>NC_084836.1:111030252-111337252 GCF_033115175.1 Lepus europaeus | reverse complement strand
TGGCAACCCACCTGCTCCTCTTTGCCCTGTGTTGTTCTGAGGCTTCTGGGTCATCGACATTGTGCTCCCTGGGTGTCTGGGTCACGGTGCCCACAGCCCAGGGAAGCAGTGGGTGAGCCCGTGGCACTGCATCCCAGAGTCAGGGTCACCTGCCTGCCAAGGCTGTTTCCCCAGTCACCAGTGTGTGTGTGTGTGTGTGTAGGGGGTGGTGGTCAGAGCCCCCTCCCCTCCACACCCCTGCTGGTGAGCAGAATCACCTAGGGAGTAACTTGGCCTGAGGCTAGGAGATGGGGCTTGTTTTGTTTTGTTTTATAGGCAGTATTTGTTGAGTATTTGAGCCAGACTCTGTCCTGAGGGGTTTATCACTAACACAGCAGCCCCGAGGAGTATCTCATTGTTACGTGTTCCTAAAGGGAAACTGAGGCTCAGAGAGTTCTCCGTGCACAACCAGTGAGTGGTGCAATCAGGGTTCAAAGCCAGGCCTGCCTGACTGCAGATCGCTCTGCTCTGCCCTGGGCAAGGCTGAGGTCTCCCCAAGGCACACAGAGACGATACGATGAATGGTTAAGAAGTTGACGTCCACAGCCAGGCAGCTGGGGTTCCGGCCGAGTGATCTCCGCCGATTAATACCCAGCAGTTCTGTGCCTTGGATTCCCGTCCTGTGCAATGGGGGTTCACGATGCGTTAGCCGTGATAGCTCAGCGCTTGGTTCATGACAAGTTCTTGATGAATAATCAAATCCCAGGCTTCCTGCCCAGGAGCCACACTCACGGAGGGGGCCAGGTTTGGAAATGTCAGGTTCGAGGGACACAGTGCATCCTGGCTCTGCTGCACTGCTTGTTTTGAACACGTGAATTTGTTCCAGCAGGACAGTTTGAACACTAACATGAGTCTGCATTTGGCCGCCCAGGCGTGGTTTCACCCACAAGAAATGCAAGGAACACGCAGAAAACCACACTGCATAGAAATACCCGATGCCTCATGAGTGCGCCCTTAGTTCTCCATGTGCTTGGGAGCCACGCCCACCCATACCTGGCAGCACAACTCCCCCTCCCCCTTCCTGCTTCACAGCAACCCACAATGTGTATAAAACTGCTACCACTTATACTACATTCCTCTTTATTTTTTTTCTAAAAATGTGACTTTGATGCCATTTTCTCCATAAGCTCTGACTTTTAAATAAAAGATTTATTTATTTGGCAGGCAGAGTAAGAGAGAGGGCTAAGAGGAGAGACAGAGAGGGATCTTCCATCTGCTGGTTTACTCCCCAAATGCCCTCAGTGGCTAGGCAGGGCCACACTGAAGCCAGGAGCTTGGAACTCCATCCCGGTCTCCCACACGAGTGGCAGGGACCTAAGCACTTGGGCCATCTCCCGGTGCTTTCCTGGGTGCATTGGCAGGGAGCTGGATTGAAAGTGGAGTAGCTGGGACTTGAACCAGTCCCATAAGGGCTGCTGGAGTGTCACAAGCTGCAGCACGATGCCAGCCCCAGCGCAGATCTTTGTTGCAGAATTACGCACTACCCCGTCATTTGGAGGGCTGCATATTTCACCCAAAAGCAACACTGTTTACACTGTAGGCTGCACAACGTGGAGAGGCGAGGCAAGGTAGACGGATGGATGGACATGTCGGGGGCAGGCCATGAATGGATGGGCTGGACAGAGAGCCCATGAGCTGCTGATGTGTTTCTGAAAAACGTCACCCAGAGCCACCCTGCGGCCCGTGCGACCCTTTAATCTCTAATGCCTTTGAGACTGGCCATCTGCCTGGAACAGAGAATGGCAGCAAGCCCCTGAATAACCCAGTTACTTCTTTAACCATTGGGAACTCAGCGAATCCAGGGGCCCAGCCACGCTCAAAGGTTACTAATAAGACAAATGAGTTTTAGCTCCGCAAATAAAACTAACAGGATCTGAGATGCAGGAAATCTCATTTCAGCATTAACATAAAATAAAAGGCTGGCAGAACACGCACTGTAATCGTGTCTCGGGGCTCTGCCTCTGCCAGCGTGGCTCCTGTCTCCCGGAAGAGCCGCCTACTGCAGCCCTGCCCCCGTCGCCCTCCAGAGGACCTGGACTTGGTCTCAGGCATTTGGGTGCTGCCCCTCCTTACTGGTCTGGAGTCAGATCCACTGTGGAAACCCCAGGAAGGAGAGGAGGCTCTCCTGGGCACACTGCAGGCACCGGAGGCCATGCATATCACCTGTTACTCATTCAGCAGACAGAGCTCTTGGAAGAGTTCATGGAAAGTGCATGCTAGGAGAAAACGACATGAATTTCAAAATTGCACCGAAACAAATGTCTTTTAGTTTCAGTTCTGCACGAAATTTTTGAAGTACACTTGTTCCTTGTGTGCTGAGCGCCTGGCCACCGGTATCTCATGGCCTCTCTCCAGCAGTTCTGCAAGGCAGTTACTGTCTGTTCCTGTTGTATGTGTGAGGAAGATGCCGCTGTCCAAGGTACACAGGGTCCGTAAAAGCCCAGTCTTAGCCACTATCTTCTATTTTCCCAGTGTAAGACCAACTGTAGGGTTTGCCAGAGAAAGTCTGTAGAGTTTGTATGCATGTGGCACTCAATTCAGCAATAAGCTCGTTCCTTTCTCTATCTCTCTATCTCTCTCCTTACAGAGAGATTGCTCCCTTCTACTGGTTCACTCCCTAAATGCCCACAATGCCAGGATCTCCCACCTGGATGGCAGAAACCCAATGACTTGGTCCATCACTGTTGCCTCCCAGGGTCTGCATTGGCAGGAAGCTGTAGTCAGAAACCTCAAGAGCCAGATATTGAAATGGAACCCAAGCACTCCGATATGGGATGTAGGCACCTGCTGAACACCTGCCACCAGCAAGCTCTTTCATACTTCTTGCTGAGAGATCCTATAAGCAGAGAGCTTTGAAACTGCACTGCCCAGGCAGGCACTGGCCAACTCAATGATTGTCTGCTGTCTATAGGGTCGAGTGAGTGCGTGTGCACTGAGAACACTAATGGAAGCTCAGAGACAGTAACTACTTGTCAAAGGGCACACAGCAAGCAGTGTGGAACTGGTGTGACTGACTTTGGAGCCTCCACCTTCCTTCCTGTTCCAGTGAAGACCCCAGGGTGGAGTCTGTGGGACCTCTGGCCAGCAGGGGCCAGCCACCACTTTTGCCTCCTTCCTCCTGTCCCGTGGAGCCTGTGCTTAGCTCGTTCAGGGTTTCTGGGGCATCAACCCCTTTCGTTGGCAGCTGGCGAGGCACCCTGGGATGGGAAATCAGGCAGCCGCCCAGATATTATAAACAATTACTGCTAATTACCAGGCCTGCCAATTCCCCTTTGTCTGCTCACAATCCCAGCAGGATCAAAGGAGTAGACAATGCCGCAATAGAGGAAACTTTCCATTTCCAGCTCGGGAAGGCCTTGCAGTGCCTGGGAGGTGGGGCTTACCCCCATGCCTTGGAGCCCAGGAAGCCCCATCATTTCTCGATATCAGGAACCTGGATACTCCCAGATAGCCAGAGGGCGTGGTGGAAAAAGAGACCCAGGGTACGGAGGCAAGGCCATGTCACCAGCTCTCAGGGAGTCTGGTCTTAGCCTCAGTGATGTTAATTAAGAGGCTATGGTTGGGGCTGGAGCTGTGGCCTAGCGGGTAAAGCTGCCGCCTGCAGTGCCGGCATCCCATATGGGTGCTGGTTCTAGTCCTGGCTGCTCCGCTTCCAATCCAGCTCTCTGCTATGGTCTGGGAAAGCAGTAGAAGATGGCTCAGTCCTTGGGCTCCTGCCCATGTGGGAAACCAGGAAGAAGCCTCTGGCTCCTGGCTTTGGATCGGCGCAGCTCTTGCAGCCATCTGGGGAGTGAACCAGCAGATGGAAGACCTCTCTCTAATCTCTCTGCTTCTCCTTCTCTCTCTGTATAACTCGAGCTTTCAAATAAATAAATCTTAAAAAAAAAAAAAAAAGAGGATATGGTAGGGCTGACATTGTGATACTGTGGGTTAAGCCACTACCTGCAACACTGGCATCCCAAATGGGTGCCAGTTTGAGTCCTAGCTGCTCTACCTCCTCTCTAGCTCCCTGCTAATTCACCTGAGAAAGCAGTGGAAGATGGCCCAAGTGCTCAGGCCCTGCCACCCACATGGGGGACCCAGATGGAGTTGTGGGCACCTGGCTTTGGTCTGGCTCAGTCCTGACTGTTGCAGCCATTTAGGAAGCAAATCAGTGGGTGGGAGATTTCTGTCTCTGTAACTCTGCCTTGCAAATAAATAAATATTAAAAAAAAAAAAAAAGAATGTCTATGGTTTTGCAAAAATGAGGCAGGGGTGGAGTGCACATTTCAATTCCCAGACACCTAGGTGACTTTTTTCCCCATGCTGTCTCTATACGAGAAACACGGTGGCAGAATTGTTGAAATGATGGACTCAGAAGCGGGGCTGCCTGGGTTCACATACCTGCTGCGCTTCGGTCTTGCTTTCACTTTTTCCAGAAGCAGACCCTGGCTCAAAGATTGAAGTGGAAGTAGACCATCAGGCGATCCCAGGAAACGCGAGCAACAGGAAAGGAGGGGGAGGGCCGGGAGCCAGTCAGGATGCCTCAAGCCTGTTAAGCTGATGGGCAGCCCTGGGAGTCCATGCCGGACACCCAGCCACGTTATCCCACCCAGCTGCGGCCACCTGGCAGGTTGTCGCTGATTGTGCTCAGGCTGAAGGTGCTGTCACAGCCAGCAAAGCTGCCTGAGACCCAGGGGAGGTGTCGGAGGGTCGTTCAACCTCTCCCGCTGACCCGTGGGCCCCAGGGAACGCCGGTTGTCTCGTTTCTTCTTGCAGCCTCAACTACGGGGGAGTGTGCCTAGCATCAGACGCCCAGTTCAGTGATTTCCTGGGCAGCATGGGGCCAGCGCAGTTTGTGGGCCGCCAGACCCTGGCCACCACGCCCATGGGTGAGTGCCCCTAGACCTGTTGCAGATGGCTGGGGAGGGGGCGTCCCTAGAGGCCTGTCCCTCATCCCCTCTGCCTGTGAGCCTGGAGCCTGGTGCATACTCTGCAGCCCCAGCAGGGCCCTTGACCTTGGGGAGGGAGTTGGTTCTGTGTGGCTTTGGGCTGGGAGTGGGGGCAGGGCCGGGGCCGCGTCCTGAAGCCACGAGGAGTGCTGAGTCCTTGCCCGAGCTCCTGAGCCCTTTCCCAGTCTCCTGTCTTGGGGCTCTCCCAGGGGATGTGGAGATCGGCTTGCAGGAGCGGAACGGTCAGCTGGAAGTGGACATCATCCAGGCCAGGGGATTGACAGCCAAGCCAGGCTCCAAGACACTGCCAGGTGAGGGGGCTGCCCTCCCCCACTGAAGGCCAGGGAGAGGTCAGCGAAGACGTCCCAAGGGGCATCCAGACTCTAGAAGGGAGAAAATTGGGTCCAACTTTGGGGAACCCCTCTGTCTCAACTCCAGTGTGTAAGGTTTGCTTCGGGACCCAGGTGAGATTTTTCTATTGAACTTGTTGGTCTGCCCCACTGGACTAGGCCCTTAGAAGGCCGGGATTGTCTTTCCTGTCCATCATTACACCCCAGTGCTTAGTAGGGTGCTTGGCGCACAGTGGGTGCTCAGCAAGTGTTTGTGCAGGGAGCGGGTCAGCACATGGATGCTGAAGGCAGAGCAGGTATGGGTGAGTCGTGGGCTGCGAGGGGAGACAGGTGAGTTGAAGAGCGAGCAGTGGGAGAGGCAGGACCACCCCGCTCTGGCTCTGCCTGCCAGCCACCCCCACTTGGCCCTGCTGCTCCTCCCCAGCGCCCTTAGAGGCACTCCAGTCCCCAGCTGTGGGTGGGCACCCTTTGTGCACTAAGGCGCCAGACTAACCTGTGCACCGCCGGCCCCTGCCCGCAGCCGCCTACATCAAGGCCTACCTGCTCGAGAACGGCGTCTGCATTGCCAAGAAGAAGACCAAAGTCGCTCGCAAGTCGCTGGACCCCCTGTACAACCAGGTGCTGCTGTTCCCTGAGAGTCCCCAGGGCAAAGTCCTGCAGGTGAGAGCTGCTGGCACACACGTGTGTGCGTGCTTATGTATGTGCGTGTGTGCACACACGAGTGTGCTAGAGTGACAGGGAGGGGCCCCGGAGAGCCTCGCCTGGAGGAGATGGAGCACCGTGGTTGACCTGAGTGCCATAGCTGACTGTGCTCTTTTGAAAACCATTTGGAGCCTTAGCCTCTCCATCTGTGAAGTGGGGGTATTAATGGGACATACCTATGCCATGGCTATGACGGAGAGCTCTGCTGTGGGCCAGAAAAGTACTTATAGGTTTGTTTCTGTAATAAGTTCTGTACCAGTGCCAGCCATCACCACCACCACCACTACCACCATCACCACCATCATCCTCATCACCGTCATCCAATTCTAGAAACTGAAAACACAGGCATGACAGCCTGCGGGCCTGGGAAAGGTTTGGTTCCAGCCATTAGAAGGACTCTCGTGGTCGCTCAGGCCTTTTTTTTTTTTTTTTTTTTTTTTTAAGATTATTTACTGAAAGGCAGAGTTATAGGGTGGGGGGAGGTCTTCTATCTGCTGGTTCACTCCCCCAAATGATCAGAGCTGAGCTGATTTGAAGCCAGGAGCCAGGAGCTTCCCCCACTCCGGTCTCCCACACAGGTGCAGGGGCCCAAGGATTTGGGCCATCTTCCACTGCTTTCCCCGCTGTGCCACAGCGCCAGCTCTCTGGTCTCTCAAGCCTTAAGCCAGGAGCAGCTGCCCATCAGGGGTGGGCAGGGCTTGCTTGAGTGCCCACAGGAGCCCTGCGCCTAATGTCAGAGCTGCCCCTTGGGCGCCTGGGGCTTGCACCTCAGTCCTAGCATCCACCAGTCAGGGTGTCTCAAGGTGCCACGAAGGTGGGACTTTTGCTAAACTGGGAGGTCCAGGTCCCCTCTAGAGCTGAGTTTTGCACCCTATGGGCTGAGACCCAGGGGTGAGTTTGGTGGGTCTCAACAGTGTTTTCTGGAAAAGGGGACAGAATAGGAAGGAGGACACCACCGTGAGTCCAGTGAGCACCCGTGGCAGGGCACCTGCTTCACGTGGGCGGTCCTGGCGGGCTCTGTGCTGCCGTGGGGGCGATGTCTCTGTTGCTGCCCAAATGCTTGCAGGGACCACACTCATCTGGAGGCACTCGGAGACCATTTAAAATAACCGGGAGACCACACTGGGCCCCACGGACAAAAGTTTGTGTGTTCTGGCCCAGACTTCTAGGAAATCCTCGGGGTGCATCTGTATAAGGGATGTGGGGTGGGTGGGGGTGGGACCCTTGCTGCTGGGTGCTGGGTGACCAACGCAGGGCGGGAAGGACTGGCCCTGAGTGACGCCCCTGCTGTGTGTGTGCGTCCAGGTCCCCTCCCCTTACAGGGACACCCGTCACACCCTTCAGCCTCATTTCAACTTCACCGAATCCTTAAAGGCCCTGTCTGCAAACATTGCTCTGCAGTCATGCGCTGAGGCTTAGGCCTCCCACCTCTGCCTTTGGGGAGAATGGCGCTCAGCCCACGACGCCATCCCTACAGCAGAAGTGGGCCCCCGCCCAGTTGCCTTGGTGACTTGGAGGGCAAATAGTTTAATGTCACTGAGCCTCAGTCTAAACATCTGTGAAATGGGATTGATCACTTTTTGAAGGGTTGTTAGCATGGCCTGGACAGTTCCTGACACACAGTCAACAATGGCACCAGCTCTGTGTGTGCCGTGGAGGGGCTCAAGTCCCATCCTTGGCTCCCCAGCTGCAGGGTGAGCTGAGCTGGGATCATTGCACTGGCAGACAAGGTCCCAGATCATAGGGAATATGCAAGCAGCAGAGCTGAGAATGGCGCCTGTGTGGGTCTGAGTCTGAGGGCTGTGCCCTCGGCTCTGCTGGACGGTGAGCCAGCGCACTTCAAAGAGGGGGACGGGGTAGTAGAACGGCGAGGGTCCTGCAGCCATGAGCCCTTCCCGCTGGCAGCCCCAAGAGGGTGTTGGCCAAGAAGGGAGGAAGGCAGGCCAGGAGAAGGCAGAAGCCAGCCTGTTTGCTGCGCTGGGCTCTTTGTGACACTGTCCGATGGCGGGGGAGGGGTGCCTGGAAGCTGAGGACTAGGGCCAGCTCCTGGAGATGGGGCACGTGGAGGTTGGAACACGGAGAGGCTGGGAGCGGAGGCAGGAAGCTGGTGACCTCAGCCCGCAGGAGCAGGGCCCTGGGGGATGGAGCGGACGTCAGATTTGAAGGAGGAAGAACCCACGGCACTCGGGTGCATCGCGCCTGGGGCTGAGCCGGGTTCTTCTTGCTGCAGGCTTGTGACTGGCACTGGCAGGATTCCAACTGCTGTGTCTCTTGCCCCGCAGGTGATCGTGTGGGGCAACTACGGGCGGATGGAGCGGAAGCAGTTCATGGGAGTGGCCCGCGTGCTGCTGGAGGAGCTGGACTTGAGCACCCTGGCTGTGGGCTGGTACAAGCTCTTCCCCACCTCCTCCATGGTGGACCCGGCCACAGGCCCCCTGCTGCGGCAGGCGTCTCAGTTGTCCCTGGAGAGCACCGTGGGGCCCTGTGGCGAGCGATCTTAATGCCGGGGAGAGGGGAGGGGCTTCCCAAGATGGCCTGGAGACGACCCGGCCCTGACCTGGGACCCCAGGCCCAGGGGCACATTGAAGAGAGGAGGACGGGGCTCTCTCCCGCCGTGTGGGGGAGCAGAACAGGGAGACCTGCCCCGCCCCGGGCCCCTCCTCACCCCCTTGCCTCCTGCCCCCGAGACCTCCCCTCTCCCTGTGGGATTGGCTGCACTTTGGACTTGGCCCGTTCTTGACCTGGTGGACGTAGCTGCACTTGGAAGATGGAAAAGACTGAGGTGGCAAAGCACACGCTCTCCTGCCCCAGCCCTGTCCAGCCCCGCCCCCTCTTCGCCTCCTTGGAAGCTCGCTGCCCGGAGCCAAGTCCAGAACCCAGCCGGCCATCTCCATGGTGCCAATTACCAGCAAGTGTCTTTCCTGCGGCACCGGGTTCAGGCAGCTACTCCTGCCCCAGAGCGACGGGGCAGCTTTGCAAGGATCCGGAGCCAGCTCCCAGGGGCCCAGAGCCCCCCGCGTGAAGAGGAGCTCGGGCCTCCCTCTGCCTGCCTGTGGAAGTTTTGCCGCAGCCTGTCCGAGTCCGTCTGTCCGTCCCCTCCTGCCTGCCCCTTTTCCAGTGGCTCTGGGAACTGGGGCCCAGCAGGGACTGAAGGAAAAGAGGAAGCACCCAGAGCCTGGCAGAGGCCCGAGGGGTGCCTTGCTCCATGGAACCGCAACAAGCTGGGAAGAACCGTGCCGTGTGTCTTCTGCTAGAGACTGGCAAAGCAGAGTGGCCCTGAGTTTCCAGAACCCAGGGTGCAGGCAGCTCACCATGTCTGCACTGCGGGGGTGGATTGGAAGGAGAGGCTGGGGAGAGCTGGGAGTGGGCCTGGTGGTGCCAAGGGGAGGGTTTCCTACCTAGGAAAACCCATCCGTGTTGGATGAGGTCATCTTGTCTACCCCTCTGCCTGCAGGCCGGGGGTCTGGGGAGGTAATAGAGCCCCCCCACCTATTTTAGTCTTTTTAAACCATCCATCCTGTGCTGAGGGCAGAACCCACTGCCCGGCCTCAGTTAACCTTGGCTCAAGGAAAGGTGGTGGGTGGTAGGGGAGGGAGAGGGCAAGGAGGGCTGCGGTTAGAATTGGGGGTCCTTTCTCCAGGAGGCCCTCACAGCTGCCTTCCTGGCCCCGCCCTTCCTGGGGCAGCTGGAGCCCTTTTGCATGCGAGGGAGGATGCAGGCGGCCCCTCTTCATAGAAGCACATTTCTGCGACCACCCTGGAGGTACCCAGTGGCCTCCTCTCCTCTGTACCTAGTCCCTGCTGTGTAGGGCGTAGTCCAGGTTAGCTAGGTAGAGGTAGTGTTCAAGGCCTGTTCTTAGCTCATATGTAGTCTTTAGAGTCCCAGGCTGGGGTGGAGGGGAGACCCAAGTACATTCCAGGGGGCCATCTTCTCGGCATTGGCTTGGGCCGGGATCCGGCAGGCAGCCTGGCTCCCTGGAGGCCGGCCCCTCCGCTCCTCCTCTCTCTTCCTGCCCCCTGCCCTGTAGGGTAGTAGCTGGAGCTACCCATTATACTCAGATGTTCTGATTTATTACCCTTGGTACTGATTTTCTTTAAGAGGCATTGCTGAGGGTTGCCCCGGGCTTTACCAAGAGGCCTGGTCTCCTCAAGAGGGCGCTGTTGTCCATGGAGGACACTGGGCTGTTTGGGTCCACCCTGTTCCCTGTCCCACCAGGTGATTCCTCTCCACTGCCTGGTTGAGCCTGGGATGCTGCCAAGTTCTGATCCACTTGGATGCACTCCATGGAGCGACCTGTGCTGGGCTGGGAGGGTGGGTGGAGAAGCGCCTTTTATGCCAGAGGGCTTCGGAGCTTCCCGGGACTGGGCTGGGGGCAGGGCTGTGGATGGACTTGTTTCAGAGGCCCCGGGGTCTGTCCCTCGCCCCTTTGGGTTTCACCCACGCGAGTTCTCACTGTTTATTACTCATCATTTGGAATATTTTGAGCCAGGAGAGCACCTTCTTTCCCTGGCCGTCAGCTGTGGTTGTCCAAGGGGCTTTGTAGAGATGAGGCAGAGCTTGGCTGTTCCAGCAGGGGGCGGAGGAGCTCAGGGCTGCCTTGCCCCTCCCCTCCCCCCAGCCTGCACAGCCTTTGAGAGAGAGAGGATGTGCTCTAAAGCAATAACACCCTGGGGGCGGCCTCTGAGGGCCCCCTCAGTGACTTTCTTGTTTGTTCTGTGACATCTCCCCTACCTCCTGGAGGGGTGGGGTGGGGGCTGGAGCCCTGTTTCTTCTTTGTATCCTTGTTGTGAGCACGTGCCCCCTCCCCCCCCAAGGGGCTGTGACCACTGGGTGCGGGAGCCACTGTGTCCTCACCAAGGGATGGGGCCTGGGGTGGGGCAGTGGCTGTTTTCATTGTTAGCTTTGCGGGCCTTTGAGCCCAGCCTGGCCCAGCCGCTGTCTGATCCTTTGGGGCCCAAAGGCCACCACCTGGAGAGGAGCAGAAAGGATGGAGCTGGGGCTTTTCTGGGGCCTGAGGTCTCCAAGAGTGATGACCCTTCTATCGGGGGAGCCATCTCCACGTTCGTCCTCCAGAATCCTCCTTTTATCCTGGAGGGAAGGGGCCTTGGGAGCCATCACTCAATCCCATTTTACAGAGAAGGAGACCGAGACTCGGCAAGGGGAGAGCCACCCCTTGGGGTCCCTGCGTGCTCGGTGGCACCACCAGCCTGGGCTGGAGCCAGGACGGGCTAAGGCGGGGGCCCTCGCCACGCTCCCTCCTCCCTCTTTGGAGCCATCTAAGAACACATCATGGCCCATCTGAGAAGTTAGGAGACCGAGGCCCGGGAACAGAAGTGACTTGGCCGAGAACCCCCCCTCCCCCCAAGCAGATGAGCCAAAGGGGCAGAACTAGCAGCTCCCTAGGGCATCTCCTGCCTTGCAACGGGAGACCCCTGCCCAGGACACGTGTGCCTCGATCAGTGTTTCCGACCTGGGAGCCCCAGCTGCACAGCCAGCCCTGTTGGTTCCATCTCTGGGCAGGTAACTTTTTTGGGCGTGGGGGTGGGGTGTGGAATGGTTGCCAGGGAGACCATGCTCTCCAGGGGCCCTGCCCCAGCTGACTGAGGGTGTGCTGGTTTTAAGGCCTTACTGCCTGCCTGGGGTCCCCAACCCCTCCTCCAGCCGCCATAATGTCTCCAGCACCAACCACAGGGAGAGTTTTTTGTGTGTTTCTTTAAGCACCGGTCCATGGCGGGGACTGGAAGGAGCAGTGGTGGTGGTACTTCTCATCTTAGGGAAACGCTCCCCAGACTTGTGGATCTGAGAGACCTGGCCTTCTGGGAGCGCTTTTCCTGTTTGCTGAGGGCTTTTACCTGCCGTGCCCTTTGACCCTGCTGGCAGGCGGAGGCCTGTGTTGTCTGCCCCATTTTACAGCAGGAATCCGAGGTCTTGGGAGGGGGAACTGCTCGCCCCCAGCTGAGTGAGCAGCTGAGCCAGGGCTAGGACTTGGTCCCCCGGCACCCAGAGCTTGCTCTTCTCTGCCAGGAGGCAACAAGGCGGGCAGCTCCGGCGGTGCCCTTTGTCCGGGGCGTCACCATCCAGCCCCATGAGCCAGGAGCTCCTGGGCGCATTGTGGGCTCAGAAACAGCACAGAGTCCCCTCCCTCTGGAGGCACAGCTGTTGCATTGGCAAGGTCACCTGCGTTTATTTATTGAGTAGCACTGCTGTGCCAGGCCCAGTCCCCCTGTAGTGACCCCCAGGCCTCTGAGGGGCCTGTGTCTGCCAAGAGTGTGGACAGAAAGTGTGCCCGTCCACGAGCTCACCTGGCTCGGACCCGCACCCAGCATCCTGGGAGGACAGAGTGGAGACTTGTACCCGGGGCCACGGACACTGCCTCTGAAGCCCTTTCACTCCACGACTGTCCCCTGGAGGGCGGGCAGGAAGGCAAGAGCCTGGGTCCTCAGGCTGGGGCGTCTCCAGCCCCCACCTTCCCCACACGCCAGCTCCAGGAGCAGGTGCCACCCAGGCCTTGGGGGGGGAGGGTTTCTGGGACCCCTGGGCTGGAGTGGGTCACACTGCATTGTGTTCATGCCCATGTAGCTCATGTTGAAAATTAAAGTTTTTGGCTTTTCTAACTTGGCTTGCTCTTCCTTCATGTGGAAATAGTTCTGCCTAGGCAGCTGAGTGCTGCTGGGATGACCCGCAGGGGCCTGCCCAGAGAGGCCAGGGTGCTGGATGAACTCGGTCATCTTACAGATGGGGAAACTGAGGCCAGAGGACGCAGGTGATGGTAGGAACCAGAAGTCAGCTCATCCCCCAGCACCCAGGGGGCGTCAGTGAGATCCGTGCCTGCAGGGCGCCCTCGTGGCAAAGCCAGTGCGGCCAGGGAAAAGGAGCTTCAGCTTTCCGGGGTGGGGCGGGGGTCACTCACACCTGGGCCAGTTCTGCCCCTCATGTTGGGCCAGGGGGATGAGAGGCAGCGGTCCATGCAGAGCCGAGACCAGCCCACTTGCTGGATACACCACAGTGCCCCTCCACCCATCTCTCGCCCTGTGCTCCCCCAGCAAGGATTCTGTTGGGAGGTGTGCAGTGGCCGGACAGCAGAAAACTGGCCTCCTCACAACGGAACACAATGGCCACCCATGTCTGCTCTGATGCAGCTTGTGCTGTGCCCCCTCCCCAAGTGCTGATGGGGCCATGCTCTCTTACAGCTTGGACTACAAGGGACCTACACCCACCGGGCGACTGTAGGGTCCGGCTTTTGCTTATGATGCAACTGTAATGCGTCCCCGGAGAGAAGCAAGGGGACTGCCATGGCCTGTCACCCCTCTCCCCATCAGTGGGAGGCGCACTGATGGCTGAAGTCAGACCCTCCGCACTGGGTGTGAGATCAGCCTGGGTCAGGCCATCAGACGGACTTTCGCCTGGCCCGGGGTCTGTCTGCCCGGCTGCCACGCTTGGCCCCAGGACTCAAGGGGGGCGAGAAGCTCGGGTTGTCGCAGGCCCCCGTCTCTAGCTGGTGGACGCAGCGGGAGCCTCTGGCGCGGGCTGGGCAGCGGGGCCGGCTCGCGGGCGCCCCCAGACGGAGCGGGCCAGCACGGCGGGCAGCACGCTCGGGGGCATCGGTGCTGGCGGCGAGGAAGCGCAGGACCACGAGGTTGAGGAAGGCGCCGATGACCGTGAGCCCCAGGAGGATGTAGAAGAAGCTGAAAGCCACGTAGGGCAGCTTCCTCTGTAGCGCCTCGTCGCTCTGCAGCGCCACGAAGTCTCCGAAGCCGATGGTGGTGAGGGTGATGAAGCAGTAGTAGTAGGCGTGAAAGAAGGTCCAGCCCTCGAAGTGCGCGAAGGCGGCGGCGCCGAGAGCCAGGGTGGCGACGCACACCAGCAGCCCGGCTGCCGCCACGGTCTCCGCCGAGACGTGCTCCCGCCGCAGGCCCAGGCAGCGCTTGGCCGCCAGCAGGACGCGCTGCACCTGTGTGTTCAGCCGCTCGCCCAGGCTCTGGAAGGTGACAAGCGTCAGCGGGATGCCCAGCAGCGCGTAGAACATGCAGAAGACCTTGCCCGAGTCCGTGCCTGGCGCAGCGTGGCCGTAGCCTGTGCGGGGGAGTGGAGGAGCTGCAGTGAGCTCCGATGGCATCCTCAACGCGCCGGAGCCCCGCCGCCAGTCTGCCCGCACCCGTTCCAACCAAGTCCTTCCCACTCCCTGCCTTAACACCTTGCATGGTGATTCACAACCAACCAGATTGTAAACAGCCCCAAGGCCGGCCCCGTGCCTGGGGGGGTGCACAGCCTGCACTACGCTCCAACATGGGGATCTTGGGAGGAGGGGGACAGAAAGGAGTGGGTCCCAAACATAAAATGCTGCATAGAAGAAGCCAAAAAAGCCACTCCCTGCCTGGTCCCACTGAAATGACAGGGCCAGGGCACAGGTGCGTGGCTGCCAGTTGCTGTATGGGAGGAAGGGTTCGCTGTGAAAGGGCTGGTAGCTGGCCAGGGCTGCTTTGTGACGCCAGGGTCTGCCAGAGAATGATGACAGTCATATGCTAGGTACGCTGCATGGGTTATCCTATTCACCCCCGCCGCCCCGTGACTATATGGGATCATCTCATTGGCTCCATGTCGCAGATGAGGACACCGGGCTCAGGTCCTTCGTCATGAACCACCATCCTCCCTTCTGGCTGCCTCTCCGAGGTCCTGGGCCATGGAGCTGGCTCTCAGCAAGGCTGCAGTGCCAGCGGGCCGACCCCGGAGCACAGTGGGTGGGGGCTGGCCCGAAAAGGAAAAGCTCCCCAGATGCGTGTCAGAGGGGAACAGCCAGGAAAAGAGACCCGACCCAGGCAGGAGGCCTGGGAGAATGTGGGGGAAGGCAGAAGAGGTGCAAGGGGTCCCACCCCAGGTAGCACAGAAAGCCCTGGCTGAGCCCAGAAGCGACAGCAAGGGTGCCAGACAGAAGGAGGGGGCCGCGGCCGGCACCTAAGGCACAATGCTTCCCCCGCCTCAGGCACTGGGCCCGTCATTTTAGCCTGATCTCACTCAGCCCTGGCACCCACCTGGCGAGGTGGGAACGAGTGGGCTCGGCCTTTGCGGACAGCAGGGCTCAGAGAGGTAGGGTCAGCTGCAGGAGAAGACGGCCGCCTGGAGCGCAGAGCTCCAGTCTGGGTGCCTGGCGGACAGGGCCGCCGAACCCTCAGCTCACCCCGGCCTTGCAAGAGCCTGGCTGAGAAACCTTCTCCAAGGCAAGCGCTTCCCTCTGGGTCCGGAGCCCAGGGGGCGGGGCCAGCGCGAGCCGGGAGCCCTGCAGAGCCGGCCTCTCTCCTGGTCTGACTCCCCCAGCTGTGGCTCACCAGGTACCTGCGGGACAGCAGGCGCGGCGACAGCTGGCGGGCCAGACTCGGCCGCGGAGCAGCTGTGGCTCCCGCAGGGGGAGGCCCCAAGCTCGCGGTAATCTGTCTTCCTTGCCCGGTGTTAACAGAGGCTCGCTACACCCCAGGCACCGGCGCGACAGCCTCGGGCCCATAACTGCTGCCAAACTAAAGTCCCTCTTTGTCGTTTGTCCCTGAGTTGGGCCCTGCGCTACAACTTCCTCCACGAATTCTCTCCTTGGCGATCGTCCCGCCCTGTGGCTCAGGGAGTCTGGGGTCATACTGCCATGCAACTCCGGCCACCTGCTCTCGCAGCCTCCGCCACTCCGCCCCCCCCACCCCGCCCCCTGCCCCCGGGGCGTCTGCGGAGCACTGCTGATTGCGCCCGGCCCTGCCCGCGTGGACGGGCAGCCCGGCTCTGCAGGGGCGGAGGTGGGACCGAGCGCGGCTCACCGATGGTCGTGATGACGGTGATGGCGAAGTAGAAGGAGCCCGCGAACTGCCACTGGCGGCCGGCGCGGTGCGGCTCGGCCTGCCGCGCCAGGCGCTCCAGCTCGCGGTAGTCCTCGGCCGAGAAGCCGTACTTTCGGCGGAACTCGCCCCGCTTCTGGGCCAGCAGCCGCCGGCGGCCGCTCTCCGCCTCCGACTCGAGCGCGTCGAATACCGCGGCGCCCACCAGCAGGTAGGACAGGATGCACACGGTGAGCGCCGCCGCGCGCACGCTCTGCGTCCTCATGCCGGCGTCCGGGGACCCGCGCCCGGGCTGCGGGCCGCGGCCGATCCGCTCCATGCGCCCCGACGGCGCGCTCCGCCCCCGCAAGCCCCGGCCCGCGCGGCGGGAGAGGGAGGGGCGCGGCGCTGCGAGGGCGCCCGGAGGCGGGGCCGGGGCCGGGGCCGGGGCGCGGGGCAGCCCGAAGGGCTTCTCAGCCACTGCCGCGCAGCGGGATCGCGTCCGTCTGCCTTTGTTTACCGGCCCCGGGTCAGCTAACGGCGACATCGGAGCGGAGGTCCCAGGCACTCTGTCCCCACCTCTAACGGGTCCTGGGACTTCGGGCCCATTTGTAGCCAGGTCTTTCTGGTGCAGACGAAACGGGGTCCGCACGGGGATCTCCCCGGCAGGAGGGGTGGCCGCCCGCAGGCCCCGCGGAGCAAAACGCGCCGCCCGCTCGGAAGCCACTGAGGAACCGGGCTGGGGAGAGACTCCAGCGCCAGGACCTGCGTGAAAGCCGAGGGAAGTTTGGCGCAGCCGCTGGGAACAGCGGGGAAACCAGCTGGCAGGAGCCCAGAGAAGGAGGGGTGGTGGGGTGGGGAGGGGAGGGGGGCAGGACAGGCGGCCTCACACGGGGTCTTCACAGGCTCTTGTTTGGGGTATTCTTCACACCTGAAAGTCATGGAAGGACCCGCACACACATCAATGATCTCTTTCTCTCCTGTTTTCTCCCTCCCCACCCCTCCCATCTCCTCTTCCTCCCCCCCTCCCCTCTCCTCTCTTTCAAAGGGCTTGTGGAAAGAGAAAGTGCTTCCAGTGCCCGCTGAGGGTGGCCTGGGCTGGGGGCATGCATGGTACTGGAGCTGGAGAGAAGTGAGGGTACCTGGGATAGTTTGGGAGGACGGGCTGGGTGCACAGTCGGCAGTGTGGCCTTGGAAGGGGCCACGTGACCAAGCTGCAGCCAATGGGATGTGTGCTCTCCACACCTGCCGGCCATTGCCCAGACCTAGTCTTTAGTACAAGGGCAGAGCCCCAAGGTGGAAGGAGCTTGGGCGCCCGGATGACACATGGCACGGCGGCCACCGTCAGGGCCGCCCATTCGGAGCTTCTGTGTGTTGAGCCGCTGAGAGCCAGGGATCTTCTGTCACTGCAGAAACCCAGGTTGGTGGAGCAGTAGGAATTGCTGATGGCGTAGGACAGGACTCAGGGTGGCTCCTGGTCCTTGGGCTGATCCGCTGGGTATCTGGGGGGCCTTCCATTGACTCGTACCCTTTGAGGGGTCTACTCCTGACCCCAGCACCCAGCACCCTTTGCAGAGTCCTGGGCAGGTCTGCCAGGAGATGCGGGCAGAGCCGCAGGCAGCCTCACCTCAGCTATGGGGGCTCCCAGCCTTCCCAGTTCCCTGCTGCAGTCTTGGCTTGCGTCATGTCCCCCCACCACCAGCCCCCCTCTGCCAAGGCAGCTCCAGCTTCTCCCCCACAGGCCCTTGGCACTGTTTTGCTCCGGCCATGCTAAAATTCCCACTCCTTGCATCAACCCCTGATTGGCTTCAAACAGCCTTCTCCCCAGCCCATTCAACAGCCACAGTAATCGCGTGCTTGCCTGAGGCCAGCACCAGCTGTAGCACTTAACATGTCTTAGCGCATTTCATCATCCCAACAGCTTTCTGTGGGAGACACAGCTGGTCAAAGCCACCCTCACTCAGCCTCCTTCCATATCGCCTTTCCCGACTCCTCCTCCCCAGCTGGCCTCCTCTGGGCTCCTGGAGGCCTCTGGGCTCCTGCCATCTCGCATTCCTCCCACTGCAGTGTAATTCTCCAATTCCGTATCTGGGTTCCTCCTTGAAGACTGGGATTGAATTTTGGTCACCCCTCTGTCCCCCAGCACCTGGACCCAGCACAGAGCATGTGCCTGATGGCTGGGGACAAATGAGTAGCTGGGGCAGGTGGAATTGACATGCATGGACTCTGGACCCCAGCTGGGTGGGCTCGCAGTCCATGCTGCTTACTGTGCGTGAACTTGAGATGCCTCGGTTTCCCCATCAGTTCCAATGGGGTTAAAAAGTCCCTGTCCCATAAGAGGTTGTGGTAGGCAGAAAAGTACTCCTGGAAGTTGCCCTGCCCTATCCCTGGGACTGTTGGGTTTCATTGCAAAGGAGAACCAAGGTCACAGCAGGAGTGAAGCTTGCTAATTAGCTGACCTCAGGATCAGAGGTCATCCTGGACACCCTGGGTGGGTCCAGTGTGATGGCGGGGGTCTTTGTAATTGGAAGAGGGAAGCAGCGGTGAGAACCAGGGAGCCAGCAACAGACGGACTCTGCCTAACGCTGCCGGTGCCGAGGGTGGGGGAAGGGGACACAGGATGGGGAAAGTGGGTGACTTCTGGCGTCTGGAAAAGGCAAGGAGCCAGAAAGGAGCGGAGTGCCGCCAGCCCCTGATTTTTCGCCCAGGGAGACCTGTGTAGACCCCCACCCTACAGACGTGGAAGATGATGCCTGTGGCTTTGGCTGCTCCATTTCTGACGGTTTATCACAGCAGCAGGAACCTGATAACTTGTGAGGATGTCGTGGGCCAGGAGACGAGAGGCCCTGGGAGCAGCTCGTGACCT
Source organism: Lepus europaeus (assembly GCF_033115175.1). NCBI lineage: Eukaryota > Metazoa > Chordata > Mammalia > Lagomorpha > Leporidae > Lepus > Lepus europaeus. Next base: position 111,318,573 of record NC_084836.1, on the reverse strand, counting down.
GCAGGACTCGCCTAGACGCCTCAGGCACGATTCCAGAAACCACACGTGTGTGGGTGCGCAGGCCTGTAAGGACACCAGCCTGTACCCACCCTGATCGGCTCCCTCTTCTTCACTGAGAGCCTCTTCACCCAAGGAGAGGGGGAGAGCTCAGTGCCCAGAGGCAGGACGCTGCCGGCGAGTGCTGGCGCGGCTGCTCTGCTCGCTTTACCAATGGCGTCAGCAAGTTTGCTTCTCTGGTTTTCGCTCAGCTGTCGGAAGAGCAGGAACCTGGGCTGGAGCCTCGCAGGGGGGCACCGAGGACCTCCAGCCAAGAAGGGCCCGAGATGGGCTGTCAGGACCCTGGGGCTGGGGCAGCAGCCTGTTCTAGGGGGAGGGAAGGGCCCACTCAGGGCAGAGTTAGTGAGGGCCTGGTCATGAACACGGATGGGCCCATGAGACCTGGGTTCGAATCCCAGCTCCTCCACTTTCTAACTGGACTGAATGCTTCTGCGTCCCTTGGTTTCCCCATCTGAGACATGGGGAACAGTGAGGCCTCCCTCATAGGACTACGCTGTGGAGCATAGGGCTATGGAGTGTCACGTTCAGCTGTCCCCCCCCCCCCCGCCCCCCGGCAGGTGCCCTCCCTGATGCTCCTCCTTCCTGTCTGCCTGCAGAGGCTGAGGATTCTTTTTTTTTTTTTTAAGATTTATTTATTGATATGAAAGGCAGAGTTACAGAGAGGCAGAGAGAGAGAGATCTTCCATCCACTGGCCTGCTCCCCAAATGGCTTCTACAGCTGGAGCTGTGCCAATCTGAAGCCAGGGGCCCAAGGACTTGGGCCATCTTCTGCTTTCCTGGGCCATAGCAGAGAGCTGGATCAGAAGTGGAACAGCCAGGACTTGAACCAGCATCTGTATGGGATGCCGGCACTACAGGTGGCAGCTGTACCCGCTATGCCACAGTGCCGACCCCCGAGGATTCTTTTTCTGGGCACAGGGGCAAGGCTGAAGCTGCCGGGTCCACGCTGGGCGCCATTGCAGCCGTCACTCACAGAGCCTGCCTGTTACCGTCCTAGAAACAGAATGGCAGACTTGACTTGCTGGTCCCCACAGCCAGGCTGTGACCGAGCCAGGCCTTGAACTCGAGCCACCTGGCTCCCTAGGCCCTGATCCTTGCCAGGAAGGCGCTGCTGGCTTTGTCACCCTCCTGCGGCTTCTCTGGCCCTCACTTTGTGCATCTCTGAGATGGGGCTAAGGCTCCTGGGCTGGTGTGTTCTGCCACCCTTGTGAGGATCCTGTGACACACAGCTGAGAGGCACTTTGTCAAGTGTGCCTACAGAGGGAGGGAATTGTCAGGGTCACGGGGGAGCTGTCTGGCCCTGCCAGGCAGGTGACTCTGCCCTGCGCTTGGCATTTTGGGTTCAGTGGTTCTATTTTAAGCCAGAGGAGGTTAGAGTTTGTGGATGTGTGTTCTCAGCTCGCAAAGCCGTCAGCTGAGCAGTCACCAAAAACAGCAACACCTCAAGGTGCCCCCGCTGCAGCGCCCCCTCCCTCGGCCTCTGCCCCTCCTTCCTCCTTGGGAACCTGGTGATTTTCCTCTGCCTTGCGATGCCAGAGACAGATCTGGGAGCCCTCGATGGGGCCTTGGATTTTCATCTTCCGGAGCCCCAGGGTTGCCAGCTCTAAAGATAGCAAAAAAGAGTCCCAGTCCCCGGCTGGGCCCTGGACGCCCTTCGAAGCACTTCATGTCCCTGTGAGCCTCGGCCCTTCGGACAACTTCCCGAGTCAGGCAGGCCTTGCCAGGACATTGTCAGCGAGAAGAAACTGAGGCTCAGAATGGGAGGGAGCGAGCGAGAAAACTCATCTAAGGCCACCTGTGGTAGAGTAGCCACCAAGAAGGAAATTGGAGAGGTGGCATCTGGCATTGTGGCCACGGAAGCCCTTGGGACGCCCACACCCCATGTTGGGGCCCCAGCTCCACTCCCTGTTCTGCTTACCTGCTGATGTGCACCCTGCAAACAGCAGGTGATGGCTCAACTTGGGTCCCTGCCACCCATGTGGGAGACCTGGATGGAATTTCTTGCTCCTAGCTTTGACCTGGCCAAACTATGGCTATTGCAGGCATCTGGGGAATGAACCAGCAAATAGGAGTTATCTTTCTGTCTCTCTGCCTTTCAAATAAATTAAATAATTTTTTTTTTAAAAGAAAGAACATGGGCTTCTCGTTGAGCCAGACCCAGGTTCTGCCTTGGGAAGTGACTTCTGTCTCTAAGCTTCAATTCCTTGCCTTTGCCTAACAGCGTGCAGAGCCGTCCCACCTGAGCAGCGCCCAGCAACCGTGAGCACTGTCTCCACCCAATTAATTTCTTCTCCCCCTTTCCACCCTGCAGGGTCCCCAGGCCTGCTGGAACCCTAAGGGATTGATTTTTATACTTAGAATGTAGCTCAGTAGTTTTCCAGAAGGCCGGAGGGTGCAAGCCTTCTCCCTGCTAAGATCGCTCTGGTCTCTTCCCTGAAAGAACAGGTCATTTGAACAAAGCCAGGGCACGAACCGTGCCAGCTCCTCGGAGATGGCAGCAGTGGTGTTTCTGAAGCCTGATTGTCGTTCAGGGATCTGGACTGCAAGGAATGAAAAGCGGCCTCTTTCTTATTTAAAGAACGGTATTGGTAGGATTCAGGGACCTCCTAGAATGTTCTGAGCACTGGAAGACAAACCACAGGACTTGGGGGACACGGGGAGATGGAACCTTGAGTATCGCCGGACAAGCACCCGAGCCAAGCCCCGCACGGGGGCCCCACTGTTCCGGGCTGAGAAGGATCTCATCTGGGGGTGAATAACAGCTGTCTGAACGTGAACCCGTCTCTGAGGGTTGGGTCCCGGCTGGGGCTGGAGTCCTCCCACGCCTCTGTGACCATTTTGTCCAAGCTGCTGACCATCCCTGCAGCCTTTGGATGTCTTTGGATTAATGGTGCTCTGACTGCCTTTACTCGGCTAATAATTTAAAAATCTAACTGATCGGTGCACAGGAGCTTATTCAACCGTTCTCACTACTTTCTTGTGCGGTTGAGAATTTTCTTAATGAAACACTTTTTAAAGACTTTTTTTTTTTTTTTTGACAGGCAGAGTGGACAGTGAGAGAGAGACAGAGAGAAAGGTCCTCCTTTGCCGTTGGTTCACCCTCCAATGGCCGCCACAGCCAGTGTGCTGTGGCCGGCTCATTGCGCTGATCCGAAGCCAGGAGCCAGGTTCTTCTCCTGGTCTCCCATGGGGTGCAGGGCCCAAGCACTTGGGCCATCCTCCACTGCACTCCTGGGCCACAGCAGAGAGCTGGCCTGGAAGAGGGGCAACTGGGACAGAATCCAGTGCCCTGACCGGGACTAGAACCCTGTGTGCCGGTGCTGCAAGGTGGAGGATTAGCCTAGTGAGCCGCGGCGCCGGCCTTAAAAGACTCTCTTCAAGGGAGCCAGCGCTGTGGTGCAGCGGGTTAAAGCCCTGCTCTACAGTGTCGGCATCCCCACGGGGCGGTGGGATGGCTCTTCCCTCCGCATTGCCAAGTCCATGTTCCCCCTCTGCTCCTTTGGTCTGCACTGAGGGGCACTCCGAGGGTCCGAGGGTCCGAGAGGCATCATTCATTTACTCCTCACGGCAGGGCCACCCTGCAGAAGAGGAAGGCGGGACGTGGGAGGCCGTGGCAGTTTGTCCAAAGCTGGGCTTCCCTGGGGTGTCAGATCTGCTGAACTCTGGCTGTTGGGGGTGGCACTGGGGGTGGCACTTCCTGCCGCTGGGAGCCAGGCTGCTGCTGGCCCAGAAAGCAGTTGGCTCAACCGCTGCAGCCAGAGGCCCGGCCCTCAGTTCCCCAGTCCCCATACTTACATTGACATCAAGAGGAGCGGGGCTTGTATTTGAGGAGGCACCAATGGCTCGAGGCGGCCAAGGCAGAGACGTTCACGAGAAGAAAGCAGTGCTGTGCTGTGCAGCCTGGGAGCTGCTCGCCACAGGTGGCCATTTGTGGTACCGGTCATTCTCACTCGGATTAAGCTACATTTACACATTCATGGCAAGCGCTGGGTAGCGCCTGTGGCTTCTGGCTGCTGCTCGGACAGCCCAGGTGCAGGGCACCTCTGTTAGCGGAGAGCAGGACTGGGTGGAGAGGGGAAGGAGCACAGGCTTTGCAACAAGGCTGGCTGGTGCTGAGCCTTGGCTCCAGCCCGCTGTCATCCTAGGCCTCGATCTAGTCACCATGAAATGGGAGTGGGAGGAGGAATCCTGTCAAGGCTCACGTATCCAGCTCGTTGGGACCAGCGGTTGGACAGTTAGAAAAGCTTTAACAGCTGGATTGGAAATGGAGCAGCCAGGACTTGAACCGGCACCCATGTGGGATGTCGATGACACGGGTGGTGGCTTCACGCACTACGTCATAGCGCTGGCCCCAGAATCTATGTTCTTAGTTCTAAATCTGTTTTATTGAAAGTGGAACAAGAGAGCAGGCATCAGGCCTAGCAGTTAAGACACTCGCTGAGCGGCCCACATCCACACTGGAGTGCCTGGTGTCATCCCCAGCTCTGGTCCTGGCTCCAGCTCCCTGCTAATGCAGTGATGAGGCCCAGGTAATTCGGTTCCTCCCGCCCACATGGCAGCCCTGAGCTGGATTCTTTCCTGGCTCCCAGCATTTGCCTGGTCCAGCCCTGGCCATTACAAGTATTTTTTTTTTTTTATTTATTTATTTATTTATTTATTTATTTATTTATTTATTTATTTATTTATTTATTTGAAAGAGTTACACAGAGAGAGGAGAGGCAGAGAGAGGGAGGGAGGAAGGCAGGTCGGTTGGTCGGTCTGTCTGTCTTCCATCTGACGGCTCACTCCCCAAATGGCTGCAATGGCCGGAGCGTGCTGATCTGAAGCCAGGAGCCAGGAGCTTCTTCCGGGTCTCCCACATGGGTGCAGGAGCCCAAGGGCTTGGGCCATCTTCTACTGCTTTCCCAGGCCATAGCAGAGAGCTGGATTGGAAGTGGAGCATCTGGGACTAGAACAGGTGCCCATATGGGATGCCAGTGCTTCAGGCCAGAGCGTTAACCCCCTGCGCCATAGTGCCGGCCCCCATTATAAGTATTTGATTACTGAACCAGCAGATGGGAGTGTTTCTCGCTCGCTCTCTCCCTTTCAAAAAAATCAAGTTTTCTTTTTTTAAAGCTAGAGCAAGGAACTGAAGACCCTGTGTGGCAGTTTGAGTGCAAAATGCCCCTACATTCTCAAGGGTTACTTTTGTCCAGATCTTTTTTGTACTTGTTTCTTCCACACCTAATTTAAATTTTTTTAAAAGTAACTAGTCTTTGTAGGTGGTTCATAAAACAGGTCTCTTCCTTTTGTGCCCATATTTCATCAGCGCATGGCATATCGAATTCAATAACATCACAATAAGGAAAGCGGCTGGCACACAGGGGCTCCAGCATGCTATTAGGTGACAGCTAGCCCGAGGCGGCAGGGAAGCCGGAGAGAGGCCGCCCCGCCCCCGCCGTGAGCATCACCAGGCCGGTGCAGGGGTGTTGCATTCAGACAGAATGGAGAGCGCTAGTTAGCCGGCTGAGCGGGTCAAACAGGTTTGTAAAGAGAGCTTCCTTGTTATACTATGAGAAAGACTCCACAGTGGAGCTGTCTCTGCAAGATACCTGCGCAGCCGGATACCACACTTCCCAGCGTCCCTTGCATTCAGGGACGATCATGGGACTGAGCCAGTGGCATCTGAGCAGGACTGCGAGGGTCACTGCTAGCCAGGGCCTTAAGAAGCAGGTGAGCTTCTCCACCCAGTCTGAACCCAGACGCAGAAGACCTCGAATCCCTGGGGAGGGGACAACACGTGAGTCACTCAGACCACACCACGCAGGAAGACGACCCGGGGGAGGACTTCCAGGCCCTAGGACAGGCTCCCTTGCTTTTCTTCATGAGCCACACCGCCCGTGAACAGCTGGGCAAGTCTGGTTTTCTTCTCTGACCATTAACTTGAAATGGATGAACTAGAACACATGAAGTTACAAAGGAAACAAAGTATCAGGATGCAGTCACTGAAACTTGGAACAAGGAGAGCTGTCTAACCCCCGAGATGTCCCGGTGCTGACAGCACACACAGTATCTCGAGATGTCTGCAGTAGCTCCAATGTGACGGCCATTGGCAGCACAAAAGTATTACGGCTTTATTTATTGTCCTGTGCGTAACAGACGGCAGTGTTGCATGTCAGAGATTAGTGTACATAAAGAGGTCGTATTTTTCCTTTCAAGTTCATGAATCCCTGAATTCCATACGCACAGTTCCCCTGAGTCTGTTTTCTGCAGGATAGGAACTCGGTTTAGGGGATGGCAGAGCCACAAGGAAGAATAAGCCCAGGTCCCTAGCTGACCACGCGGGATAGCGGTCCCTCTAACATGTGTTCATGTTAGAAGAAAAGATGATGCTGTCCCACGAGCAGCCAGACCCTGAGCCCACGCGTGTTCCCCACCCCCTCTGCCTCCACAGTGTCCGGCTGCACCCACAGCCAGGGAAACACCGCAAGTGGAGCCCACCCACAAGGGGGCAGGTGCCTGGGCTGTCTCCAGACCCGTGGATGCTATGTTCAAAGGCCGGGCCTGATATTCAGGGGGCCCCGGCGGTCTCTGAACGCATCATGATCTCAGTGTTCACAGAATAGGAGAGTGGGCGGCTCCACTCCTCCGCCCCTTCCTGGGGCTTCCTGCCTACACAGAAGCCCTTCTAGAGTCTTGGCCAGGACCAGGCAGGATGAACAAATGGGGCTTAGGGGAAGCCGAGAAGAGCAGAGAAACTCCATGTGCTGACATTAGGCTATGAGTCTCTGAGGACTCCTGGTGGCAAGTGACAGAAGCCCAGCTATGTCAGGGTGGAAGGTTAGGCCAGTGTGACAGATGCCCAGCAGAAGTGACAGAGGGAAGGAAAGAGTCTTCTCCCAGGCTGAGCCACACAGGTCGGCATGGCAGCTGTGGTCCACAGGGCCATGCCAGGGCCCGGGCTTCTTTGTCCTCAGCCGCAGAATTCCCTAGGACAGTGGATTCCGGTGTGTGGTCCCGTAGAAATGGACACTTTGGAGCTCTGCTCCAGACCCGGTGCATCGGCGCGGTGGGGGCCCAGCAGTCGGGGTTTGACAGGCTCCGGGGGACTCTGCCAGTGCCTCTCCGCTCCAGAGGGTTGGTCCCTGCCCCGGAGTTCTCCCTGCGGAAGGGGCACAAGATGCATTCTCTAGAACAAGCTAGAATGTGACTCCAGCCCTGGGAGTGTACCTTTTTTTTCTTTTTTCTTTTTCTTTTTCTTTTTTTTTTTTTTTGACAGAGTTAGACAGTGAGAAAGAGAGAGAGAGAGAAAGGTCTTCCTTCCGTTGGTTCAGCTCCCAAATAGCCGCTTCGGCCGGCGTGCTGCGCCCTGGGCAGCCCTGGGGAAGGACCAGGGTATGCGGGTCCTGGTGGGTGTGGTCTACGAGAGGAGGGGAGGGAGATGTGGGGGTGGTAGGCATGGAGCCGCCTGCAGGTGACAGGGAATGAGGCCAGGGCCCTGGAGGGCTAGCTCCAGGGAGAGCAGGTATGGGACTTGTGACAAGTAACTGGGGTCACCCAGGGGAACAGGTCGGGGAAAGCGAGGCCCAGACAGAGGCCTGGAGGTGAGGAGCTGGCCAGAGCAGGGAGCCCCAGTTGCCCACGTCCTGGGAAGAGTCTGGGCCCCACCAGAGGGCAACTCAGAGCGACAGGGCCGTGAGTGTGCCCGAGAAAGGTCCTTGTGGCCAATGAGAGGCAGGAGCTGACTGGGGACAAATGGAGCCCCTGCTTGGGGTTGGGCGATGGTTCTTACAGGCATCAGCTTAAGTAATACGCTCAGAAAAGACACAGAGAACTGTAGGCCTGGCCCTCTCCCGGTCTCCCGCTGAGGCCTTGGGCAAGTCCCTTCCCTTGGCTGGGACCCCATTTCTACATCCAGAAAACAGGAGGCGGGCAGCAATGGGGTCGGCGGCCTCCGGGCTGTTTGTGCGCGGAGCTGCCGCTAGGGGGCAGCACAACCACTGTGTCCTCTCTTCTGCCCTCCAGAATTCACAAACGCCCAGGTCGTCTTACTCTTAGATCTTTCCGGGAGGTGGAGGTTAAAGCTCAGATGTCCGGGTCCTTCCCCTGGGATTCTCACAAGACACATTCATTTTGGCAGGTGCCCTGGCCCTGGCTGATGCGTCTGGTCTTTGAGAACTGAGTCTGAGCCCGCAGACGTGGCCCCCGGGGAATTCTGTGAACGCAACAACCCAGTTTTTCGGCTGCATATTTGCTTTTCTAAGTAAGCCTCTCAGGCAGGAACGATGGGTGTGTTCTATTGTAAATTGACACAGTGCACGTATTTCTGGGGTACGAAAGTGTGATTCTAGGTGTACAGTCTGTGGAATGATTCAATAGAGCTACTTAACTAATCTGCCCCCCCAGACATTTATTTTTGGTTTTGAGAGCGTTTGAAATGGATCCTCTTACTGCTGCCGAAGGAAAGCACATGATGCATTGCCATTAACCGCGGTGACCAAGCCATGCGACAGAGCCCCGACAGCCCACTCCTCTTGCCCAACCGAAGCTGGCGTCCTTGGGCCAATGCCCCCTCCCCACAGCCTCGGGTGGCCCCGTCCACTCCCTGCACCGTGGGCTCCTGGGTTCGGTTGGTTCGGGTGCCACGCGGAGGTGACATGGTGCCGTGTCCGTCTTTCGGTGGCTGCCTTGTTTCACCAGTGAGTGACCGCGTGTTCCGCCCGTGTTGTCACACATGACAGAATCCCCCGTGTCTCTGCCTCTGGGGCGATCCCCACACGTGCCGAGTCCATGGTGCGCCTGTGCTCAGGTTCTCCGAGGACGTCGGGGCTGATTTCCGGGACTGCGGCTGCCTTGCCTCGTACCAGCAGTGCCCCAGCGCTCGCTTTCCTGTGCATCTTTGCTGACACTCACAAACCTCTGCCTTTTGGGCAACAGGAGCTCTTTGACTTCTTCTTTTTTTTTTTTTTTGTGGTGTTCGTTTGCATTTCTCTGATGACCAGTGAGAGTCAGCACTTTTTCACAAGCCTGCTGGCCATTGTATGTCTGCTTTGAGCTATGTCTGTCCAGGTCCTTTGCTCTTTTTTTAATTTCTCAATTATTTATTTGATTTCAAAAGCAGAGACAGACAGACAGATGGCCAAGTTCCGATCTGCCTGCCATAACACTGGCTCTAAGCAGGAGCCAGGAGCTCAATCCAGGTCTCGCACGTGAATGGTGGGGACCTTGAGCCATCAGCTGTTGCCTCCCGGGGGCATGTTAGCAGGAAGCTGGAATCGGGCGTGGGGCCGGGACTGGACCGCAGCACTCCCGTTTGGGATGAAGGCGAACCAAGCAGCATCGGAACTGCTGTGCTCAATGCCTGCCGCATCCTTTGCCCTTAAAGACCAATTACTTATTTAAGGCATGCAGAGAGAGAGACAGCGAGAGAGAGAGAGAGACAGGAAGAGACAGGGAGAGAGAGAGAGAGAGATGGGGGGAGGGGGAGGGGGGAGAGAGAGAGAGAGAGGTCCTACCTGCTGGTTCACTCCCCAGCTGCCCCTAATGGCTGCACTGGACCAAGGCGGGGAGCCGGGAATGCAACTGGAGCCTCCCATAGGCTGGCGGGAACCCGGATCCCGAGCTGGCACTGCTGCCTCCCAGGCTCTGCATCACCCTGGAGTCCGAAGCAGAGCAGGCACCAAAGCCAGGCACTCTGCTGGGGGATGTGGACATCCCAATGGCCAGGCCAAGCAGCCACCACTGCCCAGGTCTTTAAAAAATCAGATTCTTTGTTTTCTCGCTATTCTCTTGTTTGAGTTCCTTAGATAATTTGCATATTAGCCCTTTATCGCTGTCTGGCTTGCATATGTTTTCTCCCAAGCAAGACAAATGATTTTGTCACTCAATAACTACCAGGCCTGGTTGTATCCTGGTGGTCCTGGGGATCCATCCCAGAGCAAAGTGGAAGAAAGAACTCCCAGTGCCTAGGAGTGAGGCAGCAAACCACGTGGTGACAGCTGAGTGAGCTATGTAGTGTGCGACAAGGTGCCGTGGGTGACAGCTGGGTGAGCCATGTAGTGTGCGACAAGGTGCCTTGGGCTCTGGGAGAATAAGGAGAGTGGCACAGGGGGCACGGGATGCGGGTGGCCAGGGTGGGTTCCAGGGTAATGGATTTTATGAGCCAAAAGGGAACAGGATCAAGGGGATGGGCTATGTGGGTGCCTGGGGGAAGATGATGTCAGATGGAGGGAACAGCCAGTGCAAAGGCCCTGGGGTCGAGCATGCCTGTTTTGTTGGAGAGACAGCAAGGAGGCTGGAGCATTGTGTGCAAAGGAGGGTTGGTAGGAGGTGAAGGCAGCAGAGAGGTGGCTTTGGATAGAAGCCGCTGCTTTTCTTGGGGTGAAAACGAGAGAGAGAGACGGGACCTGACTTGCCACGTACAGCAGAGTCTGTTAGGAGCGAGGGGAGAGCAGGAAGCGACTGCTGTCATCTTCTGGGCAGAGCCTGAGGCGGCCCTGGCCGGGGGAGCAGTGGAGGCAGCAGGGAGGTTGTGCACCCACACGCCCGTCTGTAGCTGGGTATGCGTCCCTGCAGAGGCGCGGGCTGGGGGAGGGCACGGTGTGTTTTGTGCAGATCGAGGGTCCGCAGAGTCTCCGGTGCTTGTTCTGGTGGCCAGGCACGTGTGCGTGAGCTCCCCTCCCTCTGTCATAACCCCCTGGCGTCTGGCTGCCTGAGCTTGGTGTGAGTGGCTCCGTTTTGATCCCAACCATCTGCACAATTCTTCCCCTCGCCCCGCCTGCCTTCCCTTCCCTTCTCTGCTCTTGCGATCAGAGTCACGGAGAGCACTCTCAACGAGGACTTCGGAATACGTGATTCTGATGGCACTGAGCTCAGTGGCCAAGTCCAAGTTCCCAGGGCTGTCCAGCGGCCACCGGGCTTGGGAGCAGATGTCTTCCCCAGCCTTTTCTGTCCCTGGGCTAGGGCTGGTTCCAGCTGCTGTGCAGGGGTTTTCTGGCCACCAGGTGGCTCCAGCTCTTTCTGCCTGGGATCCTGGAAGACGGGGTGCCTGAGGCAAGGGCTGGGGACCAGGAGCCAGCGCCTTAGTGACAGCGTGGGGGGGAGTGTATGGGGGGGGGGGGCTGGGCATGGTCCTTCCCCAGCCCTGCTCTGTGTCTTTGTCACTTGCCCATCTCAGGGTCCCTTGCCCCCACTTTTCCGGAAGGTTTGACTCACGGCAGCCTACCTGGAAGCGGGCAGAAGCCGGGCCTCTCCCACCTCTGATTGCAGGCGGCCCCGCTGTGGCTGCAGTTCCGGGCCCCGCCCTCCCCACGCCAAACACAGCTAGACCATGCAGGATGATGTAGGATTGTAGGTGTTGTTTTTTTTTTTTTTTCATTTTTCATTTTTTTTTTTTTTAATTTTCTTTAAGCAACAAAGCATGAGACGTGCCACCAGAAATCCTCACTTGGTTTGGTTTATTTTAGGCTGTTCCCGGCCCCCAGAGGGCAGCCTCCCCTCTGCGAAGATGACTGATCTGTCCAAGGTGCAGGCGCTCACGCCATACTCATTCCTGCTTCCTGCCTTCCGTTGCGACAAGGTTTTACCTCCTGGGGTTCAGAAAGAAGCCAGCCCCGAATTCTGCCCCGGGTGGGGAAGATTTCTCACACAGCCTAAGGCGGACAATGCAGTTTAAACGTAGTTCTCTATCAGGGATGATTCTGCACAACCCCAGGGGAGAAGCAGGCTGCTGCAGGAGACCCACAAGCCCCCCGCTCACTGGTCCAGCCCAGCCCCTGCCGCAGCCTGGTCGTTAAGAACACGGCCGCGCCACCTCCTCCCAGGGGAAGCTGCGTGTTCCGTGAAGGCTGGCTGTAGGCTGGGAACGGACCAGAAGCCCCGGGGAGCCTTGGCCACTCAGCCTTGGCTGAGTGAGGGGAAGGGGGCCTTGGGGATGCACTCCTGCTGCATCTGAGTCCAGAGGGACCAGGACCAGGCGGCTGGAGAATGTCCTTGTCCTCCTGGCCCTGCGTGGCGGATCCTAGCGGGATTGCTGCTATCAGCCCAGGGCCTGGGCACCGGGCCACCTGCTGGACACAGTGGGCACCAAGTGTCCATTCCCAGCCGGCTCTAGAAGGCAGTGCTCCGTGGACTGCGGCCCCCGGCGGGTGGGCAGGGCCCAGGCAGGCACAGGCGGCGCTGAGTCTCCAGGCGGCAGAAGCGGTTCTGGTTGGACACCCGGGTGGCCACGCCCAGCCCACAGGTGGTGGAGCAGGGGCCCCAGGCCGTGCTCCATTCCGGGCAGGGGACACTGGGGGCCGGGGGAGCGACGAGGCCGGAAAACTGGGGTCCTGCGGGAAGAGAAGGGGTCAGCTCGGTGAGGTTAGTGCTTCCCAGCCACTCAAACCACCTGCCGGTGGGCCCGCCGTCTGGGTCGAGTTGCTTCACCTCTCTGGACTTCGGTTTCGTATGTAAATGTCCTGTGGGTCTGTTGTCGGGACTGAATAGTGGATGTGAAGTGTGTGGCGCAGCGCCTGGAGCTCGGGAGCACCCATGAGTGCTGGTGGTCGGTACCAGCGAGCTGCCTCGCTTCTGTCCCCCCACGGCTCCTCTGACATGCAGCAGCTTACCGGCAGGGGGCGCCCGCCTGTGTGCAGTGGCGCTGTTTCCCGATGGTTAAGGATGATAAAAATTCTCAAACGGTTGTGAGGTCCCCACGGCCTGGCTTTTCCCCATGTCCACGTCACCTTCCCCTTGCTAATGTTTTTCCGCCCTTCTCTCTGGATAACCCAGTGGCTCTCACTTAGGGGCAGCTTTGCCCCCAGGGGGACATGTGGCAATGTGTGGCGACATTTCTTCTTGGTGCAGCTGGGAGAAATAGAGGCCAGGGGTGCTGCTAGACAATCCACGATGTACAGGACAGCCCCCTCCCCACTACCAAAAAAGAATCCCTCTGCCCCGGGAAGCCCTCCTCCCTGCCCCTCGGCACCCTGGGGATCAGCTCCAGAACCCCCAACCCCGATCCCCAGGTTCCCAAATCCACCCTGCTCCGTCTCTAGGTGGAAAGGCATGGGGCCTGCATGTGGGCTGCACACACCCTCCCATCCACTTTAAATCAGTCAGCTCTGGCTTCCTTGCGATTCCGAAAGACAACGTAAAGCTATCTAAATCGCACATACGCTGTATTGTTTAGGGACAATGGCAAGAAAAAGTTTCCTGGCGCCTTTCAATATTTTCAGTCTACAGAGGATTGAATCTGTGAGAAGCAGAACCGGGGAGCTGGCTGTGTGTGCACGTCCACCTGTGTGCACATGCCTGGGGACACACACGGGGTGATCACATTGGAGATACAGTCTCTTCTCCTTTTTATGCCCAAGGGGACCTCGTGGGCATTTTCTGCGTTAGGCAAATGTATCAGGTTCCATCCCAGGCACAGTCACGGCCCCACCTTAGGGAGCTCTGCACCCTGGGCACCGCTTGATGTGTGAGTTCTCACGACTCCATCATTTTCCACTGGAGAAACTGAGTCACAGAAGTGAAGCAGCCTGCCCTGACTCACACGGCGAGGAAGGGGTGGAGCCGGGTTTAGAGCCGGCGCCGACTCCACGCTCTCAGCCCACCACACTCTCCTGCCCTCGTGCGGCAACACCGTTCACGGAACCGAGCCCTTCTTTTCAAACAAGCTCCATTCGTATAATCATGCATCTTAAAAAGCAGTGTGACAACAGCCAGATGTCTAGGGCTGCAGAGCTGGTGGTGGGAGGCAGCAGCTTTTCTGCATCTCTGCACCCACCCCCCACCCCCCGGCCCACATCCCGGAGGCACCTGCCTCGCTGGGTTCAAAGCCTGGGCGATGAGCTACGCATTCTGACCAGGGATGACCAGGGATGGAGCCGACCCGCCTGCTGGCGACCGCAAGGACTTGGTTCTGCCCCTCCCCACTCCGCCACCTGCTTTTCACCTTAGTTGTCCAGGCTTTGACTTTCGATATTGAAATGACTGCTGCTTGTAGCTTCTGAGGCTTGGGGACTCCAGGGCCTTAACTCTGTCCTTAGCCACAGCCGCTTCCTGGCTCCTGCATCCCCAGCTCCTGGCCCGATGCCCACCTCTCTCCCTCCCCAGGCAGCCCATGCCCCCACCCCCAAGCGAGTCCTGCCCTTGTCCCCACCAGTCCCACACTCACCTCGGGCTGGGAGGGGCTGGGTCCTCAGCCCCCCTCCCTGGTCGCACACCCACTCGGGGCAGCACTTGCCGGGGACCTCCACCTGCGTGGGGTGGGGGCAGTCCCAGCTGGGCAGCCGCACGTCCTGGTTGCACAGTGGCACGCAGGTGAAGCCGCCGTCCTCACAGCGACAGAGGGCTCTGCAGTGCGGTTGGAAGGTGTCCCCGTCCCGGTACAGGCGGCCATTCACCTCACAGCTCCCAGCATCCTCTCCGACTGAGGGGGAAACCAGAGCCCATTGGTGACCCGCCACTCAGCTTGACCCAGCACAGCCTCTGAGCCAGGCCCAGCGGGAGGCACCACACCCACCCCTCTCCCGCTGCCCAGCCCGGCACGGTGACAGCTGGTGTCCTGGATCCTGGCACAGCTGTGGGCAGACTGGCCCCGGCTGAGCTCGGGGCCTGCTCTTGGCTCCCTGTGAACTTTAGCCAAAGGATTTCACTTTCTCTTGCCTCGGTCTCCTCATGTACATATGGGGCACGTGTGCGATGCTGCGTACTTCACAGGGCGGTACAGACCGGATGAAATCACGTGGGTAACGTATCCAGGTGGAGGAGGCCTCCGAGAGCCAGGTCCTCGCTACTCTGCTGTTCGTGAGCAGAACCAAGCTCACGTGGAAACGCGTAGGGGTGTCTGGCTCGGAGCTCGGCATACCCGTGTAGCTGCAGCCCTCGGACCTTGGGCGTGACCGACGCTTCCCCAGTGGGCAGGACCTCCTGGAGGGCTGGGGTCACAGTGTGCATCTTGCCGTCGCTGGTGCCAGCCCAGAGCCTGAGGGGGGTGGGGCCTCAGACCCCCAGGAGATGCCCCTGAATGCATGCATGTACGGGGCTCAGCGCATGACACTGATACAACAGCTGGCCCTCCTCGTGTTCCGGAGGCATTTACTGTGCCGCTCCCGCGGGCCAGCCCCCCTGCTCCCGGACAGGAGTGAGGCCGGGAGGCCAGCAGGGGACAGGTGTCCCGGCGCCTGACTCCAAGACAGGATGAGGGAGGCGCCCTGGGGAAGGGCGTGCAAGCTGCTCAGGCAGGGCAGGCCAAGGAGCATGTGTGTGTACATGTGTGTACATGTGTGTACATGTGTGTGGTGTGTATGTATGGGGGAGAGTGTATGTGGTGTGTGTGTTATGTGTGCAGGTGTGGTGTGGGGGGTGATGTACGTATGTGTGGTGTGCTGTGTGTGTATGTGTGGGGGAGTGTATGTGGTATGTGTCATATGTGTGTGTGGTGTGTGTGTGTGATGTGTGTGTGGTGTGGGGGGTTGTGTGGTATGTATATGTGTGTGTGGTGTGCTCTGTGTGTGTATGTGGGGGAGTGTATGTGGTACGTGTGATATGTGTGCATGGTGTGTGTGTGTGATGTGTGGTTGTATGTGTGTGGTGTGGGGGGGTGGGGGTGTGTGGGGAATGTGGTGTGTATATGTGTGTGTGTGTGCTGTGTGGTATGTATGTGTGTGGTATGTATATGTGTTTGGGGGGTGTGGTGTGTATGTGTGTGTGGTGTGTGTGTAGGGGTGGTGTGGTGTGTATATGTGTGTGTGGTGTGCTCTGTGTGTGTATGTGTGGTGTGCGTGGTGTGTGTGTATGTGGGGGAGTGTATGTGGTACGTGTGATATGTGTGTGTGGGGTGTGTGTGTGATCTGTGGTATGGGGGGTTGTGTGGTGTGTGTATGTGTGTGTGGTGTGCTGTGTGTGTGTATGTGGGGGAGTGTATGTGGTACGTGTGATATGTGTGCATGGTGTGTGTGTGTGTGCTGTGTGGGGTGTGTGTGTGTGTGTATTGGGGGAGTGTATGTGGTATGTGTGATATATGTGCATGGTGTATGTGTGTGATGTGTGTGTGGGGTGTGTGTGTGATGTGTGGTATGGGGGGTTGTGTGGGGTGTGTGTGTGTGTGTGCTGTGTGTGTGTACATGGGGGTGTATGTGGTACGTGTGATATGTGTGCATGGTGTGTGTGTATGTGTGCTGTGTAGTATGTATGTGTGTGTGTACGTGTGTGTGGTGTGCTGTGTGTGTATATGTGTGGTGTGTGTGTATGTGGGGGAGTGTATGTGGTACGTGTGATATGTGTGTGTGGGGTGTGTGTGTGATGTGTGGTATGGGGGGTTGTGTGGTGTGTATATGTGTGTGTGGTGTGCTGTGTGTGTGTATGTGCATGTTGGGGGGAGGTGCTCCCTGGAGACCTGGGTGGTGACTGACAGGTCTGGGAAAAGCACTCAGTAGGAAGCAGTTTGTCCCAGGTCTCCCGAGAACACCCTCAGACAGCTCTACCACCCCGCCAGCCCGTGCAGGGTTCTGGGACACGCATGCTCGGGCCTGCACCCTAGGTCCCCACCATCCAGCTCTCCGGGGTTCCTCCCAGGGGGAGTGGGAGGACCCAGTGGGCAGGGGACTTACAGCCTTTGCTCCCAACCCCGTGCAGAGTGGATGATCAGTGAGCGGGAGTGGGCTGTGTGTGTTCTTCCTGGGTTGGGGGCGGTGATTACAGGCCCAGGGTCAGCTCCCTGGGGGCACAGGACCAGGGGCAGCTCCCTGTCCTGGCCTCTTTCAGCCCTTTCGCTCCAGATCCCTGACCCTCGCGCCTGGACCACGTGGCTACTGTTTTCCCTCGAAGCCACAGGAGCTGCTGTACCTTCACCCCCATCAGTGGCCCAGCCACGCCCGGGTCTCCCAGGCCGCCTCCTGGTGACAGCCCTGGGGCCTGCGGGTCCCTAAGCAGAAGGATGGTTTGGAATGGCAGCTGGAGGGGTGGTCCTTTTCTCAAGGCTTCCTGGCGCCTCCCCTGGCCCCCCAGCACAGAGCCCCTTGGGAGCAGCCTCCCCTGATGATGCCTCGCGGGGTCCCCACAGCCTCTCCCAGGCCAGAGCGCGGTTGTCGGTTGTCAGTTGTCGGTTGTCATGCGAGCTGGTGACTCCTGCGCCTCCCCTCTGGGCATCCCTTACAGTGGTAGAGCAACTTCAGCTACTTGCAAACGGTGTGACCTCAGGCAGGCGAGCTAACTGCTGGGGTGAATTTTCTCCCCTGCGAGATGGGGGCAATAGGACCCACTGGGTGCCGTGGACAAACTGAGCCGTGTGTGATGGACTTGCACGCAGTGTGTGCTCAAGAAATGCTTCCTGCTACCACGGGCCCCACGACAACTCTTCAGCGAATATTTACTGAGTGCCTCCTGGGGGCCGGGCACTGCTCTGGGCACTTGTGTATAGGCCTGAACAAAACAGAAACCCTGCCTCATTGAAGCCTCCGCTCTGCTGGACTAAACACCATAAACAGTAGAATTTGTTATGTCAGGCGGTGAGCCCAGCAGGAGGAGGGGCTTGTTATTATACCTAGTGACCAGGAGGGCCTCACTGAGCAAAACTGGAATGGAGCGGAGGGACCCAGCCCTGCAGAAATCTGGAGGGAAACAACACTGGTACCGGGAACAG
This sequence comes from Lepus europaeus, assembly GCF_033115175.1. NCBI lineage: Eukaryota > Metazoa > Chordata > Mammalia > Lagomorpha > Leporidae > Lepus > Lepus europaeus. The sequence continues at coordinate 111,300,908 of NC_084836.1, read as the reverse complement.
CCAGTGCAAAGGTCCTGGGGTGGGCACATGCTAGGAATTTTTAAGGAGGCCTGTGTGGCTGGAGCAGAGAGTGGGGTCAGGGGCAAGCGGGTAGAGGAGCTCAGAGAAGAAGCAGGAGCAAGTCCTGTGGGCCACTGTGAGGACGTGGGAGCCTTAGCAGGCTTCGGGGCAGAGGGGAGACGGGATCTGACTCGTGTCACACGGGAGCCCTAACAGCTGTGTTGTGAAGAGTCTGGAGGCAGAGGCAGAAGCAGGGAGACAGGTCCAGGCCACAGAAAACCCAGGCAAATGATGATGGTGCTCAGACCAGGGGGCAGCCGTGGAAGGGCTGGGATGTAGAAGATTCTGGAAATAGTGTGAAGAATTTGCCGGTGGAGAGGGTGCGGTCAGTGAGAGAGAGAGAAGGATGTCGAGAACAGCTGCAGGGAAGGCTGGAGATGCTCTGAGCGTGGAGTGGCTCGGGGCGTGGGGGACCAGGACCTCGTCCTGCAACTCACTCATGCTGTGACCATGGATCTGCCCCGTAGAGAGCCGGCGTGGACCGAGTCGGGGTACAGGAGGCTTTGGGCAGCCCGTGCCCTCCGGAGTCCCAGGTCTTGACCCAGCCCTCCTGCGGGGCTCATCAGTGCCCAGCCCCTAAATTTGGCCCCAGACATTTATTTTTGGTTTTGAGAGCCCCTAAATTTGGCTCAAATCATTAACCATTTGCCATGTTGCCTCACGAGGGCTTGCGAGGTGCAGCAGGGACCTGGGACCAAGTAAGTCCTTGACCTGCAGGTGTTCGAAGTCCGACTTGGGGTGGAAGGAGACCAGCCCCTTGGAGAAGGCACAGGCGATCCCCACTGCTCTGTCACTCACGCACCCACGTGCAGCCAGGCCCTGAGTTCAGATCCCGCTCAGCCAGTCCGAGCTGGGGGTGGGGCGGGTCACTTAACCTCTCCCTGCCTCCCTTGGCGGTTGGCACCCAGGAGGTGGCACGGGAACCTGCCTCCTGTGGTTGTGGGGAGGTGACAGGGGTGATGTTGGCAAAGCCCTTGGTGCGTGGCACGCAGGAAGTGCGGAGCGAGTGTGTGGTGACAGAATCCACCAGCGCTCCTGCACTCGTGGCCGGGCTCAGCCACAGCCCTGCTGCTGTGTCCCTGTGCTGTGGGCAGCAGTGGCCTTGAGTCCACGAACGGCCCCGGTGTCTTCCCACCCTCGCCCGACAGGAGGCGCCTACCCAGGATTTACTCTGGATAACTGTACGTGTTGCTGTGATTTCTAACAAAGGTCTTTTTATAGATGTCACTGCCAATGACTTGTGGGTCCCCGTCTCTTATTTTTATGGCGACAGGCACAGAGATAAAAGAGATGAATTACCCTATGAGCTGATTATTTAAACACCACCTTTCGCCTCTTTCAACTTGGTTAAAGCAGTGGTGCTCCACTGGGGGTGCTGTCGCTCCTGGGAACCTTCGGCCATTTCTGAGGACAGAGCTGTCACAGCTTGGTGACAGGGGGAGCTGCAGCTGGCTTCCAGTGGGCGGGGCTTAGGGTGTCCACCAGGGACAGGACAGCCCCGAGGGTCCCTGGACAAGGCTGCAAGACCCTGCCCAAGGCATCAGAGGATGCCAAAGCCAAGAAGGATGGTGAGAAAGGTCTCATGTTCAAGCTCACGGAGAAACAGCAAACCCGGGATTCAGACGACAGCCTGGGGCCTCTGAGGAAGACAGTGGAATGTGACAGCTGTGTCCCTGAGCCTCAGTTCCCCCACTTGGAAAGTGACTCTGAAAGTACTGACGTTGTAGGGGCGTGGGAGAACCACGAGGCTGCTGCAGGAAGCACTGGGCACGGTGCCTGATGCTTGGCCCCAGCTATGGGGCTGTGCTTTGCTGTCCCCCAAAGTGTTGTGAGGGCTCCAGGCGGAGATGATGCTGTCTGGTTCAAAGAATCTGGGAGGGCTTCTCAGGGGAGGTGTTTGATTTGGGTGGGAGCCGGGGGAGGCCATGCGAGCAATAGGCCTAGGCAGCGGTGATCCTGGGGCGGAAGGGGCAGTGGACAGGAGCGGAGGGGGAAAGGAGGTAGAGAGGGCAGGGCTGCTCCCTGATTCAGGACCCCGTGGCCTCGACCTCCCGCACACACCCTTGGGGTCCCGCAAACCTGCTTACAGAGGCACGTGGCCCCCCGGCCGCCGGGGCCCGTCCCGGGCTGGCAGACCAGGCCCTGGCTAGAGTCGCAGACATGGAGGTGGTCGCAGGGCTCCCCCAGGCGCCGTGCGCATACCCGGCAGCAGCCACAGCCATCCGGCACTAGCGGCACCCCCGGTGGGCATCTGGGAGGCGGCCAGGGGCAGGCGCACGGTGTCGGGCACAGCTGGGTAGATACCTGCAGAGACAGAGACCTCACTCAGCCGTGGGCTTTCAAGGTGGACAGTGAGAGACCCTCACGGCGCATCGCCCCTCTGCCAGCCTGGGCAGTGTTGGGTCCAGATCTTGGCCTCAGAGTCGCGCAGGTCTGGCCTTAAACCACAGCAGCTGCATGGCACTCCCCAAGAGGCAGTGTGGCATTGTGGTCATGAGTCAGGGCTCTGGGCCAGTTGTGGTGAGCCTCAGTTTTCTCCTCTGTAAAATGGGACAATACTGGTAGCTAACCCAGAGGCCTTTTTTGAGGGGGACAAGAAACGATGCACCTCAAACCCTTAGCCCGAGGCCCGGCGCGCAGCAGGCGTCGGGTGTGTCGAGCACTGATGGTCATCGGTGTTGATTACCGCACAGGGCTTAGCCCCAGCCCCCTTGGAGCTCACAGAAGGGCGAAAGCAACAAACCCCGGATAAAAATGGCCGAGAGCAAGGCACGAATTTCCAGCCTGTGGACGCTCCCCTGGAGACGTGGACGCTCCCCTGGAGACGTGACCGCGTCCAACAGCGCCAGGGGTGGTTTTGGTCTTTGGAAAAAGCACACGTGTTTCCAGCCCTGGTGGGCATCATGTCAGCCAGGAAACTCGGTAAAATGCAACCCCCCGGGGCCTCACCAAATCACATGTCCCGGAGGCGGGACCCTGGACTCTGTGCCTTTTAGATTTTATTGACTTATTTATTTGAAAGGGAGAGAGAGAGGGAGAGAGGGAGAGAGGGAGAGAGGGGGAGAGAGAGAGAGAGAAAGAGAGAGAGAGAGAAAATATGAATCTGGGCCTGGCGCTGTGGTACAGTGGGTTAACGCCCTGGCCTGAAGCGCTGGCATCCCATATGGGCGCCGGTTCTAGTCTTGGCTGCCCCACTTCTGATCCAGCTCTCTGCTGTGGCCTGGGAAAGCAGTAGAAGATGGCCCAAGTCCTTGGGCCCCTGCACCCACGTGGGAGACCAGGAGAAAGCTCCTGGCTCCTGGCTTCGGATCGGAGCAGTTCCAGCCGTTGTGGCCAACAGGGGAGTGAACCATCGGATGGAAGACCTCTCTCTTTCTCTCTCTGCCTCTCCTCTCTCTGTGAATCTCTGACTCTCAAGTAAAATAAATAAATCTTAAAAAAAGAGAGAGAGAGAATGAGAACCTTTCATGAGCTGGTTGACTCCCCAAATGCCTGCTACAGCTAGGGCTGGAACAGACCAAAGCCAGGAGCCCGGAACTCAGTGCAGGTCCCCAGGTCTCCCACATGGGTGGCAAGGACCCCGCCACTCGAGGTATAATCTGCTGCTTCCCGGGGCTAGAGTCAGGAGCCGGAGCCAGGACTGGAACCCTGGCTCTCCGGGATGGGATACAGATGTACAACCACTGGACTCTATTCTTAGCCAGCTTCCCAAGGACTTCGGAAGCACAGCTGGATTTTCAAGGCCTCTGCCTGGCTACCTCCCGCCCCCTGCTGTGTCCCGGGAGAGGACTGAGCTGCAGAGAGGGGGCGGGGCTTGCTGAGAGTCAGGGTCTGCAGAGCCCCAAGTCTGGCCTCCCCAGCGGGGACTCAGGATGCTGAGTGGGAGGGCACTCTTCCTGCAATGGGAAAAGCCCAAGTCAGGGAGGCCCCCACCCCCCAGCCCATGACCCAGCTGTGCCTCCCCGCCCACAACAAAGAAACAAGCCACAAAGCAGGGGCCGTGGCCCGCTGTGTGTCCGTTTGAAGGTAAGGACGAGCAGTAGCATCACTCAAGATATTCCCAGTGGCCCCTTCTCTGGGGACCCATCTCCCTTCTGTAGGACCCTGGGTCTGTGGGGGGTGGGAGGGTGGCATGGTACAAGGGTTTTGTCTAGAGGAGGGAAGACAATGAGTTTAGGAAAATGAAACCAATGATTTCCCATCTCCTTTGTGACCCAAAGTAGGCAACGACCCTTTTGCCCTGGTCCCCACCCTCTCCCATCCCTAGTGCCCCCCAGCTTTGCAAATCTTTCAGTTGCCTGCAGCTCCCATCCTGACCAGCAGGGGCCGCCCCAAACTGGCTGGTGGGTGGCACAGGCTTAGGGCCCAGGGCCCTACCTGAGCCAGCCCTGCTGGAACTCCAGGTTCTAGAGGAGGGGCGGAGCCTCGCCCCTCCCCAGGAAGCCAGCACAGGCAGCACAGCACCCCCAGAACTTGCTGAAGACACAGCATCGGCCCTGAACCTTCACCTAACCAAGCCCTGAGGTGACTCATACGAGCTGATCCGAGGAGAAATGGGCTGGACGTGGGGTCCCTTCCAAACCACAGGCCCGGCTCCCTTAGAGTGTGGGCAGTGGGGGCCTCCGACCAGAGCCGCCGCTCAGCCCCTCCCACCTGGACACGGGCCTTCTGCTGTGCACCTGGCTTCTCCCCAGGGCTCCCTCTATGGGGCCGGCTCGGCTTGCTCTGGCACGGCAGGTCCTGGTGCCCAGCAGGAGCTGGGGATGACATCAACCATGACAGCTGACAGGCGCCACAGGTCGCACCACATGCACACCGTGTGCCAGCCCTTTTGTGTGCTGTCTCCTTGTGCCCTCCAGCGTGGGGCTCCAGCATTGTGCCCACTTTACAGATGAGGAGCTGAGGCCCACAGAAGTATAGTAGACAGCCAGGAAGAGGTGGAGCCAGGAGCAGAATCCAGTTCACATGAGTCAAGACCCACATCCTTAATTACTATGCCCCCCCATCCTCTAGGGGGCTCTGGTGCCAGCTTAGCCACTGCCTCAGTTTACCCATTTGCTTGAGAATGGTAGTGAGCCATCGGGAAGGGTGTCTTGGCACAGCCAAGAAAGGATGCGTCCTCCCTGGCCTCTGTCTTCACGTCTTTCCCAGGCACCCTGTACTTGTCACTTTGTGCTCTGTCTACCTGGAACCTTGTCAGGTCACTGGAGGCAGGGCTCTGTGGCAGGGACAAGAGATCTGAGTTCTACCACCGACTGCCCTGTGACCTGGACCACGTGGCTTAGGTGCCCAGCATGCGGACCTGGAGCTCACTTGCTCCCCTGTCAGGTGCAGTGGAGACCACCTATCTCTGGGTAATGATGGAGATTAAACGAGCTCACCACTGGCTGTGTGCTCAGGTCTCTCTGTCCTCAGTCCTGAGCCCAGCAGCCCACAGCCTTCTGGGAAGACTTGGAATTCCCGGAGGAGCGTGGGGGCTTTGCATGTCTATGATGATCACGTCCCTGGGAGCCTTTGCAGGCTGCTGCCTGGCTCCCGGGGCAGGGAGGAGCTGTCCCTCTGGGCTCATTGCTGTGTGTCTAGGATGGTCTGACGTGGGTCCTTCATCAATCTGGGTCCATCCCTTCCCCTCCCAGAGCCCCAGCTCCCCATGCCACCACCCTGGCACCACATCCGCCCCGTGCCCCTGAGAACAAGCCTCAGAACTGGCAGCAGTAGGGTGCTCAGGTTTCCCTTGCATGGATGCCCAGGTCGTGGGAGGGAGGGGATCCTGCTGTGAGTTCATGGCTTGTGGGGGGCTGGTCCCACGGGGCTGGGAACACGGCGTTTGGTGATGGAGGGTGCAGCCAAGCAGCTGTGGCTCGGGCTGTGGGGGTGGGACAGGCACGGACTGGAGTGCCCCAGCACACACCCGCGACTACCCTGGGCTCCACCCTGCCCCTCCACTATCGCTGGCTGTGGTGTGGCTTTGCTGTATGGCTTTAGGCAAGGTGCTCACCGTCTCTGAGCCTTGCATGGCCGAGAACTGGGACGAATGATGACTTATGGGGTGGTTGTGTGCCTTAGGCAAGGGGGACATTCCGCAGCCCTCGGATAAAGGTCCCAGCTGAACCCGAGGATTAACCCTTTGCTCCTGTCCCTCCCCAGCCAGGCTCTGCGCGTCACTAGAATCCCACAGCTTTCATGCCCTTCTCACTCAATGAGACACCAGCATCCAATCCAGTGCTGGCTCAGAGCAGGCAGGCGAGTCACGGCTGAGTCCTAGTGAGGCTGCCCGCCATGCTGAGCAGGGGGCTGGGCGGGGGAGGCTCCGTCATTAAACCCTCTGTTGAAATCTGTCACGTTCCAGGGCCGGGCTAAAGCACTCACTCTCGATGACTTTTCCCCATCTTTACAAAGCCTTCGTGGGCATCCGCGCATTCAGCTGAGGGAGACGCTAAGGCTCAGAGAGGAAGAGCGGCTGCCCTGGGGTCACACAGCTGAGCTGGCTGGAGGCAGCTGTCCGGGTGCCAGGGAGGGAAGCCTGGCTCGGGCTTAGGGGCTGGACTGTGCCCAACACGGGGCCTTGCGGGAGCTCTGCCGGGGGTCCTGGGCTGGGGCTTCCCACCCCCCTTCCCACTGCACTGAATAAGTCAGCTGCGTGTCTCCGAGCCCAGGGCCCCTTACCTGTGGGAGGAGGCAGAGGAAGAAGACCAGCAGGTGCGTCTGTGATGTGCGTCTCATGTCAGTGAGTCCCTGCAGAGCCAGCTGTGAGCCTGGGAAGCAGGGCCTGCGTGTGTTTATGTTCTGGCGTCTGTGAGGTCACTCCCAGGCACACATTCTCCCTCCCTCTCTCTCTTTCTCTCTCTCTCTCTCTCTCTCACACACACACACACACACACACACAAACACACACACACGCTCATGCTGACATTTGCTCCTCTCTCCTTTCTCATGGTCCCAGGGATGGGCTCACTTACCTGAACATGGGACTGTGTAGCTCCCAAGGGGTGCCTATGCGTCTGTGTGTGTGTGTGTGCTCGCGCCTGTGTGTGTGAAGCCCAAGCCAGTGCCAGCCCCAGGGGCCTGTGACAGGCTGTCAGGAGCTTCTGTAGCTCCTCCCAGCCCAAGAGGGCCTTAGCACAGGCTGCTGCCATGGCCGCTGCAGCCTGGCCTCAGACCCCCGCCCGCCCCCGGCATGGCTGCACATACCGGAAGCATACAGCAAACACCCCCTGTGCGAGCTGACCCAAGGCCTCCTGAGCCCCGGGCCTGGACTCTGGGCAGCCTCAGCTGGGTCTGTGGTTTCTGGCGGGGAGATTGGCAGCTGCCCAGAGGTGGGTGTGACCCAGAGCAGAACGTCCCTGGGCTGCCTGTGTGCTCTTGGTGTGGCCGGCTCCCTGGGCTCTGGAAGGTGTCCCATGGTGGACGAGCCCCAGCGAGCTGTGGACCTACTGTGTGCCAGCGCTCACTGGGTACTGCTACATGACTTGGCCAAACCGAGTTTGATGTCTTTAATTCAGCCAACACTGATGCCTCCTCTGCACGGGCTGGAGATACAACCTTGACCTTGGGATTGGACCAGAAGGGGAGACCACACGGAGAAAACTGGTGGACTTCCTGGGAATACCTAGGACAGTTGTTCAAACCAATCAGTGAGGGGAAGCCCTCGGAGGAGGCACCGTTGCAGAGAACCCAGAAATGCCCGGATGTGGGCACAGAGGGAGGGTCCTGCCTGTTCTGAGAGTCACAGGGCATGGTGCAGTGTTTGGGGGCAAGACCCTCACAAACCCATAGCACCCAGATTGTGGGGACTCCTCCAGTGTCACAGCCCCTGCGGGTCGGGGCACAGAAAGACGTGGGCTTTGCCTGTGGAATCTGGCCAAGGTGATAAGCCAGGTGCCGTCAGGGTGGGGGAGGCTCTGGCCGTCCATCACCTCACCAGCACCCAGAACCTCAAAGTGACGGAACTGGATGGCAGAAAGTTCCAGAAAGGAAGAAGAGGGACTTGACATAGGGGCCAGGCTGGGATTTCCCAGCCTGGAGGAGGTTCCCTCATGGCTGCAGTGCTGAGGGAGAGGAAGGCAGCTCAAGGTGGGTGTGGGATTTGATGTCCGAGGCAGGAGGAGCCAGGCGAGGCCCGCAGCCCCGGAGGGTCTGTGGCTGTGTTCATGGTGATGCGGTGGGCAGCGGCGTGCCTCCCGTGTTCCACCCCCAGATTGGGTGGTTTTTCAATAACCCCCTCCTTCATACAACAAAATGACTTTCAACCGTAAGCATGAAATGAAACACATACATTTCACTCCACGCCTCCTTTCTAGTCTGCACCCAAGGAAGACCACGCCCCATTCCCGGTCCTTGCCAGACTACTGGTTTGCCCAGCAATGAAAGTGATCTAAGGAGCTGGCGCTGTGGCATAGTATGTTAAGCCTCCACCTGCTGCACTGGCAACCCATGTGGACACCGGTTGAATCCCAGCTGCTCCTCTTTAGATCCAGCTCCCTGCTATAGCCTGGGAAAGCCGTGGAAGATGGCCCAAGTGCTTGGGCTCCTGTACGTGTGTGGAGACCTGGAAGAAGCTCCCATCTCCTGGCTTAGGATTGGCCCAGCTCTGGCTGTTGCGGCCATTTAGGGAGTGAACCAGAGGATGGAAGACATTTCTCTCTGTCTTTCCCTCTTTCTGTTGTAACTTTACCTCCCAAATAGATGAATTAAAAAAAATCTTGAAAAAAAGAGAGGAAGGGAGGAAGGGAAGAAGGGAGGAAGGGAGGAAGGGAGGAAAGGAGGGAGGGAGAGAGGGAGGGAGGGAGGGAGGGAGGGAGGGAGGAAGGAAGGAAGGAAGGAAGGAAGGAAGGAAGGAAATGGTCCTGCACTGAGCACTCAAATAGAGCCAGAACTTATGCTAAGTACTAATTATGACAATTGGCATTATAAAAAAAATTATTTATTGGAAATCTGGAGTGACAAGGGGCGGGGAGAGATCTTGTACCTGCTGGTACACTCCCCAAATGCCCACAACAGTCAAGGGTAGGCCAGGCCCAAGTCAAGAGCCAGGAACTCCATCTGGGTCCTGTGTGGCAGGAACCCAAGTACTTTGGCCGTCATCCATTGCCTCCCATGCACATTAGCAGGAAGCTGGATGGGAAATGGGAAGTAGCCACGACTTGAATGAGCTACTCTGATAGGAGACGCAGGTGTCCGAGGCAGCCTGACCTCCCAAACCATGAGGTCCATCCAAATTGGCAGTTTTTTTAAAAGATTTAGTTATTTATTTGAAAGAGTTACACAGAGAAAGGAGAGGCAGAGAGAGAGAGAGAGAGGTCCTCTATCTGATGGTTCACTCCCCAGTTGGCCACAATGGCTGGAGCTGCGCCGATCTGAAGCCAAGAGCCAGGAACTTCTTCCAGGTCTCCCACATGGGTGCAGGAGCCCAAGGACTTGGACCATCTTCTGCTGCTTTCCCAGGCCATAGTAGAGAGCTGGATTGGAAGTGGAGCGGCCAAGTCTCGAACCGGCGCCCATAGGGGATGCTGGCACTGCAGGCGGTGGCTTTACCTGCTATACCACAGCACTGGCCCCCCAAACTGGCATTTTCAATTGCCACAATACACACCTCAATTTTTTTGAAAAGTGAGGTTCAGAGAGGTAAGGTAACTTGCTGAAAGTCTCACACAGATAGGAGGTGGTGTGCCACGCAGGTCCCCGTGACTCCGAAACCTAAGTGTCCTGTCTGTTGTTTGTTGTTGCTGCTGCCCTGGGCTCTGTGTGACAGTATTTTTTAAATTGAGGGGTACCACACATCCAGAAAAGTGCTGGCCACGCATTAGGTTTAGGTGGGCAGCCTGAGGGTCCTTCCCGGACTGCCACGCAGGACCACACGTGCAGACCGCTCCAGGAGGCTTCTCACGCCCCTCCTCAAACTACGCGGGCCACCCCCCAGGTACGGCTGTTCTCACCTCTGTTGGGGAACGGTGTTCAGCCGCTCCTTTCTCTGAGGCCCGAGGCAGACAGGAGGGGCTGGGAGGCATGGACGAGGCTGAGATCCCCGCGATGGAAGCGAAGCCCTCTGCTGAGCGGCGGGAGACCAGCTGGCTGCGGGGTTGGAGGAGGCTGCTGGTGGCTCAGGTTCCTGGGGCATTTCTCTCGGTCACCAAGGGTGGGAGGGTGTGGGCAGCGGAGGCCGGGCGCTGAGAGTGGATGGTGCTGGCGGCTACGGCAGGGACGCGGCTCCCTGGCTGCTCACTCGTGGCTGCGTCCCTTGGCACTGCAGGGACCCAAGTGTCCAGGGAACCCTTGAGGCTTTAGCCTCAGCCCCAAGTACACCCGGCACAGCTGCCCTTCGCTTGGCCAAAAGGAAACCCAAGCTCGCACAGTGCTGGTGCGTGACAGTTGTGTGCACAGCGGGATAAGCCTTCTTAGGACCCCGCGTCCCATGGGGGGGGGGGGGGTCTGGGCTCTTGTCTCAATGGTTCTTCTTCCCATCCAGCTCCCTGCTAATGCACGTGGGCCCTGCCACCCACGTGGGAGACCAGGATGGAGTTCCTGGCTCCTGGCTTCAGCCTGGCTCGGCCCTGGCTATTGCAGTCATTTGGGAAGTGAACCAGTACATGGAAGATTCTCTCTCTCTCTCTCTCTCTCTCTCTCTCTCCACTTTTCAAATAAGGAAATAGGTCCCAGTTCACACATATTTTTTTCCTTGTAACTTTAGCCTGGCTCTCCAGAACTGTGTATTTTTTCAGTTGATTGTCACATGCTATTATACAGTATAGATGTGCATTTGAGAAACAGAGGGACAGGGAGAGTGCCCATCCACTGGTTCACTCCCCAGATGCCCGCCACAGCCAGATGGGGGTCAAAGCCCTGTGCCAGGGACTCCATCCAGATCTCCCACGTGGCTGGCAGGGTCCCAGCCACTAAGCCATCACCTGCTGCCTCCCAGGGTCTGCATTAGCAGGAGCTGGAGTTGAGAGCCAGAGCGTGGAATTGAATGCAGACACTTGTATGTGGGATGTGGGTGTCTGAACTGGCATTGTAACCACTGTCCCAAATGTGCAGCCGCAGCACTGCGGCTTGAATGGAGCAGTAATCACCAGCATTTTGTCTTGTTCCTGACCCTCAAAGGCGTGCATACGAGGTTCCTCCACCAAGGTTATCTTCTCAAGGTCTTCGGTGCCCACATCCCATCAGATTAAGGAACTTCTGGCTGTAGTTTCCTGAGAAGGTGTGAAAGTCGCACACACATAAGGCTCTGATCAGATTTTCATTGCCTCGCTAGATCTCTCTTTTGATCCAGGGCTTTAGTAGATGGCGCTGGGGGATGTCGTGGTGTCGCTGTTTCTCTGGGATAAGCCCTTTCTGCCGGTGATGTCATGTCGCTGTTCTAACCTTGCTCAATGCAATCAGCAAGTATTTTACTTGGTGACTCTCCATGTTCATGAGGGAAATGGGCCTGTGAATGTCCCGGGTTGTTTGCCTTCTTCTGGCTGTTGTGATAAAGGGAACACTGGCAGGATAGGCTTGGTTGGGCTGTTTTTATTTTTAAAGCAACTCGTGTAAGATCGGAATGAACTGCTCCATAAAATTCATTGGAATTTGCTGAAAAGAGCACCAGGTGCTGTGATCTTCAGTCACCTGTTCAAATCTCTGTCTCTTTTTGGGTCCAACTTGTGGCATTTTGTACCTGTCTGGGAATTTACCCATCCTCCCAGGTGTTTACAGATGGGAGCCTAGGGCGCTCATTCGTTCTCCAAGTCCATGCTGTCCCCCTTTTTGCTCTGTCACTCATTCATGTCACTTTCACCTCTTCCCACGGTCCATCTCCCCAGGGGTCTACTCAGTCAGCTGCCTCCTGGAAGCAGCTCTTGGCTCTGTTCATCTTCGACATTCTTCTCTCATCCCCTAATGCTCTGACGTGTGCCCAGAAACTTTTCTGACCCACGCATCCCAACCTTATCTTGGCCCTTACGACACCGATTTGTTGCCTGTCTTCAGTGATGTCACCTGTTTCAGGCCCGTGGAAGGCACCGGGCAAACGGCCATGGCTTGCGTGGGGCTGGGCTCCTGTCCGCAGACTCCAGGTTCCATCTGTTGCTGACTGGCACCTTCAAACGGCCCCACCCCGCCCCCTGCCTCTGCCATCATGGGAGGGGCAAGTGAGAAATCACCTTCTTTTCCACTGGCCTGCCAATGTCCACCCCCCAGGGGCCGCTCTCTGGCCTCTCTGTCCTGGTTTGGGCAGGAATTCAAGATCTGCTCTTGCTCTCAAGATCCCAGGTGCCATGTGATGGCTCCCTCTGGGGCTGCTGTGGGACTTGAACAGCTTAATACTCACTTGGCCCCTGGTTCGAGCTGGCAAGGTGGAGCCAGCTGGCAAGGTGCATGGACTGGCATGGCCCCACCAAGGGCGCAGGGTGGACTATGAAGCTCACAGTACACGCACGAGACTGCCTCGCACACGGTGCACGGTGCCCTTGGGCTGTGACGTGGCCTCATTGCTGGGTGAGGGGGTTGTGCCCAGGAGCCAGTGAGGCCCGGGATAAGCCCACCAGAGAGCCGGGGAAGGTCACAGCAGCACTTGGGAAGGGCTCCGGAAGTGGCACGAGGGCTGGGCAGGCCAGGGAGAGGGCACTGACCCCGGCACGATAGGTGCTGGCTGCAGATTCGTTGCACACACGAATAAGTGAATTGGAGGATTCAAGCTGTAATCCCAACTCCGTGGCTGTGCATCCTGGAGCAAGTTCCTTAACCTCAACCTCCTCATCTGTAAAATGGGAAAGGGGTGAACTCCATATTTTATTTTATTTTTTAAAGAAATGTATTTGTTTATTTTAAAAGTCAGAGTTACAGAGAGAGAGAGAGAGGGAAAGACAGAGTGAGATCGATCTTCCATCTCCTGGTTCATTCCTCAGATGGCTGCAACAGCCAGCACTGAGCCAGGCAGAAGCCAGGAGCCAGGAGCTTCATCTGGGTCTCCCATGTGAGTGGCAGGGGCCCAGGCACTTGGGCCATCTTCTGCTGCTTTTCCCAGGCTCATTAGCAGGGAGCTGGATAGGAAGTGGAGCAGCTGGGACGTGAACCGGCACCCATACGGGATGCTGGCGCTGCCAGTGGTGGTGTTACCCCTTACGCCACAGCGCCAGCCCCAACTCCAAATATTTGAGAGCCTCCTGAAAGAAGCAGCTCTAACCTGGCACAAGAGCCTCAGGAATGCAGATTCCCAGGATGTCGGAGGTTGGGGGTGGGGCTGCTCCTAGGCTCTCTGATGTCTGACTGATTTCCAAAGCTCAGGGGGCCCCACTGAGTTGGAAACAGTTGGTCAGGAGGGACCAGGCATCAGGAGCAGGGGTTGTGCTCTTGGCCAGACATTCCTTGGAGGAGGTAGACAACAGGTCTCATTCCCTCTTCCCTCAGCCAGGATGCCCGGTCTCCAGGGACTTCTCTCTCACCATCTGCACCTCACCGTCTGCACCTCTCTGTGCATCCCTGTAGGTGTTTGTCTAATCCAATGGCCTTCCGTCCAGGCATCCATGTTTGTCCATTCATTCTTTCATCTATTGTTTATTTTTATTTTATATTAAGGCATAGACACACACACAGAGAGAGAGAGAGAGAGAGAGAGAGAGAGAGATCTTCCATCTACTGGTTCATGCCCCAAATGCCCGCAACAGCCAGGGCTGGCCAGGCCAAAGCCAGGAGCCCAGAACCCTGTCTCCCACATGTGTGGCAGGGACTTGAACCACCGCCTGCCGCCTTCTGTGGTATGCATTGGCAGGAAGCCGGATCAGAAGCGGAGGAGTTGGAGCATGAACCAGGTGCTTTGATACGGAATTTGGGAGGCCCGAGCAGCATCTTATTTAACAAAAAAAAAGATTTATTTATTTGAAAGGCAGAGTTACAGAGAGACAGAGGCAGGGAGAGAGAGAGGGAGTGAGGGAGAAAGAGAGAGAGAGAGAGAGAGAAAGTCTTCCATCTGCTGGTTCAGTCCCTAGATGACTGCAATGGCCGAGCTGCACCAGTCTGAAGCCAGGAGCCAGAAGCTTCTTCTGGGTCTCCTATGCAGGTGCAGGGGTCCAAGGACTTGGGCCATCTTCTACTGCTTTCCCAGGCCACAGCTGAGAGCTGGATCAGAAATGGAGCAGCCAGGATTTGAACAGGTGCCCATATGGGATGCTGGCACGGCAACCGGCGGCTTTACCCGCTATGCCACGGCGCTGCCCCCCCCAAGCAGCATCTTAACCACTGCACCTCAAGTTCATCCCCCTTGTCTTTTACCCATCCATCCATTCACTTGTCCATCCATCAACCCATTCATCTGTTTTTCCAGGATCCGCTTATCCGTCCATTCATGCATTTATTCAACAACCCTGAATGTAGGGGTCATGTCCTACTGCTAAATAAAGAATAGAAATACAGGTCCCTGCCCACCATGAGCTCACAGACAGTGAGGAAGATGGAGGCAAAGGAAGAGATGACTGTAGCGCAGTGAGAAGTGCCAGGTCCTGGGACTAAAGAGGAGAGGCCCCCTGCACAGCCTGGCAGAGAAGGGAGGTGGCTTTGGAAAGCTTCGTGGAGGAGGTAGCACCTGGGCTGAGTCTGGAAACAGGAGGAGGCACTGCCCAGGCAGGGAGGCAGCTGCAACACAAGGGCAGGAGAAGACAGACTGGGCAGTGGCGCAGGTGCAGGAGCTGTCAGCGAGCCCCCTGGATGAGGGGTGGGCTAAAGTGACAGAGGCCCCAGAGGAGGCCCTGAGGACCCTGGGCCTCGGGCAGGTCCCAGGACTGCCTGGAGAGCTAGCAAAGTGCTGAGAAGGGCGTCAGACCCCAGCTCCTTGATCTCCTCTGTGCTGAGTGACTTCAGGCAACTGTCCTAGCTTCTCTGGGCCTCGGTGCCCAGCTGTGATGGGACGGGACTGCCCTTTCTGCCTCCTGGGACTCTTCCAGCTCTGAGGTCACATGTGGTCAGCAAAACCAGTGCCCACGTGAACATGTGGCTTGGCCCGAGGACAGAGTTAATTGTTGCCAGTCCCCGTGTGTGTTAAGGACAGGGGGGTGGTGGTGTTGGTCAGGGGGACTTGGTTTGGAGCCACCCCGGGGGCTCCCAGTCATGGGACAACAGGATGTTCTGAGAAGGGGGTGAGTCACCAGCCAGTCCCCAAGTCGGGGGCGCCTGTGCCCTGTTCATCACAGCCTTATAGACCCCTGTCAACACAAGCAGGCCCCGGACCACACCCCGACACTGAAAAGGAGCCCAAGACGAAGCAGACGGCGGGGCCCTCGGCTGGAGCAGTCCCCGCGTCCCCAGCGGCTGGCCCTCCCTGTCCCAGAGTCTCCAGGAGTGGGGGCAGAGGCCCAGAGGCCGAAGGGGCCGAGCCCATGTCACCCGGCAGGTTCATTTGCTCCTCTCCTGTCCTGGCTCCAGCAGTCCCGCAGGGTGGAGGACAAAGCTCAGGCCCCCGGCCCGGTCCTCTCCCTTCCGTGAGGCTGCGTGTGCAGCCCCGACAGCTCCCGCGGCTGGGTGGCGCCCCGGGGGATGCCATGTCCCCGCATCGGTGCAGAGCTGGCACTGGCCCCCGGGTGCCTGCCCCTGGAGTCGCTGCAGTCGCTCACTGCTGTTCGCCTCTTCAGATCCTGCTCTCTGGCATTCCCTCAGCAACGTGGAGTTGCTTCAGACACAAAGGAGGGACTCGGTCCCAGAGCTGGACCTGTCATTTACTTGCTGTGTGACCTTAGGCAGTCACCTCACCTCTCTGGGCCTCTGTCCCAGGGTGCTTCCAGGATGGTGGCAGGTGGCATATTCCTGTGGCATCCACCTGTGCCCCTCGGTGCTGTGTTGGAAGGGGTGGCAACAGTAGCTAAGAGCTTCCCTTCCATCTCTCAGGGCCTGGCTCTGTCTGCAGAAGCTGTTTCCCTACCCCCAGGCCCCCACAAGGGACCAGCAGGGCAGGCTCCGGCCACACCCTCTCCTTCCGGCTCAGCCCGTTCAAGCTGAAGCCAACTCCAACTCACCCTAGTGGGAGGAGGGGCCCGTGCCCAGCATCCCACCCTCGGAGCCCCAGAGAAAACATTGCGTTACTGGAAGCCCAGCCAGGCCGAGGGGGTGGAAGTGGCCGTGTTGGAGGAAACCGCTCAGGGTCAGCCAAACCTTGGCCCCTCTCGGCCAGCGGCCCACGGCCCAACCACGTGGGCTTGGCTCGCTGCGGTGTTTACGGAAACTAGGGCCCTGAGGTCGGCCCAGCTGCTGGCCTGGGACCCCTGCCCTGCCCCCAGGCCCCAAGTGCCAGCTTGGCAGGAGCCACCGAAGGCTGCAGCTGGGGCCTCGTTTGCCCCCACGGCCCACCTGGGAAGAGGACGGAAGGCCAGTGGGCAGTGGGCCTCCCAGGACAGCCGTGTGGGCTGGGGGGGCGGGGGACCAGGCTGTTTCTGAACTCCCCTGGGAAAGCCCCCCCATCATGCGGGAGGCGTGGAGCCATGGATTCTGGAGGCAGAAGGCCCGAGTTTGGACTCCTGCTGTGTCCCTGGCTGGCTCCATGATGGGGCTTCAGAAAGTGCCCGACGATGGAATAAAAAGACACCTTTATTCTGTTGCAAAGACGCTTGAAACCCATGCGTACAAAAAGTTCGTGAGAAAGGCAAGTTAGGAAAAAGTATGCACCGATTTCAAATTGTCTGGCCCGTTTTCATTCCATTTTCCGTATCTCATTTCCTTCTCACAACTGTGGGAGCCTGGGCTCAGGTGAGGGAGGCAGCCAGGAGCCCAGGTGTGAATCCAAGGAAGCGCTCACTGCCCCAAGCCCGAGCAGGTGCAGCCTCCTTAAATGCTGTGTCCTGGGCCGCTGGTGTGCCTCACCCTAGGACCAGCCCCACATGGTAACTAGCCCCATTCAACAGATGTACAAGTTGAGGCTTCTACAGGTTGGGCACCTGTTCAACATCATGCAGCTGGGTAGGAAGACGCTGGCCACGGGTGTTTTTGGTTTTACAGCCTGGTGTTCCAAGGACTTTGAGGAGCTGTCTGCCTGGGGCTGGTGGCCCCACCCAGGTCCCCACAGGCCCAACAACCGGGAGAGCTGCCTAGAGCCATCCTCCTCCTGCTGCCTGGGCACTGGGAGAGTGGGCCTCTGGAGGCGGGTGGGCCTGGAGCTTCCTGGGCTCGGTGGTGGTGTTGGGGGTGGGTGTTAAGCCTGGGGATGCAGGATCAGCCCTCACATTCCCCAGAGAGAGTCTCTTCACACTGCAAATCCCAGAGGTCACCTGACCCTGACTGGGAGGGGGCATTCTGTCTCCGCCCCAGGGCAGGAGGGAAGAGCCCGGGTGTGGAGACCCCACGTGGGGCAGCCTTTGCCTCCTCTTCCTCTCCCCCCCCCCCCCCCCGTCTCCTCTGTAGATGGTGTTAGGTGCGCCCGGTGGACAGAGATGGAGGGTAAAGTCCCCCTGGGAGCCGCGGTGCAGGGGATGCATGACTCTGCATGCAGCCTGTCTGACCCACACCCCCTCCCCCCAGCTTGTAGCTGTGTTGCCCTCTTGTGCCTCAGTTTCTTCTTCTGTACAATGGCGATAAAACTAATAGTAGCTACTGCCTCGGTGGCATGAGGACTTGGTGAGATCCACTCGGTGAACAACTACAGACTTCCTGGCAGCGAGTCATACAATGAAGCAGACTCGACTCCCTACCCTCCCGTGCGGCGAATAC
The DNA here is from genome assembly GCF_033115175.1 of Lepus europaeus. Lineage (NCBI taxonomy): Eukaryota > Metazoa > Chordata > Mammalia > Lagomorpha > Leporidae > Lepus > Lepus europaeus. The sequence goes on along the minus strand of NC_084836.1, from coordinate 111,283,181 downwards.
TGTTCATTTCAGAAAACACTGGCACCGGGGCCGGTGCTGTGGCACAGTGGGTTAACGCCCTGGGCTGAAGCACTGGTGTCCCATATGGGCACTGGTTCTAGTCCCAGCTGTTCCTCTTCTGATCCAGCTCTCTGCTATGGCCTGGGAAAGCAGTAGAAGATGGCCCAAGTCCTTGGGCCCCTGTACCTATATGGGAGACCCGGAAGAAGCTCTCTACCTCCCTCTGTAACTCTGTCTTTCAAATAAATAAAATAAATCCTAAAAAAATAAAATAAAACACTGGCACAAAAGGATGAAGCAAATACGGTATGATGGTAACAGTTGTTAAATGCACAAGAGTACTTCCAATGGCCCGTGGAAATGGACTGAAAGATGTATTTATTTGGGTGTAAAAAATTCTGAAGTCCAGGCATAGTTTTTTCATGTTACGCGTTTTCCGCGAAGTTTTTTTGATCTCTGGTCATGGCATATGGTCTGCCCACTGATGTTTCTGAACGTTTGAGATTTTCATATACTTTGATGAAACACGGAGAAGAGCCAGGTGGAGGGAGCTCGTGGGAGATGGGGCAGTCAGGGAAGGACCCCGGGACAGTGGACTTCAGGGAGTGGAGACCAGCCTTCTGCCCAGGGAAAGCATCGCCCAGAGCCTGAGACTCTGAAGACCGGGATCTTAGCATTAGACGCAGCAGGTGCAGCCGTCAGCTTGAACTCAGTGACCTAGTCTGGATTTGCTCTTATGCTGCCCCGTCCCACACATGGGCAGAAAATCCATCTTGATCCATTTGGGTTTCCCTCTCTCCCCCTAACACACATGGTCCATGGGCCTGCAAAGTCCGAAATTCACGCACTCGTTGCCTCTGCTCTGGTCTCTTCCCAGCTTTCTTCCTTGGGAGGAAGGAGGCGGGACAGGGGAGGGGGTTTGGGTCAAGGTAAGGCAGGCTCCAGGACAGGCCAGGGCCCCAGCTTGTCTCTCTGTCCCTGCACTGTGCGTCCCTGTGGCCCTGCCACGGGTGCCCACTCCAGGATCCAGGCTGATGGAGCAAACGCCGCCCAAACATGCCGCAGAGGGAAGGAGTGAGAGTCTCTCCCACTCTGGCTCTAAAACCTGCATGAGATGCGTGGCACCCTTTGCGTCTGCTCCCATTTCATTGGCCACGGCTGTAGGCAGGGGCGGGATTTCAAGTGGAAACCCTCCCCTCACCCCCTCCTCGGGATGGTATTGGGAAGGGGGCCTTTGGGTGGTGAGGAGGTCCCAGGGGCTCTGCCCTTGAGAGTGGGATCTGTGCCTTTTAAAAGAGGCCCCAGGAAGCTCATTCACGTCGACCACATAGAAGGGGCTGCCTGCTTGGGGCCGGCGCTGTGGCATAGCAGGTTAACGCCCTGGCCTGCAGTGCTGGCATCCAATATGGGCGCCAGTTCGAGACCCGGCTGCTCTACTTCCTACCCAGCTCTCTGCTATGGCCTGGGAAAGCAGTAGAAGATGAACCAAGTCTTTCGGCCCCTACACCCACGTGGGAGACCCGGCAGAAGCTCCTGGTTCCTGGCTTCGGATCGGCGCAGCTCCAGCTGTTGTGGCCAATTGGGGAGTGAACCAGAGGATGGAAGACCTCTCTCTCTCTCTCTGCCTCTCCTCTCTCTGTGTCACTCTGGCTTTCAAATAAATAAATAAATCTTTAAAAAAGGGGGGGGGGGGGGCTGCGTGTGAGGAACAGGCCGTGCCAGCCCCGGAATCTTCCAGCACTTCGCTCCTGGGCGTCCAGCCTCGCGTTTCCGCTGTCTGTAAGTGACCCAGTCCGAGGTCTGTTGTTAGAGCTCCGAGTGGACCAAGCCGGGGGAGGCAGAAACAGTGGCAGGGAACAGCCCTAGAGGCAGCAGCAGGGTCAGGGGGCCTTGCTCACATGCATGCAGAATTCACTCTGCCCGAGAGCTCGGGAATGCTCTCTCCGGGAGGGAGTCTCATGAAACCCAAAAATGTATTCTCCACTTTGACCCATGCTGCCCAGGGTCAGCAGGTGCACTGCAGTGTCCCCTCCTGAACACGGCACAGATGCGGGGGGGGGTGGGGGTGGCTCATGCAGCCTGGGGCTCCCAGGATTTTTCTTTTTAAGATTTTATTTATTGGCCCGCGCCGTGGCTTAACAGGCTAATCCTCCGCCTTGCGGCGCCGGCATACCGGGTTCTAGACCTGGTCAGGGCGCCGGATTCTATCCCGGTTGCCCCTCTTCCAGGCCAGCTCTCTGCTATGGCCCGGGAAGGCAGTGGAGGATGGCCCAAGTGCTTGGGCCCTGCACCCACATGGGAGACCAGGAGAAGCACCTGGCTCCTGGCTTCGGATCAGCGCGATGCGCCGGCCGCAGCGGCCATTGGAGGGTGAACCAACGGCAAAAAGGAAGACCTTCCTCTCTTTCTCTCTCTCTCACTATCCACTCTGCCTGTCAAAAACAAAAAACAAAAACAAAAAAAAAGATTTTATTTATTTATTTGAGAGGTAGAGCTACATAGAGAGAGGTCTTCCATCCGCTGGTTCACTCCCCAAATGGCTGCAATGGCCGGAGCTGAGCTGATCCAAAGCCAGGAGCCAAGAGCTTCTTCCAGGTCTCCCACGTGGTGCAAGGGCCCAAGCACTTGGGCCATCTTCCACTGCTTTCCCAGGCCACAGCAGAGAGCTGGATCAGAAAAGGAGCAGCTGGGATCAGAACCGGTGCCCATATGGGATGCCGGTGCCACAGGCAGAAGCTTAGCCCCTACACCACAGTGCCGGTCCTCCCAGGCTTTTAATGTAGAGCAATCTTAGGTTAGAACATGAGAGAATGAGACTCTTGCAGCCACAGATTTCCAGACCTGAATGGCCTAAGGACCCAGGATCACTTTGCATGCAGGAACTACCTCTGGAACCTTCTTCGAAGGTGGCCACCAGCCTCTGCTCGTCCCCTCCCGGGGCTAGGGGGCTCATCGCGTCCCCAGGCAGCCTGGGCCCTCCTGGATCCACTCACATCGCTCCACGGCTCTGCTTTGCAAAGTGGGTCAGGCTTTCTCGTTCTCAGGAGCTCCCCACTCCAGGTCTTTGTCACTGTCCGGTGGGGGGGTGTGGGGATGGCCTTGGGGCTGGGCTGGGCTGGCGACCAGGAGCGGGAAATGACTTCAGGAGCCCCTGGACAGCTCTGAAATATCGGAAAGGATAAAGGGCCTGGATTCCAGTCCTGCCCCTTGACCCTGCCCAGAGGCAAGCCTCATCGCCTTGCTGAGTAGTGGTGCCCCCGACTTTCCCATGGGAATAACCACAACAGCAGCAGTACCCGTAACATCTCCTGTGCTGGATTGCTGGAGCATCTGATGGGATAGTAGGTGCTCAGTGAGACCTGGATTCAATTCCAGGCTCCTATTATTTGTACGTCCTTGGGCTGCATAACCTTGAGGGGGAGAGACAGAGAGGAAGGTCTTCCATCCACTGGTTCACTCCCTAAATGGTTACAGCAGCCGGAGCTGGGCCAATCTGGAGCCAGGAGCTTCTTCGGGGTCTCCCACACACGTGCAGAGGTCCAAGGACTTGGGCCAACTTCTACTGCTTTCCCAGGCCATAGCAGAGAGCTGGATTGGAAGTGGAGCAGCCAGGACATAGACCGGTGCCCACATGGGATGCCGGCACCATAGTCAGGGGCTTAGCCACTACGCCACAGCGCCGGCCCCTGCTCAGGACTTTAAAGCTCTTGTTTCCTGATCGTGCACTAAGCACTTGACCCGAATTGAGCAGTCGATCCTCTGGCTATCAGCTACAGCATTTATTGCCACCCCAGCCGCAGTCATGGAGAAAGCTGGGCTCGGTGAGGTGCAGGAACCTTGCCCAGGCCGCCTGGCTGGCGAGGTGCTGGAGCTGAGATCCGAAGCCAGCGTTTTACCCAGTGTGTGCTCTGTATAGCAAGGACCTGGCAGGTCCTAGCTGCTCACTTTGTGTTCGAATGGTCTCGGCCTCCATCTCCCTGCCTCCCCTAACATCCCCGCATCCAGAGCGGGCTTCGCCGCATTCAAACCCGAGTGCCAGCCAGTTAGGAGGTTTTAGGCAGTAGAAGGCCGGACTGACCCTGATTCCCTCAATAAGGACCAGTGGGCAAGAAATCCGGGGGCCGAGGGGCTCCAGGACGGGCTCATTTGGAGGCTCAAGGACGTCACCCGAGACTTGTATTTAGGCTCCAGCACCTTCTGTGTATTGGCTTTAGCCCTCAGGCTTTATCCCTCATGGTCTCAACACGGTTGCCAAATTTCCAGACATCACACACACCATCACAAAACCACTTAAAGTGAGAGAATAAGGGGACTCTCCCACACTTTATAACGGAGCCCAGGGCTTCTCCACACCGCTCCCCTACTCAGCTAACTTTCCTTTTTGCCTCATTGGCCAGAATTGGGTCACATTGTGGAAGATCCAGTGCCCACCAACAGCCACCATCTTCTCTCCTTTCTGGGCACACAGCCAGGTTACACTTCCCAGCCTCCTTTGCAGTGAGATGCAGCCATGTGACAGTTCTGGCCAATGAGATGTGAGCAGAAATGACTGTGGCACTTTCAGATCTGGCCTATGCCCATGTCGCTCCCAGTGCCCCGGCGCTTATCCCCCTGTGCCTGTGGGTCAGAGAGGACTCGGAAAACAGGGAGAGCAGAGCCAGGAAATGTGGGGGGGAGTCCCAGGCCACAGTGGCCACACACGGCAGGCTGGCAGCACTGTGGGGTGAGAAAGAAGCCACTCACGTTTTGGAGCCGTGCGTTAGAGCAGCTGGCGTGACTGACCCTGGCCAAAGTGCACGCCCTTCCTAAAAACCAGCCGAGGGGGCGCCGAACACTGGTGTTCAGCTGTGCACCTGCGACTTGACCAGGGCTCGGCTGGTAGGGGCCCTGGCCGCGACCGTGACTGCTGGCCGTCTCGAGGTCATCAGAATTGTGGAATGCGGCTGGAGGACTGTGAGTCCAAAGGCTCTTAGACCAGTCTCTGTGTGAAGGGTGCGGTCCCACCTGCCCGCTGGGGACACGTGTCCCTACCACCATGCCATTCTCTCTGATTCCACTGCTCCACTGGCTGTGTGGCTCTGGACAAGTGCACCGCCTGCTCTGAGCCTGAGACTGGAGGCTCCACCCTGAGAACCCCGTGACTCTGACAGCATGGCGGCCAGTGGCCCAGGAGGGAGGGTGTAGCTCCCCCAAAGGCTCAGGCTCAGGCTCTGTGGAATGCGGGCTGCTGCCCAGAACGCCCCTCCTGACGCCTGGAATTCCACCGGGGGTGACTCACGCCTTTGGGAAATGACTGCCCTTGGCCCACTGAGTAACAGCAGTCACAATCCCTGGTGGCTTCCCCGTGCCGGGAACGCTCCCACCAGCCTTCCGCATGCTCCTGCAGGCCGTGCAGGTGAAGCAAGGGAGGACCAGAGAGGGAAGCAGCGTGAACAAGGCTGCACAGCTGGCCTGGGGCCAAGCCTGGGGCCACCCTTGTTCCAGCAGCTGCCCCGGACATTTGCACAGCCAGCAGTATTGCTCGTGCTGTTATTCCCAGTAGCCAAACAGGGGAGGGCACCCCGAGGCCCCTCTCGGTGCAGTCTGTCCCCACATGGGAAGATGACATAGCCTTGAAGCGGGAGGGAATCCTGACAACCTGGGTGAATCGTGGGGATGCACACTGGGTGTCACAAGCCGGTCACGAAGACACCCGAGGTGTGCGGTCCCGCCTCCATGCACGAGGCCACTCTGTAGCGCTGTCCAGCTCACAGGGGCAGAGGCTGCATAGCTAGGGGCAGGGCTGGGGGACCTGGGAGCTACTGCGGAACAGTAGGAGAGTGTGAGTTTTGCAAGATGGGAAATGTTCCCTGAATGGATGGTGTGGCAGTGGCACAATCGTGTGACCGCACTCGAGGTCACTGAAGCATACATTTCAAAATGTTAGGAGGATGAATTTTATGTTAGGAGTATTTTGCCAACATCTAAAAATCAGTGCCGCTTAAGAGGAAGATGGTCACGCTGAACATTGGGTCCGGTGACTCAGTTCACCCTGGTTTGTATAAGTCAGGACGGCGAGGCCCCCAAATCCAACTGCAGAGGCAGGCACCTAACCACCGCACCTAACACCCTTCCTTGCCATACACAACCTCCACCTGCTCTGTCTGCACCCCACGCCCAGGGTGAGACCATGGACTCAGACACACTTGGCTGTGACCGGCAGTAGGGCTGCGGGCATGCCAGTGAGCCTCTGGGCGTTCAGCTTTCTCATCTGGGAAATGGGCACAAGAAGAGGACGCACCTAGAGGGGAGACTTTGAGGAGCGTGGAGGTGCTTGGCGTGGTCTAGGGCCTGCTGTCGGGCAGCATGTGGCACCCACGCGGGAGCGGGGTGAGCCTCAGCCACCCCCGGGAGAGACCCCGCCCTCCAGCCGGGCTTGCATCACTACTGGGGAATGGCAGACAGTCGTCTCGCGCCTGGAATACTTTTCTTCCCAATAATCTGTTTTCAATCTCTCATTCTTGATATATTTTTTTCCTTTTTCAAAGCCCTCTTGCCAAGAAACAAGCACGCCAGTGTGCGTCACCCTCAGCCTGGCCAGCCTGGGCTCCTCGGGGGGTTTCTCCCACGTGCATGCCAGCCTCACACCTCAGCAGGCACCGTGCACCGCCTGCCCCGACTGCAGCTCTGCTAACGCGGCCTCCACAGGCTCACCAGCTGGGGGCACGTCTGGAATTCTTGCCTCCCCTAATTATGCAACCCCTCGGAGTGGGGAGACAGCATCGTCTGATGCTTTGGGAAGTCTGAGACGTTAGTGAATTGATAGCGTGCTTTGATCACCACCGCATCCGTGAGAGACTGTGATCGTTACTGGTGCGCCCATTTTGCAGATGAGTAAACAGAGGTCCCGAGAACGGAAGTGGGTCACTGCCCAGAGCTGGGGAATCAGGACCTCTGTCGCCGAAGCCCTTGGGCCACCCAGCTGGGCTGAGCCCACAGCCGGCCTGGACATAAATGAGCCTCAGCGCGGGGACCTGCAGAGACGGCCGGGACCGGCGAGCTCTCTAGACTCGCTTCTGCCTGGACACACAGTGACTGCGCCTCCAGCCGCCTGCTGGTGAGGGGAGGCCTTTGGGAGCCGATTCTGAAGGTGGGTCCCGGCCCCCAGCCCTTCCTGTTTCCTGGCCCCTTTGCCCCAGCTCCACCATGTAGGATTGGCTTGGGGACTCCCCTGTGGTCAACAGGATGGGGCAGAAATGACCCGGCGCTCGCTCTGCGCCCAGGCCCCAGGAAGTCCTGCAGCCTCTCTCCTCCCTCTCCCCCGCTCCCTCCCTCTCTGACTGTCCTGCGGTCACTTCAGAGTCACAACCTGGCCTGATGGGCGCTTGAACCTTCTCTGCTCACCAGGTTCCAGCAGCTGAGGGGAGGGGTGGGGCCACTCCTTCCCTACTGCCCCTCCCCTCCCTGCAGGGGCCCAGGACAGAGAGGGAGGGTCTCCCCTAGCTGCCACCATCCTGGTTGGCTGCCAGCTCTCTGTACCTGGTAGATGTTGCCAACTGTCCCTCTGTCATGGGACACCACTGGGGGCTCCGCAGAGGTGGCCGTCGTGCAGGTCCCCCTCACCCTTGGCCTTGGCCGGCACCGCTCCTCCTGGGGCTCCCTTACCACTCCTTTCTGCTCCCCACCCCAACTTCTTGCTGCTGCCACCCCTCGGCCTCGTCCAGGTGGCCCTGCCAGACAGGACCCAACCCAGACCACTGCCGGCTTCCCACGCCCACATCCCATCCCCAAACCCGCCCAGGTCCCCGCCCAGCATCTGGAAGGGCAGGAGCGCCCCCTGCAGCCTCCTCCTGGGAAGCAGCTGCTCCCCCTGCAGAAGCCCAGCCCCAGCCCCTCTCCCTCCCCCTGTGTACACCCAGTGATCTGGCCCGGAATTTCGCTTCTTCCCTCTGCAGTGCCGCTGGTCGCTCACTTGGATGTGTTTCAACTCTGGGAGGCACCCCTTACACGGTGTTCTGTTGCTTCGCATCACCATTATGGCCTGTCTTCTCGCCTTTGCATACACATCCCATACAGGCCACCTGGGGAGCACGTTTAAGTGAGCAGTTCCGTGGCATTAAGCACAATCACACGTCGTGCAGCCATCACCACGTCGTCTCCAGAGCTCTTTCCGTCTCGCACTAAGTCCCCATTCCTGCCCCTCCCACCTCTGGTGCCACCCTTCTCCTGCCTGTCTCTGGGAACTGGGCCCCAACCCCAGACCTCATCCAAGCGCAACCCTGCAGCCTTTGACCTCTGGTGTCTGTTAGGAAAAGAGGCGCAGAAGAGAGGAGGCAGTGCACGAATTTACAGCCCGACCGAATTCATTCAGAGAAAATAAGTTCTCGGAGGAGGGTGACCAGCTGGCCACATGCAAATGATGGAACCCGGGGCAGAAGGCCCCTTCCCCCAGGGGCTGGGCCGGGGTTGCGGGTGGGGTAGGAGGCAGCAGGTGCAGAGGAATTCCTGGAACTGGTCTTTCAGGTGGCCGTGGTGGGTGGGGTTTGAAGGCAAGAGGGTGTGAGACCCAACTGAGGTTCAAGGGCAAGGAGTACATCCAGTGTTTACCTATCTCCTGAGCAATGAGCGAGAATGGCTGAGGCGATGTCTTTGTTCCATCAGTGTCCGGCGGCTTCCCTGGGTGGCACATCCTCCAGGTGCACCAGGTGTCAGCGTGGCCCCTGCCGTAAGGCTGAGCAGCGGTCCTGCACGTGGCCACAGCACTCTGTGTGCAACCACGTGTCCACCGAGGGACACTGAGCCCCTTCCACCTTTTGGCTTTGGGAGTGGTGCTGCCGCGAGCATGCGTGTGGAACACCTGTTGCACACCCTGCGTTCAGTTCTGGGTTCACACCCAGGAGCGGGATTAGGAGCTGCCATTCTGTCTTCTTTGTGTTTATCCGAGTTTACGCTCCAACTCTTAGTGTGCAATGGTCCTATTGTCTCGATATTCTCTGCCACACTTCATTTTTAAGGTTCCTTTCTTGAAAGAATTACAGTTACAGAGAGAGGAGAGAGAGGAGAAAGAGGAGAGAGAGGAGAGAGAGAGAGAGAGAGAGAGAGAGAGAGAGATCTTCCTTCTGCTGGTTCACTCCCCAAACAGGCACATTGGCCAGGACAAAGCTGGGAACCTGGAACTCCATCTGGGTCTCCCACGTGGGTGCAGGGGCCCGAGCACTTGGGCCACCCTCCGCTGCTTTCCCAGGTGCATCAGCAGGGAGCTGGATCAGAAGTGGAGCAGCTGGGACTTGAACTGGTGCTCCTGTGGGATGCTGGTGTTGCAAGTGGCACTGTAACCCTGCCCTCCCCTCTTTTCCTTCAATAGTAGCCGTCCTAGGAGGTGTAAGGTGATGGATGTGTCTCCAGTCTTTTGCACAGTAACAGCTCCAAGTGCTAATCTCATACACGCATTGTTGTATCTGTCGTTTAATTTCACAAAGTGGGACTGCAGAATCAAAGCGTGTTTTGGGAACTTCCTACAGAAATCGACGCGCCTTCAAAACCTGGCTGCGGCTGCCGTGTCTGGCGCGGTGAATCTCCGTGCGACGATCACACTCCCGAAGTGGGGCCCAGGTGGTGGAGCACCGACATCCTGGCTTCCAACATCCGGGCCGAGTGTTGCCCTTTTGACCTTGTGTCAGTGGAATCGTTCCGCATGACTGCTGCGTGGGTGACTTCTTTGGCTCCACGTTTTGGCTGTGAATTTCGTCTACACTGCTCTACGTAGCTGCTCATTCACTTCCATTGTACTGCGGCATTCCCGGGTATGAATATGCCACAGTCTCCTTGTCCATCCTGCTGCTGGTGTGCACTTGGGTAGTTCCTGGATTGAGGGTATTTTAAATAGTGTGTCTAGTACAGTGCTGTCTACTAAAATACAAGATGATGTACACAAAAGACTTAGTGAATGGACTTGAACAGGTATTTGTACACAAGTATTCACAATAGCCAAGAGGTGGGAGCAACCCAAGTGTTCATCAGCGGATGAATGGAGAAGCAAAAGTTTATGGAAGGGCCGGTGTTGTGGTATAGTGGATAAAGCCACCGCCTACAGTGCCGGCATCCCATATGGGCACTGGTTCTAGTCCTGGCTGCTCCGCTTTTGATCCAGCTCTCTGCTATGGCCTGGGAAAGTAGTAGAAGATGGCCCAAGTCCTTGGGCCCCTGCACCCATATGGGAGACCCAGAAGAAGGCCCTGTCTCCTGGCTTTGGATCGGCGCAGCTCCACCACTGCGGCCAATTGGGGAGTGAACAAGTGGATGGAAGACCTCTCTCTCTGCCTCTCCTTTTCTCTCTCTATAACTTTCAAATAAATACATAAATAAATAAATCATTTTTAAAAAAAAAAAGTTCATAGGAATGTATACTAGGAAAACCCAGTGCCTGGATTTAAATTTGTTTTGCACCAGAATAAGTTTTTTTCCATTAACTTTTTGATTATACAGTGAGACATTTTAAAATCATTGTTCACGAGGCAGAGATGGAACTTTCATCTACTGCTTCACTCCCCAGATGCCTGCAGCAGCCAGGACTGGGCTGCGCTGGAGCTGGGAGCTGGGAACCCAGTGCAGGGGCTCTATGTGGGTGGTAGAGACCCAAGCACTTCCACATTACCTGCTGCTCTCTAGAGTCTGCATGGGCAGGAAGCTGCAGCTGGGCACCAGGGCCAGAAATTGAACACAGGCACTCTGGTGTGGGATACGGGCATCTCAACCCAGGCCTTGACTGCTCAGCCAAGCACCATCCCTAATGGAATGTTCTTCAGTCTTAAAAAAGGAAAGGGTGCTACGGTGCAGAAGGTGAAGCCTCCACCTGCAGTGCAGCATCCCATATGGGCGCAGGTTCATGTCCCCGCTGCTCCTCTTCCCATCCACTTCCCTGCTGTGGCCTGGGAAAGCAGTAGAAGACGGCCCAAGTCCTTGGGCCCCTGCACCTATGTGGGAGACCCAGAAGAAGCTCCTGGCTCCTGGCTTCGGATCAGCACAGCTCTGACCATTGCGGCCATGTGGGGAGTGAACTAGCAGATGGAGGACCTTTCTCTGTGTGTCTCTCGCTTTATCTTATCTCTGCCTCTCAAATAAACAAATACATCTTTAAAAAAAAAAAAAAAAAGGAAGGAAGGAAGGAAATTCTAACATTGTTATACTGTGGATTGACCTTAGCCTAGATAAGCCAGGCACACAGAGCAGATACTGATAATTCCACAGAAGCGCTTCTAGACAAGGAATGTTGATCCAGGCAGAAAGGAGAGCCGTGCTTTCCAGGGGCTCTGGGGTGGGGAAATGGTTTTTTGATGAGCACAGAGTTTGAGTTTTGCGAGATAAAGAAGTTCTGGCGATGGTGTCCAGCGGCGTGAATGTGCCTACTGCTCCTGAACCACACATTTAAAACGGTGCCTTTTATGCTGTGCGCGCTTTACCACAACAGGACAGGAAGCGGGGCAGGTGTTCGGTGCACTGGTTAAGTCACTGCTCAGGATGCCCACATCCCACCTCAGAATGCCTTGTTTGAGTCCCGGACCATCTGCTTCTGATCCAATTTCCTGCTAACGTGCGCCCCGGGCGGCAGCAAGTGATAGCCAAAGCACCTGGGCCTCTGCCGCCCACATGGAAGACCTGCGTTGCGTTCCGGGCTCCTGCCTGGCCCCCAGCCCTGGCTGTGGTGGTCATTTCAGTACTTGAAGCAGCAGGTGGAAGATCTCTGTTGGTCTGTCACTCTGCCTCTCAACTAACATTAAATAAGAAAAATAGAAATCATGGGAAAACATGAATTTTATGCTATGTATATTTGACCAACAATAAAACATAGCCAAACATGCAAGCCATTTCCGTGATTTTAAATTTTCCAGCAGCCGTATTTAAAAAAGTAAAAAGGAATGGGTAGAATCAACTTTAAAAAGTATTCAGCGCATTCCACCCAGAATGTTACCATTTCAACATCATCAATATAAAAGAGGTGTTATTTTACATTTTTTATGTAACAAAAATCTGTAAATATTTTATGCTTCCAGCACCCAGTCACCCCTCATGGCTGGCGGTGACTCCCGCTCGAGCCGGTGCAGGCTCCGCCCAAGGCTTTCGGCAGGGATTGGGATTGCTGCTGGAGGCAGGTGCATCGTTTGTTGTGATGGAGCTCACCAGATCGCCTCCCACCCGGCTTCCATCAAGTTTGAATCCTGCCGGCCGGCCGGCTGTGTAGGAGGGGATGCTCCACGCACCCCCCCCCCCCCCCGGGCTGCTCAGGTGGTGTGGCTTTAGCATATGTTTCTCTTATTGGCAGGGAAGCTGAGCACCTGAACTCATTTGAAAGCCACGGCACTGCCTTTTCTGTGCCCGTGGGCTCCCCTCAGGGAGGGCTTTTTAAACCTCCCTGTGGCCTGGGACCCCCCCTCCCCGCCCAGGGGCTGGCACTAAGCCGGTGGGCTTGCAGGTGAGATGTTTGGGAATCTGGCAGCCGCAGGACCACGGCCAGCTGGGAGAGCCGTTGGACTAGAGGTCCGGGAACACGGCTATCTTTGAGGCCACACCACCCCCTGCTGGCGAACCCGACTTTCTCCTCCTGGAGGTGGACCAAGGGAGGCTGCCCGGCAGGAGGGGGCTGGGTTCAATCTCTCTTCTACCAGTTCCTGCTGGACATGGTCCTGGGTGAGCGACTTCACCTGCCTGGGCTCCCCCGCCCTGCCTCTTCTGTAAACCATTCCACTCACTCTCAGCTGCTGGAGGCACCATCACGTGATGAGACGTGAAGACGCTTAGCAAAGGGTGTGGAACGGAACAGGTGCTCCTCGGTGCTTGGCACCTGGGGGGTCGCCGCTCAGGGAGGAGCAAGAGAGCAAAGGAGGCTGCTGCTACCGCTGGGCCAGCGTCTAGACCTCGGCTTCCTCTTCTGTGAAATGGCCACCTCGCTTTCGAGCAGGGGGATCTGTGTGCTGCAGCGCTGGGACGCCCATGGGTTTGATCCCACGCTCCGTCGGGTAGCCCACAGCGGGCTGGGCACCCCCTAGACTACTGAGCAAATCTACACTCAACGCCCACCGAGGCATCTGGACCCCCCTCCCGGGCATCCGTGGACACCCCAGGTAGGGGCAACCATGCTTCTCCCTGAGGTCCCCCCAGGGAGGCCCCTGATGACCGCCTGAGCCCCAGCTGCTATTTGGCTCAAATCCATCCTCTGCTCTGATCCTCCCAGCGTGCCTCTGCCTGCCCAGGGAGCCTGCACCTCGCCCTGGCATGCAGGGTCACTGCTGGCCTCAGCTTGGTCCGTCTGTGGAGGGGATCCTGAGACACACTCTCTAAACTCCCGCCTCCCTTCAAGCTTGAACTACAGGCTGCTTCACGGGCTCCTCTGTCCGTCAGTCACTCACCCAGCACAGTGTGTGAAGCGCAGGGCTGACTTGTGAACACGTTTGTGAACTGCTTTGTGAAGGCTCGGGCGCTGGGGGAGTGAGACCCCGAGTTGGCGGCCGGCTGCAGCCTGGACGCCTTAGTTTCCTACTTTGCAGGAAGTGGGCCTGTAGATGCACTGCGGGGGGCCTCTAACGGCCTGGGGGCAGGGGGTCGTGCTGGAGAGTGGTCCCCAGGCACCCCAGCCCCGTGGGAAATCCGCATCTCTGTGCAACCAAGGGCTGCCACCCACTGGCTGTGTGACCTCGGGGAGAGCTTTTTCCCAAGCCTCCGACTGTTCCTATGAAGCGGCAGAGGGCCTCCGTGGAGGAGCTGCCTGTGACAGCAGACCAGCGGCAACCGCCGATCTCAACCCGAGCTTGGCTCTCTGTCCACCAGAGGGCACACACACCTTGGACCTGCCATCCGGAGCTCTGCCCTCCACCTGAGACCCCCTCTGGTAGCAGGAAGAGGCTCCCGGCCTAGGTGAGTGTCCTGGCTGCCCATGGAGGGGTGGGCGGCTGCTGGCCCATAAGGGATCCCTGAACCCTGAGCTCCCACAGATGGAAAGGCACCCGGCCCCCACGCCCAAGGCTCCCAGGTCCTTTCCAGGCTGCGTCCCACTGCTCAGGACAGTGTGGGCCAAGGTGCTCCGGGGTCTGGAGCCAGCTCTTGGCATTTCTTTCTTTCTGCGCGACCTTGGGCAAGTGCGTCGGCCTCTCAGACTTCTTTTTCCTTTTCTATAAAATGTTGAGCAGAGCCCAGCTGTGATGAGTTGTGCTGCTGTCAATCAGCTACGGTGTAACCAGATTTTCCTGCTCATCACAAATGTAATGAATTCATTCACTCCAGCATTTTACTGCGTGCCTTTCCCAGGGCAGCCCCAATCTGAGCTTATGAGATGGGCAGAAAGGAAGCTGGTGATGTGTCGGGGTCCGGGTGCCGGTGATAGCATTCCCCGCCTCAGCACCCGCTCTGCTCCAGACTCTGCGGAGTTAAATGGCCTTTACAGGAAAGGAAGGCAGCGACACTGCTTGAGCACCTACTATGTGCCAGATGCATTCATTTCACCCTTCCCCTAACTTCTGTGGACTCCAGGCCAGGGCCAGCCACATCGACGCTGCTTGTCACTGTATTCTCTGTGCCTCGCAGGGCACCTAGCACATAGTAGGTCCTCATCGGGTGCTAGTTTAGTGATCAAAAGGATGTTTTGTGCAAAGCTTACAAATAAGCAAATTGAAGTTTAAGGAGGTGGCAGGGTGCAGGGCCCAGGCCAGAGGGCCCTGGGTCCTGAGGAAATTGTTCCTACTCAGTGCCTGTCCCTCCCCGTCCTGCGTTGCGGAAAACAGCACAGCGTCGAATCCAGGCAGCCTGCCCCTGACCACTGGGCCTCTGGGTGGGGCTGGGGAGGGTGACTCTCATCCTCTTCACTCCCCCGCCCCGCCCCGGGAACTTCTTGCCCTTCCTTGCTTTTCTTGTCTGTGAATCTCCCTGGGGGTGATGTAGAAGCTCTGCAGAATAAGAGCTTGAAAGGCACTGGCTCAAGAACTATTTCTCCTCTCTTTCGTAGGCCCGCAATTGTCATCGCAAACGCACCAGAGTTTGGGAAACAGAAGTGGGGAAAGGTGGGGGGATCTGTCACCCAGAACCACCACCACCACCACCACCACCACCACCCCCGCTCCCAACGTCAGCAGGGGTTTCACATTCCCTGCCTTTTCCAGCCTTGTTCCTGAGCTTGCATGGAGCATGGCACACCATGCAGGGTCACACAGCACCTGCAGAGGCAGCAGGTGCTGGCTCAAGTACTTGGGTCCCTGCCACTCCCATGGGGGACACCTCGGCTGAGTTCCAGGCTCCTGGCTTTAGTTTGGCCCAACCCAATGTTGTAGGCATTTCTGGAGTGAACCAAAGGAGCACCTTCTCTCTCTCTCTACCTTTCAAATAAATAAAATTAATAAGTAAAAAAATTTAGATCAGAAAATTTTAAAAGTAGGGTTGGATGTATTAATAAGCACGTATTAGCTATGATGACTAAACTAAGTATTTATTCATCCTGCTTTTACTCACTTGTCATTGACATTTTCCGTGTGATCACCATTCTTTGTAAGTATTAGAGATAATAGAAGAAAATCAGGAATGACCCAAGGCCTGGGAAGAACCTTTCCCTCCCTCCCTCCCTCCCTCTTTCTTTCTCTCTCTCTCTCTCAGATGCATTAGTGTTTCCACCTTGGGAATGGAGTATTCCAGGATTTGTCTGCTCCTGGATTCCACAGAAGAAGATGGGAATTAGCTGCCAATGAAATGCAAACCAAAACCACAACGTGGCAGCGCTGCATGTCCACCGGGGTGGCCAGGGACCGTGCAAGTGTTGAGAAGGACTGGGGGGCTGGGAGCTCCCAGACGCTGCCACTGGGAATGTCCAGTGGGTGCAGCTGATTTGGGAAGCAGTCTGGTCATTCCGCTAAAACGGTCAATGCGAGCAACCCTGTGACCCAGCAGCTCCACCCCTCAGTGTTTACCCAAGAGAAATGAAAGCTGTCCACGAGGAATGCTCATGACATCATCGCTCCCAAGAGGTGGAGACAGCCCGAGGTCCCTCAGCGGATGAGCGGCTGTCACATGAGGTCTAGGAGCCATTGTTTGGCAGAAAGCAGTGCCATCTGGTGCTCTTTTTTTTTGGGGGGGGGGGTGCAGAGTTACAGAGAGAGAGAGATGTCTTCCATCTGCTGGTTCATTCCCCAGCTGGCTGCAATGGCCAGGACTGGATCAATCCAAGGCCAGGAGCCAGGAGCTTCCCCACCCGTGGTCTCCCACACGGGAACAGGGGTCCAAGGACTTGGGCCATCTTCTGCTTTCCCAGGCCATAGTAGGGAATTGGATCTGAAGAGGAGCAGCTGGGACTCGAACCAGTGCCCATATGGGATGCCAGCACTGCAGGTGAAAACTTAACCTGCTATGCCATAGCACCGGCCCCTTTAGTGAGTTTCGGACACAGTATGCTGAGAGAGAAAATCAGACACAGAAGACCACCTAGGATACGATGATACATGAATGTGAAAAGCCCAGAGCGGGCAAACCCCAGAGATGGGAGGTGGGTTGGCAGCTCCCTGAAGCTGGCGAACTCTACACCTTGAGTGGGTGAGGCACAGGGCATGTGCCTTTTATCTCTGTCACACTGTAGAAGTAACTTTTTTTTAAAGACGGAGGCCCACGGTGACACCATCGTTCACTGGGAGTGCTGGCGGTGAGCCGGGTACGCCTCGGTCTCACTCACCATTCACAATAACTGCGGTAGGTTCTTGCCAATTTGTCAGACAAGGGCACTGAGACTCCAGCAATCCAGGAAGCCCAAGGTCACACAATTCTTTAGTGGCAGAGCTGTGACTGGAACCCAGGTCCAGGCTTGATTTTTTTTTTTTCTAAAATTAAATTTTAAGAAGTCTACTTTCATTTATTTGGAATTGCAGAGAGAGAGAGAGAGAGAGAAAGAGAGACCGACCCATCTTCTATCCTCTGGTTCAATTTCAGCAATAGCCAGGGCTGGACCAGGCCAAAGCTAGGGTCCTGGAGCTTAATCGTGGTCTTCAACATGGGTGGCTGGGACCCAACTACTCGAGCCGTCACCTGCTGCCCACCAGGGCGCACGTGAGCAGGAAGCTGGAATCAGAAGCAGAGCCAAGACTCAAACCCAGGCCCTGTAGCGTGGGCTGCAGGTGTCCCACAGTATCTCACCTGCTGCACCAACACCTCCCCCACCCCCATGCTCAGTGTAAATGCTCCTGTGGCCTCCTTGGCAGGCACCCAGGGCAGGTGCTCCAGGCCGGCTGGACAGAAAAACGCAGTTGGCAGGACATGTAGGGCCCAGGTTCTAGGGTTGCTGTCTTCCCTGCCCATTATCTGGACTGGGCCAGCTGGACTGGCCAGCTCAAGGTCAGAGCTCTTTATCTCTCCCTTAAGCCTCTCCCAGCATCTTCCCAACTGTTCAAGGAGAAACAGAGCTGAGGTCTGTCCCAAGGCCCTGGGATGTGTTTGGAAAGCAGCCAGTTGGCCCCTGCTTCCTGTCCAGATTTCCCAATGTAGAATGTAGTAGGGACCAAGGGCCCCTGAGGCAGGGTTAGAGAAAAAGAATGGGTGTTGGGCAAATTCCAGCAGAAGTCAACTCCTGGGAGGGGGTGGGGCAGGGACACAAAATGTGAGAAAACACGATTCAGAACAGATCCAAGGGAGGGGTAAGGGGTAAGGGTGTGGGAAATATTAGCCAGCCATAGGCCTTCCCCCACCCCCCATAGATCTTTCCCCTACCCACTGTGGGCTCAGAGGTGGGGGAGCAATCCAAAAGCGACCCCCACCGTGTGCTCTCTAGGGAGGGGCTGGTATGTCACAGATAAGGGCAGGGACCCTCCCCCACAGCCCCACGTGAGGCAGCTGTGGGACAGCTTTTGGTTTCTGGAAGATAAAGTGGCTTTGTTACCAGAGAAATTGCAGGGTTTTTGTCTTCGCGCAAGAAACTCTTTCGCACTTTTCTCTGTTTCCATACTGGACAACAAGTCAGGGGAAGCAGGAGGAGGCAACACCATCATCACCAATCACAAAGAGTCACGCATGCGCTCAAAGACTAACGGGTGAAGATGTTCATCATGGCGTTGTTTATAACAGGGAGAAACCAGGAGGAAACGAAATGTCCAACCCTGGGGCATTGGCTACGATGTGACAGAACGCACAGCCTTAAAAATCCTCCAGGGGATGTTTATACTAAGTGAGAGCAGCAGGCCAGCCTCCCCGCCCCCGCCCCCTCTCCTCTCACAACCTCCCCACAGTCAAGCTCCTGTGGTCGCTGAAGCCCCAGGCTTGTGCCCTTCAGGTCTCCTCCCCTGGGGACCACAGGCTGAGGCAGGCCCTGGGCTGTGCTCTCACGGCAGTGGTCCCACTCTGCGACTGGCCGGTCCCCTGACACTGGACTCAGTAAGAAGAGGCCAGGCCGGTCTCGCAGGCTGCTGGGTTCTCGGCATCTGCCTACAGTGGCTTTCTGGCAACCGGAACAGGAGCCAGGCTCCTTCCCACGGGCTGCAGGGCCTTGTGATATTGTCGCCAGAGAGAAGAGCCATGGAAGCTGCGGGGTTCTTGTTTTCATGCAAGAAAGAATTCAGGCGTGAGACAGAGCGCGAAGTGATAAGGTTTTATTAGGGACAGGGCATCGTCAGAACGGAAGGGACAGAGAGCGGACTGGGGGAGAAGAGGTTACATGGTTGAATGGAGAGAGGCGAGAATCCACCTGGGCCGGCAGGTTGGGCGGCTCAGCAGAGAGCGGAGTGCACAGTCATTGTCTGGTTTTTAAGGGAGTCTCTTTACCCCCTCCCCCTCAGGACAAATGATGGGGAGCCCTGGTGGAAGGGTTTTTTAGGTGAAAATTAGCAAATTCCTCCCAGGATGTGCTAGTCCCCCAGCAGAGGGGCTTCCCTTAGGGCGTGTCTGAGGTTTTATTGTTACCAGGTCAGGTGACCGATTTGGTCCTGAGGGGAGAGAATTCTCCTGGGAGCTTGGGGGGGGGGGGGCTGGGAACACCTGGGAGGTTATCAGGGTCTGAGCAGGACTTTGAAGTGCAAAGCCTGGGGCTTCTGGAGCTCCCTGAGGTAGGTGCTGGTCTTCAGGCCGCTAGCACACACAGAGGCTCTTTTTGAACTTCCTACCTAGCAACATGGCTCCCGTCCCTTCTCCAGTGGCTCCCCTATAACCTCCCCCCTGCCTCTGTCCCCGTCTTTCGGGCCTTCTAAGGGGTCCGCCCACATTTCTGCCTTCAGAACCTGGCTTTTGCTGTGCTCTCTGCCTGCACCGAATGATCAGAGGATCGAGACCCAGTGTTCCACCCTAGGAGCTCGGAGCTGGCAGCGAAGGCAGCCTAAGCATCTGGCCCTGGCTGCCTCACCCATAAAGTGGAGGCTGCCATCTGCCTGGTCTCTCGCTCCCCTCCCCACGCTCCCTGCCAGGCCATCCTGAGTGTCCCATGGGGCAGGGGGCGGAGCCTGTCTGGTGAACCATGCCAGGCAGAGCAGATGTGAATGGCTGTTGTTATAGCGGCCTGGAGAGCGGGGGACCCAGCTTCCTGGTGTGCCAGGAAGGAGAGCCAGGCCGGAGCAGACACAAAGGCAGGCTGTTTCCCACTTTGCCCCAGGGTGGGGCCTGCTAGGCTTGGCAGAGCCTGCCCAGAGACCCCTGCTAGCAGGTGCATCCGCCCATTAGCAGGGGCAGCTGGGGCTGAGCGGGACCTCTGTGGGGTCAGGCGTGTGCAGTGACCGCTTCTCTGGCCTTCATGGGCCAGCAGGGCCTGGGGCAGCGCTGCCATCTTTCCCCTTATGGGTCTCTCTGTTGGCCACAAACGTGACTTGCTTTCTGTCCAGGAGGAGCTCCGGGCGTGGTGGGTGCAGAGGCTCCAAATAAGGAGCTCCCTCTGCCTTTCTGACTTTTCCCCTGGGCCCTGGGTACTTAGCCGAGCGGCAAGTGCAGCCTTTCCCGGCCTCATCTGCGCTGCACTGCGGGGCCTTTTAACTCCCGTTTCCCCAGGGGAAAAGCGGATAGGCACGCTGTAGGTTTGTCTGGCAGGCTGCTGATGGCAAATTAAAGCAGTATGTGGGGTTCCTCGGCTGTAACGAAAGGAAACTGAGCCAGGGGATTCAGAGAAGGGAGGCCTAGCGCTCAGCAGGTGCCCAGCATCTGCCGGCTCTGGACACCCAGGGTTGCAGTCAATCCTCCCAGCCATCCATGTCTTCCCGTAGTACGTGAGGAAGCTGGGGCTGAGACAGGTGAAGTGGAGTACCAAGGGCGCCAAGCACAGTGGTAGGTGTGGGACTCAAAGTCAAGTCTGGCCAATGTCCAAAGCCAGCGCCCTCTGCCACAGCGTCTCCCAACTCCGTGCTGAGTTTCAGCTGCACCGCACCCCAACAAGTGGGCCATTTGCCACGCGCCTCTAGAGAGACAACTGAGGCAGTGGGAGAGGAATAGGTCTGCGTCCCTCATCTGGCAAGATCCAGCATTCTGATCCTTGGGGTAGGTTCCGGATTAGAACAGCAGAATTTTAAAAAGTCGTCTTGGGGTGGGCGTTCGGTGTGGCAGTTAAGATGGTGGTCACACCTGCACCCCACATCAGAGTGCCTGGGTTCGAGTCCTGGCTCTGCCTCTGACTCCAGCCTCCTGCTCACGTGCAGTCTGGGAGGCAGCAGGTGATGGTTCAAGTGCTTGGGTCTCTGCCACCCACATAGGAGACCTGGACTGAATTGCCCGCTCCCAGCCACGGCAGGCATTAGGGGAGTGAACCAGTGGAGAGAAGCTCCTTCTCCCTCAGGCTCAGTCTCTCTATCAAATAAATAAGATAAATAAATGTAAATCATAGATATTCTTGTTTACTTTTTTTTTTTTTTTTTGACAGAGTGGACAGTGAGAGAGAGAGACAGAAAGGTCTTCCTTTTTGCCGTTGGTTCACCCTCCAATGGCCGCTGCAGCCGGCTCATCGCGCTGATCCGAAACCAGGAGCCAGGTGCTTCTCCTGGTCTCCCATGCAGGTGCAGGGCCCAAGGACTTGGGCCATCCTCCACTGCCTTCCCGGGCCATAGCAGAGAGCTGGCCTGGAAGAGGGGCAACCGGGATAGAATCCGGTGCCCCAACCGGGACTAGAACCCGGTGTGCCGGCGCCGCAAGGCGGAGGATTAGCCTGTTAAGCCACGGCGCCGGCCTTGTTTAAATGTTTTAATGAGAGAAAAAAGGAGTTCTTGTTTTTAAAAAATTTGTCTAACTCTCATTTTACAGATAAGAAAATAGGATCTAGATAAGGAGAGTGTCACGCAGTCAGCGGGGCCACACTTGGGGCCCTCCCTCTGCACTGAGTGGCTGGATTTTACCCTACAGGGACTAAGCTCCTCACCAGCTTGCCCCAGTACTCCTCCAGCCCTGCTTCGTCAGCCTCCTGCCACCAGGAACACAAGCCTCCGTTTGGTTGATAATATCGAGCCGGTGGGCCTTGCTCATAGGAAGGGGTCAGACCTGATCAGCATTCTCAAGAGAAACTGAGCCGAAAGCAGATCCACAGGGTGCACGCTGGTGTGCGTGTATATTCAAGCGTAGATGGATTCGTACGTACACGGGAGAGATTTTTATTCTGTGGATCAGCTCACATGCCTGTGGGGTTGGCAAATCTACAGCCTGGAGGGCAGCCCCGCAGCCTGAAAACTCCGGCAGGCTCTCCACTTCCCGGCCCCAAGCACAATGCCTTGTTGTCTGGGAAAACCAAGTCTCTGCACGTATGGCTTCAGCCATTGGAGGAGGCTGGCCGGTGCTCCTGAGGGCGAGCGCTTTCCTTCACAGTCAGCGGGTGCCAATGGCCACACATCTACAAAGCGCTTCACAGCAGCGTCTACACTGTTTGACCACACTCCTGAGTGTCGTAGTCTCGCTACGTGGCACGTAAAATTAATCAACTAGGATTCTTCCTTGGAAACACTCCCCCTAGCAGAGGCAGAAGGGATTGGGTTCAGGATGTTATTGTTTTTAAGATTTATTTATTTAATTGAAAGAGTTGACAGAGGCAGAGACAGAGTTATCTTCCATTGCTGGTTCACTCCCCAAATGGCCACAACAGCAAGAGATGGGCCAGTCTAAAGCCAGGAGCCAGGAGCTTCTTCCAGGTTTCCCATGTGGGTACAGGGGCCCAAGCACTTAGCCACTTTCTACTGCTTTCCCAGGCCATAGCAGAAAGCTGGACCGGAAGTGGAGCAGTGAGGACTCTAGCTGTTGCCCATAAGGGATGCTGATGTCACAGGCAGCGGCTTTACCAGGGCAGGGTGTTGGAGAGTGTCTCCAGGAAGGCCTGATGGGACCTTTCTGCTTGTCCTAATAAGCATCTAGAGCTCAAGCCACTCCGAGGACTATCTTGGGCCCAACCTGCGAATGGGGCTGTGCCGATTTGTTAGGTAGGAAGTCAGAAAAGAGCTTCTGTGTGTATGACAAAGGCCTAAGGAATCGACATCTACAGCGGTCCAGCATCCGCATCTCAAAGTCATCCCTTTAACCTTCCAGGTGCAGCCCAGTATCTGCACTTCAAATGTCCTGCCCGGATCCCGACCTTCCAGGGGGTCCTGCCCCTTCTACCCGATAACCATCCTTCCTCTAAGGCGGGCAATGCCAGCCAGGCTTCCCGGCTGATAACTTGGGGGGGGGGGGGACTCAGAAAGGAATTTTTCACATTTACATCCAACAAGTCCTTTGTTCGGGAGGAGAAGGAAAAGAGGCAGGAAGGCAAGACCCACCCACTTAAAAACCCCAGCCTACATGTGAACCATGCGTTCTCCCAGGTCCTGTGTGGGGAGGCGCCCATCCGTTCTTACGAATGTCCCTGCCCTAATCAACCTTGCTATTTTGCTTTCCATTACTCTCTGTCTCACGCCTGAATTCTTTCTTGCTTGAAGACAAGGACCCTTTGCTTCTCCGGTAACAATTTGAAATCTTTTCTGTTGTCCCTAAGCATCTCTTCTTGGATGCATGGGTTATTTATAAATACATAGCTTCATTTCAAGGCATGTGGGTTTTTTTTTTCCTAAATACTGTCATTGATGCCCAATTCCATGGCCCTGTGGTTAGAGGACCTACTCTGGGAGTCCAGTGTTTGGAAATGGGCTCTGGCCCAGTGCAGAAGTCACTTGAACTTGGAGAGAATGTGAGTCTGCAGGTGTTATGGAATGAATGATTTATTTTATTTATTTTAAAGACAGAGTTAGAGAGGTAGAGACACAGAGAGAGGTCTTCCATCCTCTGGTTCACTCCCCAGTTGGCCGCAACGGCCAGAGCTTCGTTGATCAGAAGCCAGGAGCCAGGAGCCTCTTCCGGGTCTCCCACATGGGTGCAGGGGCCCAAGAACTTGGGCCATCTTCCGCTGCCTTCCCAGGCCACAGCAGAGACCTGGATCGGAAGAGGAGCAGCCGGGACCACAACCGGCACCCATGTGGGATGCCAGCACTTCAGGCCAGGGCTTTAACCCGCTGCGCCACAGCGCTGGCCCTGGAATGAATGATTTATGTCAGTCAGGGCAATGGGGAGGCTGGCAGATCTTTGTGTTTTTACTGACTTGCTATTTGGACTAATTGACCAATGACTGAGGAAGAGGTATGAAAATCTCCAGCTGTTGTTACTTGTAAAGTTATGTTCACAGTAGCCAGAAGGTGGAAAGCACCCAGACGCCTGGTGCATACCAGGAACTGGTATTCAGCCTCTGAAAAGAAGGAAATTGTGACATATGTCACAACATGGGTGGACCCTGTGGACACTGTGCTGAGTGAAATAAGCCAGTCACCGAGAGACAAACACTGCGAAGCTCCGCTTGCCCGGGGCCCCCAGGGCAGTGAAGCTCACAGAGACAGAACCATGGTTGCCAGGGGCTTCGCGGTAGGCGAATGAGGAGTCCTTTGATGAGGCAGAGAGACGGAGATAGACAAGATAGGCCGATCTCCTGTCTACTGGGTCACTCCCACATATGCTCACATAGCCAGACTAAGCCAGGCTGACGCTAGGAATCAGGAACTCAGTCCAGACTCCCCTGTGGGTGGCATAGACCCAGCTCCCTGAGCCATCACCTGCTGCCCCGCCTGGGGTGCACATTAACAGGAAGCTGGAATCAATCAGGTACAGAGCCAGGACTGGAACCCAGGTGCTCAGATAGGGGAGGCGGCATCCCACGTGGTGTCTTAACACAGCACCAGACAGGCACCCTAGACTTGATTTTGTAAGAGGAAGAAGTTCTGGGGATCGGTTACCCTACGATGAGAATGGATCCAACATGAGTGAACTGTACCCTTAACAATGGTTAGGGTGGTACTTTCTATGTTATATGTGTTTGCCACAACTAAAACTGTGTGTTGTTTTTAAAAAATCTTCAAGTATTACTGGGACTTCTGCTTGTCCCCTTGATTCTGTCAACTCCCGCTGGGTGCACTTTGAAGTGTTGTTATTGGGCACATAATTCGGACTATCAAAACTTCTTGATTACACTGATTACAGGTCAAGTTGGTATTATTCTCACATGCAAACTGGAATTCCCTCATTCCAGCTGTTTAGTGTGGTGATGAAAAGCAAGGGAGAGAGTCCAGTTCTACCACCCACATGCTGTGTAACCCAGGCAGGTTATTGAATCTCTTTGAACTTCAGTTTCTTCATCTGTAAACTGGGCTTCATAATTTTTTACCGATTTCCTAGGATTACGGTAAAGAACAGCATGTTTAGCACCCAGAACAGGTCCTTGAATATAGTAAGCACTTACTACTTGTTAGCCGCCATCACCACCATCACCACCATCACCATCACCATCACCATCACCATCACCATCACCATCACCATCACTGGCTGGGTGGCTGGGAAATCTTTGAGATGGTGATGAGAAAGGCTTTGGAAGAGGAATCTTTGAAGGAAGCCAGGTCATTTGGGGCTAGGACAAGAGGCTTGAGCACTGCCTTAAGTGTCTGCAGGGGCTCCCATGAGATAGGAAGAAGCAACCAACTGTTTCTGGGGCACTGGGTGATCAGGAGGTGAAGAGGAAGGGCAGCAGGGGTAGCCACCTAGCAGGACTTCCCACAGCCAGTGTTTTGACCCAGGAAGCTGTAGGACTTGGGGAAAAGGTGAGTTCCTCGTCCCTGGAGGTGTGTGCAGCTGTTGGGGAGGATTCTTGTGCTGCTGGAAGGTGGAGGGAATGACTTGCCACTTCCAGTCTTTGGCCTTGGTCTCTCTCCATATGGGTTTCAAGAATCCCTGCCCTAATTGGCCACATAACCAAGCGTTCATAACATAATAACAACATAGTATGCCGTTCAACATGTCAATTTCCCTAATAACATAATAAACATAACATTTAGGTACATTCTGTTACATCTATGGTATGTAGTTACATAAATTAAAATTTGCATGGGTGGTTACACTAGGATGAAAGGTCTCTGTAACAATTTCATGCCCCTCCCTTGGTTCTTTTACTTTTGTGAGGTCATCTTCTGCAGAGAGAATAGCGAGATAACTAAGCCACTTCTCTAGCACAGTTGGCCCCGACTTCTTGCTCTTCACAGTTCAGAAAGGTCCCTTCAGCATCACACTCATTGTTGGTGGTGTCATAAAGTTTTAGGGTTGCTGCCGAATTTAGGAGAAATAAACCTCTATCAAGTTTCTGTCGTACAGGAGCTGTAAGATTTCAGGACTTTTCGTGTGTCCATGAGCACTAAAAGTTGCTTCTGCGGGACACAGGGGTTTGCTACCGTGGCTAAGGCACCGTGCAACACCCGAATCCCACATACACTGCCTGGGCTGAGTCCTGGCTCCTCTGCTTCCAATCCAGCTTCCCGCTCACATGCCGCCCAGGAGGCGGCAAATGATGGCTCACATAGTTGGGTGCCTGCCACCCACAGGGGAGACCCGGATGAAGTTCTGGGCTCCTGGTTTTAGCCTGGCTCAGCCTGGCCAGTTGGAGGTATTTAGAGATGTTACCGGAGAAATTGCAGGGTTCTTGTCTTCGCGCAAGAAAGAGTTCAGGCGTGAGACAGAGTAGTGGGAAGTAAAAGTAGCAAAGTTTATTAGGGAAGGGATAGGACCTAGGAGAGAGTGCCCAGTTGCTTGAACTGGGGGTGGGGGGGAGGTTACATGGTTGAGTAGAGAGATTACACCTGGGCAGGCCAGGCGGGCGGCTCAGCAGAGAGGCAGAGAGCTGAGCGCTCAGTCCGGTTGAGGCCGGGGGTTTTTAAGGAGATGGGTCTCTGTCTTCACACATCTCCTCCTGAAACAAAGGATTTTATGGCTGTAAATATTAAGAAGCTCCTATCTGAGTTTTCCCTTGAAGGTATCAGACAGGAGGAAGCCTAGCTGGCACCATCCTGGGTTCAGAGGAAGGGTGAGCAGGACCGCCTAGAGAATCGGGATCTGGAGCAGGGTGTTTGAGATGCAGATACTAGGCTGCACCTGGGAGATTGTGGAAGATTTGTCAGGCAGAAGGGGCGGGACCTCCACCTGGCAGGTTATCAGGTAGAAGGGGGCAGGGCAGGATTCGAGGGCCAGGCTGCCCCTGAAACATTATTGGGATGACTTTGAGATACAGCATATGCTGGACATAGATGTCTTCTCTTTAGGCCTATTACACACACATAAGCTCATAACGGACTTCCTAGCTAACAGAGAGAGAACCAGCAGATGAAGATCTCTGTCCTCTCTTGTCTCTATCTCTACTTTCAACTAAAATGAAAACAAATAAAGAAAACCTTAAAAAAAGATATTTGCACCAATGCCACCTGTTAGCCAGTTTGCTGCCAGTCTCTTCTTTGCAATGGCATCTTTCAGATCCAGATCTCCTGAGCTGCCCCCACCTAGCACATGGCCCCTCCTGCAGTACCGAAAGGAAGGGGCGTGGCAGGGGGTTGGGGAGGCAAGAGGCAGCATTCTTGTCCATCACAGTTGAGCTGCCTTCCTTGGCACACCGCACCCCAGCACGTGACCCCGAGTGTGCACGGCTCGGCCTCCCTCCCACCTGTGGGAAGGTGCCTGGCACATGAGGGGACTGGGGCTGAAGCTCTGACTGCCACAGGAGGTCTGGGAACTTCCAGGGTGCAGCCTCGCCCCTGCCTTCCCCCTCCCCCCGCCAGTGGCTCCTGGACGTGTGCACCTCCCCCAAACATCACTTCTTCCAGGACAACTCAGCTGCCCCCCCACACACCGCCACTGGCCCCGGGAAGCTGGAGGCCGTGATGCCTCCATCCTTGTGTACCGTCCAGAGAGTTAGGATCACAGGACCTCGTAGGCTGGGGAGGCTGAGGCAGTCAGCTGGGGAACCAACCTGCAAAGAGCGAATGAACAAACAATTGAACAACCTCCAGCTTCCCAGGCTCAGACAAAAAACTTCATTTTATATAAAAAATTTTTAAATTTTCTTGGAAAGTCATAGAGACAAAACTCTTTCATTGTGAGTCAGGCTGAACCCAGGAGCCAGGAACTCTGTCCAGGTCCTCCATGTGTGTGTTGGGGGGGGGGGGGGGCAGGGACACAAGAACTTGACCCACCAAGGGTGCCTTCTGGGTACACAGTGGCAGAAAACTGGGTCAGAAGCAGAAGGGCCAGTGCTCGAACCACGTACTCCAATGTGGGATGTGGGCATCCCAAGCAGTGCCTTAACCAGCGTGCCAAACAGCCACCCCGAGTTCTCCATGGCCTGCCCTTCATCCCTCACCCATCGGGAAGCCGAGGTGCTGCTCGGAGCCCTGCAGCAGGTGCCCCCGGCCGTCCCCTCGCGTGGAGGAGCAGGGCAGTGAGCCTGGGGGTGAACTCTGTTGGCTGTGGAGCGTCCTGCAAGTCCACTTTGCCTCTCTGGACCTCCGGGCCCTCATCCGTAAATGGGCTGATGCCCGCGCCGTGCAGGATTAGTGCTACCTGCCAAGGTGACTGCAGGCGGGCCTCAGAACCCAGTGATCCGCAGCAGGCTAATTTTTAGGTTGACCATCTTGTATGGACCGCAAATGATGTCACAAGTATCCAATGACTCTTGGCAGGAAAAAAGAGCGCTCTGGCCAGGGCTCAGCATCAGCGAGTGGGGCTTCATCTCGCCAAGGGAGGCCTGAGCTGCAGGCTCCCCTCCCCGCCCCGGGTGGGCTGTACCTGTGTCAGCCCCCACTCTCAGCCACGCCCCGGGCTCATCCCAGGCCCCTCCGGATGTCCACGGATGTCCACAGGAGAAGATGGGCGTGTTTGTCATGACGTGTTGCTCACGGCTCCCTCCCTCCTCGTGCCTTCCTGCTGCCCTGCTCTGTGACTTCCTCCTAAGAGGCCAGGCCTTCCTCCCCGCCCGTCCCCAGTGCCCGCGGGGCCTGGGCAGGGCCACACTCAGTAGGTGTTGGCTGAGAATGCGTGGGATGGCCCCCAGCTCCCACGGGGCAGCCGAGGCCAGGGCGGTCATGCCTCGCCAGTGTGCCAGGGTTTTCTGTGTTTCCCTTGTTTCCCAACAGCCCTGTCAGGTGGCTGCCATGACACGGGACCGAGGCTCAGCCAGGAATTATCGCATAAGACATCATTCTCTTCACCCGTGTCACTTTCCTTGGTTAAAATGTAACACTGTGGCACAGGGAAATTGAGTCTTCAAATCACGGGCGCTCTTCTCCCCCAGGGGAGAAACAGTATGAGCTCTGCTGGGGAACCATGTGGCTATGGCTGACGCTCAGCTCCTGGCCCTGCCACTTCTTCATAGGGCTTGGCATGGAGCAGGAGTGCAGTGGATGTTTGTTGAGTGACTATGTGAACACGCAAGCACCTGAGAACTGCCACCTCACTGACCATCGGCCCGCCCTGTAAATTCTCTAACGTTTGGGTGCGATGAGGCTGAAGTTGAGCCCTGGTCCCTGGCACTGTTGTTGTCAACTTTATCAGGCCCCAGACTCCCTCCCTTAGTTTGCTGTTCCTTTGTCCTCACTGCGGTGGTTGGGGGCAGGTGTTGAAAGTCAAACCCTTACTAAAGATTAACTCACTGAATTAAGGGAGTGATCTGGCAGTCAGGATCATTGAGCCACGATGGTGAGACTCGGAGCCCTGCGCTCAAGGCATGGCTGATGCCCTGCGTCAGAGTGCGCTTCCACAGGTTGCAGGAACTGCAAAGCCTCATTACACCGACTGAGAACCAGCACACCTGCTCCCCCCAGACGGGCAGAGCCCACTTGGCTGCCACCGTGGCTTCAGAAGAGTACAGCAGCCGCGTCACTGACCAGTACAGGGCCGCGAGCACCGTGGACCGGCCAGGACTGCTCAATGTGTTTTTAAAGATTGAATTGATTTATTTGAAAGGCAGAGTGACAGACAGAGGGAGACACAGAGAGACCTTTCATCTGTGGGTTTGCTTCCCAAAATGGACACAACAGCCAGGGCTGGGCCAGGCCAAAGTCAGGAGCCTAGAACTCCATCTGGGTCTCCAACATGGGTGGCAGGGGCCCAAGTGCTTGGGCCATCTTCCACTGTGTTCCCAGGCACATTAGCAGGGAACTGGATTGGAAGTGGAGCACCTGGGACTGGAACCAGGGCTCACGTGGGATGCCAGTGCCACAGGTGGCAGCTTAACCAGCTGTGCCACAATGCCGAGCCCTTAACCCCCTTTTTGACCTCTAAGATGCACTGCTCTTAATCCCTGAGGGAGTCCAGAAATGGAGTGAGAGCTGCCTGAGTCCTTGCTCTCTGCATTGCAAAATGAGCACCTACTTACTTCCACCCCCAAGGGGGCGGGGGTAGTGATTGGCTTGCTGTGTCCCAGGTGAGCTGACCCAGTTTTGGGGGTTCTAGAGCAATCCAGCCAGTTTTGGGGGGCATCTATAACTGGACCATCCAACGCAGGAGTCACAAACTGATAAGTGTGACCTTGATGACTCACCAATAGGTGCTTTATAATCCATACAATACTTTTTTTTTTTTTTTTTTGACAGGCAGAGTTAGACAATGAGAGAGAGAGAGAGAAAGAAAGGTCTTCCTTTTCCGTTGGTTCACTCCCCAAATGGCTGCCATGGCCGGCATGCTGCGCCGATCCAAAGCCAGGAGCCAGGTGCTTCCTCCTGGTCTCCCATGCAAGTGCAGGGCCCAAGGACCTGGGCCATCCTCCACTGCCTTCCCGGGCCACAGCAGAGAGCTGGACTGGAAGAGGAGCAACCAGGACAGAATCTGGCGCCCCAACAGGGACTAGAACCCAGGGTGCTGGTGCCGCAGGCGGAGGATTAGCCTAGTGAGCCACGGCGCCGGCCACAATACCATTTTAAAATTTGAACTGATTGCCAATATTTAGTGGCTAGAAGATGTCGCATCAAATCTCAGTGTGGCAGCGATAGGTGAGCTTTTACCAACCCTTCCCTTTGCTTCCTGCCACACAGCTGGACTCTATTTCCCAGCCTCCCTTGCAGTTTGCTGGATCCATGGGACCACATTCCAGCCAATGGGATGTGGGCACAAGTAAAATGCACTCTTTCTTGTCTGGCCCCTGAAGCTTCTCTCCCAGTGCTGCATGCCCCCTCCCCTGTGTCCGGCCAGTTGCAGGGTCCCAGGAGAGGAGTCCTAGGCCTCCAGAGGTGGCAGAGCCACAAAGCTAAAGGAGCAGGGGCTCTTCTGTGGCCACGTGGAGCCCCTGCTGGCTCGTGCTGGGTGGTGGTGACCAAAGAAAAGCTCTCAGGTGTCCTGATTAAATTCCCAATGGCTGGAGAGGGTGCAGAGGAGGAGAGATTGGGAAGTTAATGAGTAACAAGCTATAAGCTGCAAAGAACAAAAGATTGTTTCAGGTTCTTGAATGCATGTTAACACTCCATCCTGCCCCACCCCTAGGTGCCTGCAGCCCCAACCAACAAGTCTACGTCTCCCATGGACTGATCTGTCCTGAGGCTCTCCTGCTTCCTGTGATCCCAGGCCTTACCTGGGGCCTAGGTAGGTTCAGCATCAATAACGTGGGCCCTCCTTTCACCCATTTCCACCGAGCCGTCATCCCACTCTGGCTTTTTTAGAACCTTTGGACACTTTTGTAGCTGCTTGGGCTCAGACACTTGGCAGAGAAAGGACAGGTCCGGCCGGCGCCGCGGCTCAATAGGCTAATCCTCTGCCTTGTGGCGCCGGCACACCGGGTTCTAGTCCCGGTCGGGGCACCGATCCTGTCCCGGTTGCCCCTCTTCCAGGCCAGCTCTCTGCTGTGGCCCGGGAAGGCAGTGGAGGATGGCCCAAGTGCTTGGGCCCTGCACCCGCGTGGGAGACCAGGAGAAGCACCTGGCTCCTGCCATCGGATCAGCGCGGTGCGCTGGCCACAGCGCGCTACCGCGGCGGCCATTGGAGGGTGAACCAATGGCAAAAGGAAGACCTTTCTCTCTGTCTCTCTCTCTCTCACTGTCCATTCTGCCTGTCAAAAATTTAAAAAAAAAAAAAAAGAAAAAGAAAGAAAAAAGAAAGGACAGGTCCTTTCTTCCTGGCTAGCATCTGCTATGGTTTAATAAATCGAGAGATTGGGTTAACGGTGGAAACAGGACAATACACCCTGAGCCGTGGGACTGTTTGTTACAGCAGCCTATACTGACCAATACAGCTTGCATCAAAACTTGAGAACCCTGGCAAGGCCAGGCTCATGAGCCAGAGCATGTGGCAGTGTCCCCTTCAGCCTGGCTGGCATTAGATTTTTTTTTAACCAATTAATTTATTTGAAAGGCAGAGACAAAGAGATAGAGGTCTCCCATCTACTAGTTTAATTCTCAAATGCCTGCAACAGCCAGGGCTGGGCTAGGCAGAAGCTGGAAGCCTGAAACTCAATCTGGTTCTTCCGTGGGGGTGGCAAGGACCTAAGTACTTAGGGCATCGCCTGCTGC
This sequence comes from Lepus europaeus, assembly GCF_033115175.1. NCBI lineage: Eukaryota > Metazoa > Chordata > Mammalia > Lagomorpha > Leporidae > Lepus > Lepus europaeus. The sequence continues at coordinate 111,251,412 of NC_084836.1, read as the reverse complement.
CTCTCAGCTGCACTGGCAGGAGCTGGAATCAGGAGCAGAGCCTGGATTCAAGGCCAGGTACTCCGATAGGGTAGGTGGGCATCCAGAGCAGCATCTTCGCTGCAGGGCAGGACGCTGTGGCTGGCAGTTTTGAGCTCGTGTCATCCCTGACAGCAATCTGCCTGATTCCTAGGATGATCTGGTTTGCAGCTCCTGCTCAAATTCTCTTCCCTGCTCAAATATAAGGGGAAACTGAGGCACAGCGAGGCCAAGGGGCCAGTTCACGGTCACCCGTGTCAGGGGCAGAATTCAAACTTGGACTGAGGCCTCCTAACTGCTACTCCGCTGCTCTTTCTCGGGCTCTTTCTGACCCATGAGCAGAGCAGGCTTGAGGAGGGAGGGAGGACAAGGGAGACGCTCATGGCTGAGGGTCTTTCTGGGGTGGAGGGAGAGGTCTGGGCTGAGAGGGGAAGGTGCACTCTGGCAGTGGAGGAGTTCAACAGAGGAGGTGGGAACCAGGACGACCCTAGATCCCACCCTTCACAGAGGGCTTGGAAATGCCCAGGAGGTGAAACAAGGCTCCTGACCCCAAGGGGCCAGAGCCCCATCCTCAGCTAGGTCCTTGCACATCCCTGATCGCTCTCACTCACAACAAGCAGGGACCAGTTTTCTCTCCCTCCCATCAAATCTCGAAACAATCTGTGGAGCTATGGTGGCTGCAGGGAGGGCTCCTCCTCTTCCTCCTCCTCCTCTTCCTCCTCCTCCTCTTCCTCCTCCTCCTCTTCCTCCTCCTCCCCTTCCTCCTCCTCCTCTTCCTCCTCCTCCTCTTCCTCCTCCTCCTCTTCCTCCTCCTCCCCTTCCTCCTCCCCTTCCTCCTCCCTGTTCTCTTATGTGTTTCCACACTGCTCAGAAGACACGCAGCCCCTGGGATTCCCTCGGAGGCCCCTGGGTCTGCCACAGAGATGCCTGGGGGGGTCCCGGGGCTGCTACAGGAGACAGGAAGCCTCCTTGGGCTCCATTATCTCCCCTGGCCAGACAGGGGCACCCACTTGGAGCCCCCACCCCACCAAGGCTTGACCAGAGGGAGGCCCACTTATCACTGCCCACCCCTCCCCAACAGGCTGGGGAAGGCCCTGGGGACTTGAATTTGCAATGTACCCCTCCCCCAGACACCGGCCACCACATTGGAAAGAAGGAGAGGAGAAAGGGAAGGGCCCCCTCAGCCTTCAGAATTGCTTGGAGCTACTGCTGCAGAATGGATGCCCTTCTAGAAAGTTGCGGGGCCGCAGGCGCCTTGCACACAGAAGCTCCGAGTTGCCTGAGTGGCAGTCACGTGGCACAGTAATAACATCAAACCTTGCCCAGGTCGAGTGCACACCTTCAGGGCCAATAATCAAAGTTCGGCACCAAAACCCATCCAGTGGCAAAACCTGACTGGAACAGGTGTTTGAGTATTCACACGTGTTATGTTCTGCAGAAATGTCCACGTAATTCATTCTGGGTGTTCACCCAGGCCCGTGCTTGGTAAGACCCCAATCTCACTACCCCCTGAAGTGTTCCCAGGGCTGAGACACAGGGCTTCCGTGGCAGGGCTGTGGCCTTGCTGGGCAGCTGGCTCGGTGACAGGCACCCTGCTAAGGGCTTGGCATCTGTGATCTCACGCCTTACAATAAGCCTCTGGGGTGGAGCTTCTGTCATTGCTTTTTCCTTTTTGTAGATGAGGAATCTGAGGCCACAGGAGGTGACATGGCCTGCCCAGAGCCACAGAGCACGTGCGGTTGGAGATGGGGGTGGTCCCATCTACTCTGAAGCTCTCGCTGTCTGCCTCCCCTGACATCCGAGGCTGGGTGGCGAAGAGGGGGGAGATGAGCAGGAGGGGACAACCATGTACCACTACGCATGGCCCAGGGGGTGTGTGTGTGGGGGTTAGTCTGCTGTCCCAGCCATTCTCACAGGGTGGCAGCGTCTTCCCTGGCACTGCTGTGGATTTAGCACTAGACACCTGCATCCCAGGAAACTTTTCGGGAAACCAGGGTGCTTGGACCCCAGTTCTCAGTCTCCCAGTGAGGATCATGGCCTATTGGGGGGAGTCTAAGTCCATTGTCCATGGAATGCAGTGTCTCAACCTGTGACAGGGTCCCCAAGATTCAGCAGGGACCCCTGGAGAAAATGCTAACACATCCACTTGCCAAGGGGCCGAGTTTATCTTCAACTGGTGCCTTCTGAAGAAGTTTCCAAGGACAAGTGGGGCTCTGCCAGGCTTCCCCTGGGAGCGTTGATATTGAACCCTATTGTAAAAAATAGGGTTGTGGGGGTCACCTCTGATATCCCAGGTTAGAAATGAGCGGCTCTCATCCCTACCTTTGAATTTTTTTAAAAAAAGATTTGTTTATTTATTTGAAAGGCAGAGTTACAGAGAGGCAGAGAGAGAGAGAAAGAGAGAGAGGTCTTCCATCTGCTAGTTCACTCCCCAAGTGGTCATAACAGCTGGAGCTGGGCCAACCAGAAGCCAGGAGTCAGGAGCTTCTTCTGGGTCTCCCATGTGGGTGCAGGGGCCCAAGGACTTGGGCCATCTTCTACTGCTTTTCCAAGTCATAGCAGAGAGCTGGATTGGAAGTGGAGCAGCCAGAACTCGAATCTGGTGCCCCTGTGGGATGCAGGCACTACAGGCAGGGGCTTTACCCTCTAGGCCACAGCAAAGGCACCTTAACTTTGAATTTTAACTCATTAAAGCCCAAACTGACTTCTCAGGAATGAGCCATCCCAGGACTCATATCCACCTGTCTGAACTCGTCTGGTCCTGTCTGGGTGCAGAGAAGGCACTGCCCTTGGCAAGCAGGTGTGTACCTTAGAGGTGAGGCAGGACCATGGAAAACGTATTATGGAAAAACTAGGCATGGGTTTCAAAAGATTTTGCAACAGAGTAATCTTACCTTTTAAATCTCACTTTTCTGTGAACACTCTGTTTGTGTATTATCCCCACTCCACAGATGAGCAAATTAAGGCTCAAAGAATTTTCCCCAAGCCCCGGAGCTGAGCAGCGAGATGAGATGCAGGTCATCTGCATCGCACGCCTGCTGTGTCAGGGTCTGACTCAGCATCATCGACTTCCCAAGGCCTTGCTCAGGGCTCCGGAGAGCAAGACTCCCACCCAGGAAGAGGAAATACTTGACCGAGGACACATTGTGTCTGACTGGTAGGGCTTGCTCCCCGGCCGCACTTTGAGCAACTGAAGAACAGGAAGAGAGGGGTTTTCTTCCACACGTCAGGGCCTGGTGAAGAGCTGACCTAGGGAACTGTGCTGGGCTAGTGAGCAGTCCTGCCCACAGTCACACAGCCAGAGCCCAGCCAGGATGCAAACCCAGGGCTCCTTCCCTAGTCCTGGCTGCTGTCCAGCCTCACCTGCCTTCACCTGGACAGCCGCAGAGGTCAAGTGCACAGGCTCTGAGGTCTACATACTCACACCCAACCCCAGCTTCACCTGTCAGCTGTGTCTGCTCACAGCCCCAGCTCCTCCCGCAGTGATGGGGCCAAGCACCATGCCTCACTCGCAGGGTCACTGGGAGGACCAGATGAGGTCTCTGTGGGCATCAAACAGTAGGTGTTCAATAAACAGGAGCTGTTGTGGCTCGTGTTTTGTACGAATGTGTATGCGTGGGGGTTGTCTAGGACAGAAATCCTTGCCCTTGGGTATTGCCTGTCCATCCTTATTCCAATGGGGCTGAACAAAGACCTGTCAAAGGCCTGGAGGCTTCGCATGGGCCTGGGAGTTTGAGAAAAATGACCCAGATTACCCATTATCCCCCAAGCTCCTGCTCTATACCTGGTCCTGGGATAGGGCTGGAGATCAGAAAAAAATAGAATCCAGCTACCTGGCTGGAAAAGGCGCGTCGCTTTGATACCAGGAAGATAAGAAGTCTTGTGGGAAGGGGAGTGCTCATTCCCACTCCAGATGTGCTGGGTGCTGTGGAGCTACATTTCCCAGGCTCTCCGGCAACCAGACAACTAGATGTGACCGCGGACTGCGGCCATGTGTGCCGCTCTGAGCTTGGCTTCCCCCCTCCCCCCAACCTCACACTCTTAATTCTCTCTTCCCCACCCGGCTGGCTGGAACAAGGAAGGGCGACACCTGGACAACCTGGAGACCTGCATGTTGAAGACTCAGCTGGACTCTGAAAGGACTAAGAGGCAAGTTGCTTATAACACTTTGTGCTGCGGTAGCCAGGGTGTCCCTAACCAATGCAGATGCCTTGAGAGCCCGATTTGTGTCAGCATGTATCTTTCCGCCACCTCAACTGCAACAGTTCCACTAAGTTGCCAATGTCCCCACCCCATTCTTTGTTTATCTGGAGATAGCAGTCCTGACCAGGAGTCTTTCAGATCAAGATCCCTCAGTTCTCTATTGTCATTCATTTGTGGTTGGCTGGAATCTGATCTTGAGTTTTCCCGGAAGGTTATGAGAGTGAGAATTCCCCCACCCATGTTTGAGAATGTATCTCTGGTGTCTTAACACATGAGGGACAAGATGGATAGGGAATTTGGGGGATGCGGTCTCTCTCCACCCCTCCTCCACCCCTCCTCCACCCTTCCTCTGTAGACCCTCATCCACCATGGGCTGCTGTGGCAAAGCCCAAGACCAGTACAGATCACCCAGGGGCCCAGCTGAGAGCAGGTGATGCACTGGATCTGCATAATCCAGGAGAGTTTAATAGTAGAATTAGCTACAACAGTGTGTGCAGGTGTAGCTGCGACCACAGCATCGACTCTGGCAATACCTACCTATTGCTAACACCTGAGTGCGTGCCACCTTGTCCCCCCCCCCCCCCCACAGCCCCCTGCCTCCTGCAGGTATTTTCTGGCTGCAAAGCAAACCTTGTGGTTGTGTTGAACAAACTAAGAGTGCCAGGAAGTTAATGTTCTGGAAGCACCCTGAGATAGCACCAGAGAGGGGTGGGTGGGTGGCTCCCAAGCTTCCCCACTCCACAGTGAAGCTGACTCCCAGGCAGGTTCTCCATCACCTCTGAGTGCCCCAGGGGGGGACCGAGCTCCAGGTGCCCTGTGTGGACCTGTCCCATTGCCCTCTTCTGTCTCATTTCTGCAGTCCCCTTCGTGTGCTCGGATCACTTATCTTGGGCTTTGCTTGGAGGGAAACCCCAGCCCCAGCCCGGAGAGTCCAGTTTAGGGATGGCAACAAGGGGTGGTGCAGTGCTGGGGGCTAATAACCCATGGCACCACTGCCCTTCAGGAACCTGGAGGGGGAGGGACTGTGGGGTGAGGACAGCCTGCCAGGAGCCTTGACCTTGGTCAAGGTAAGCCAGCCCACTGCAGGGGAGGGCTCAGGGAGGAACAAACAGCTGGGGCTCTCCCTTCTGCCCCCTACTGACCAAACCAAGGAGACGTGGAGGGCAAGAGAGTGTGTGCTGGTACCAGGCACTGCGTGTGGCTTCGGGCAGAGCTGGTGTGGGAGGGGGAAGGCGCCCCTGGCAGGGCAAACGGAAGCCTGGCAGCACACAGGGCAGCTGTGTCCTGTGTCTGTGACCAGGTAAAGGCGTCACGCTGGAGGGCTGGGCAGGTAAGCAGCCAGTATTCCTGTTACCTAGTGTTGTACAACGATCCATCTATGCACAAACATAGTGGCTTGAAATAGCTCCTTTCTATTAGCTATCACAGTTTGGAGTGGGCTCAACTGCTCACTCTTCTGTTCCCCTTGGCTTTGACTGAAGGCGGGCTTCCGGCCAGCAGCTGGTCTGGAGAGCCCAGCGTGGCTTTGCTAACAGGGTTGTGTCCTGGTGGGGATGGCTGAACGACTGGCTCGGCTGCTGTCGATCTCGGTGGCTGCCTGCGAGCTCTAAGGATGCTCTCCAGCAGCTCAGCGTTCCTGGAAAGTCCAGGAGGCCCCGAAGGAAGCACACTCTGGCTCAGATGTCCAGGAATGCTGCTCCCAGCAGGTGCTATCAGCCAAACAAGTGCAAGGGGAGCAAAATTAGACCCCACCCTGCATGTGAAAAACAGCAAAGAACTGTGGTTCTCAATGGACCGGCGTTGACTTGTAATGACCTGTGTTTTCTGGAAATGCCTGCAAGTGCCGGGACTGACATTGGAGAGGGAGTACATGTCACAATAGAGGCTGGGACATGGTCACCCATGGCCAGTGAAGGTTTTAGAGTCAGATCCAAATGCAAATTCCAGCGCTGCCACTGACAGCCCCTGAGCACACATGTGGGCTCTCTGAGCCTCGGCATCTCCCTCCGTCAGAGGGAGGAGCAATGTCCCCAGGCAGGAGGGCTGGCAAGCCTCAAGAGGAGGCTGTGCAGAGCACCAGGGCCATGGGCAGCAGCGGTGACCATGACCCTGAGCGACGAGACGGCCGGCAGAGTATCACGCAGAAGCACTCTGGCCTTCTGACCGACGTCACCAGGAGCCTTTTTGAGCCACTCTGTCCCTCAGGCCCCATCTCCAGCCCGGCTGACTTTAGCTCCTCCTGTCACCACCAGTGCCCTCCTGGATCAGTAGCTTCTCCTGGGTCTCCCACCCTCCCTTGGGCCCCCGTCTTCCCATACAGCCGGAGCTCAGCTCCTCAAACAGCCACACGCACATCAGCTGCCAGGGCACCCCGTGAAGGCGCAGGTTCTAGATGGCTCAGTAGCTCTGGGACAGGGTCCGAGTCTGTCCTAACCACTCCTGGTGGTTCCTGGAGCACTCTCTCAGTTGCTGGAGACCCCATTTTTTTCCAAATCAAAGTTTGACCCTGTCTTGCCTCCACTTAAAACCCCCCACTGGGGCCGGCTCTGTGGCTAACCTGCAGTCTCCAACACCGGCATCCCCTATGGGTGATGGTTCAAGTCCCTGCTGCTCCACTTTCCATCCACCCTGCTAATGCACCCAGAAAAGCAGCAGAGGATGGCCCAAGTCCTTGGGCCCACATGGGAGACCCAGAAGAAGCTCCTGGCTCCTGGCTTTGGCCTGGCCCAGACCTGGTCATTGCAGCCAGTTGAGAAGTGAACCAGCGCTTGGAAGAAAACTCTCTCCCTCTCCCCCTCCCCCCTCTCTAACTCTGCCTCTCAAATCATTCAGTCAATCAATCAAAACAAAACAAACCCTCCACAGATTCCCCAGAGCTTCTAGGTCAAAGACCAAACCTCAGCACATCCCCTGGCTCATGCCTCTTTCTTTCTTATTGATGAATTTGTTCACATATTTGTAATGGAATGAAAAGAGACACATCCCAGCCCAGTACTGGAACCTTTCCCATCACCTGAATGCACCTGTTGGCTCCTCCCCCTCCGTGCCCATTCTTGTCCCATCTGTGCCCATCTTCTTCCCTCGGTCTGAATGTCTCCTGCTGGGGCACGTGTCTAAGACATTTTATAAGGAGCCCCGTGGCACACGTGCTTTCCTGCACCGCAGTTTTCACTTGGTGTTGCTCCTGAGGTGGACCTGCTCTGGCCTGAAGCTCAAGTTCAGTTCCTTTCACTGCTGAGTAATATTCCACTGTGTGATCATCCCACTCTTGTTAGGAGAAATGCAAGAGAATCTTGTCTTGTGCAAGAACGAATTCAGACCTGAGATGGCAGTGGTGAGCAAGGGAGCAAGGTTTAAGGGGATCGGGCACCCATCAGAATGGATGGACCGCTCTCCAGATGGAACTGAAACTGTGCCTAGCCATTGAGAGTGGGGTGAGCAAGGTTACATGGTTTAACGGCGAGAAAACTCCTGACAGGCCAGGCGGGCGTCTCTCAAAGAACGGAGAGAGCTGAGCTGAGAGAAATCATCGACCAGGCAGGCATCTCAGGAAAGACTGGGGCTTGGGGGGGGGGGGGGTCGAGCTCTTCCCATGGTTCTCTTGTTCCTCCAAGGCAAAGGGTTTGCTGGGGGTGAAATAGGAGAGATTCCTCCTAAGGTTTTATTACCCATTGTTATCAGGCCGGGTAGCCCACCTGGCAGAGAGGATCCTCCTAGGGTGCCTTCCTTGGGGGGAGTCTGGGACCACCTGTGAAGTTACCAGGGTATGGGCAGGACTTTGTAGTGCAGATTCCTGGCTGCTTCCCAGGCTGCTGGAGGCGGCTTCATTCTTCCCTCTCAGGTGCGTTGTTGTCCGAGGCTCCTCTCTCACACACAAGCTAATTTCTAACTTCTGCCTGACACTCTGCCTGCAGGCTCTGGGTAGATGGCGCGCGCCGTGCGTGTGCGTGCGTGCGTGTGTGTGTGTGTGTTGCCAGTGTTCTTGTTACTAGGGCCAGCGCTGTTGTGCGCGCTGTACAGGGCTCTGCCTGCACCGGGGCAGGTGTCTCCAGGGTCCATGCGTAAGAGGGGGTTTCGGCGTCTCTTTCACTCCCATTCATTCAGAATGTTCCCCCGCCCGGGCTGCCCGCCTCTGAAAGCTCCCGATCACACTCTGTGCTGTGGATTCTGCCACAGCGCCCGTCGGGCCCAGCAGCGCACAAGTCCCCGAGGCTCCCCGTGCGGGACTGGGGCCTGGCACACCGTGGGCGCCCAGAGGGCGGCGGGAGAGAGGCCGAGCCCGGAGAGGCGGCGGGCGCCCCGAGCCCACCGGTGGCTCCGCCCGGCGTCCCAGGGCGCGAGCTTTCGAGGGGCCCCAGCCCGCCCGGTCCCGGGGTCCGCAATTCCAGGAAATGCTCTGCCCGGGCCGAGTCGGCGGGGCGGGGGCTCGGCCGGGGGCGGGGCTCGGCCGGGGGCGGGGCTGGAGGCGGGCCCGGCCCGGTTAAGAGGAGCGTGGCGGGCCGCGGCCGCCGAGGGCCCCGGAGCGAGCGGACCGGCCACCGACCCAGCGGGATCCAGCGGCCTCGGGCGGACGGAGCAGCGCCGGGGCGCACGCTTGGCACCATGACCCAGATGCCCGCCTTCGACAAGCCCAAAGTGAGCGCGGCCGGGGGCTTCGGGAGGGGCCAGCCCTGCGGGTCCACACCCCAGAGGCGGAGCGGGGCTTCTGCAGCCGCTGTCTGGGCTCGGCCCAAGCCGTGGCCGGCCTCCAGGCCGCCGAGCGAGGGACAGTGAGGGTCCAGAAGTCTCAGGCCGGCTCAGGGGTGCTGCTCTGTCCCTGACCCGGCTCCTCCGAGTGTCGGCTTCGCCATCTGTCAGTTGGGTATCCTGGCACCGCGGTAGCCAGCAGCTGTGGGAGCCCGCGCAGGGGACTTGGAAGGGACTCCCACGGCTAAGCTAGCAGGCACCTGCGTTGTGGCCGGCCGGTGAGGAGCTCTCCGGGAATGGAAGCAACTTTAGATTCGTTAGGCTGCTGGGAGCGCCCGGGAGTCCTGGTTTGTGGGTGCACGGGCGGGAAGAGCCATGAGCCATGGCAAACCGGGAGGGAGGGGAGCCGGCACGCCTCTCGCCATGCTGGGCAGAAAGGCTGCCTGGGCCCCTGTAGGGTTCACTCAGGGTGCAGCTCCCGCCACTGGCCTCATGGGCGAGCCCTCTTGAGGCTGCTCGACATGTTGGGCTTGGTGGGTTGGGGGGTCTGGGCTCATGGGTCCTGCTTGGGAGCCAGAGACTGTCTCCAGGGAGGGAAGGGCCAGGTGTCCCGGGCAGAGTGAATGGCCAAAAGGGTGAGACTGCAGTGGGAAGAGGCGTCAGCTGCCCTCGGCCTCAACTTACCCTCTGGGAAACAGGTGTGAGAAGGTGGCGTGAACCCAGCTGCCTGGCTTCTGCGGCCACCCCTCTTGCCCCCACCCACGCCCTGCCTCCTCTGTCTGCAGCCCGGGGCGTACTCCCTGCTTAATGCTCATTAGCACCTCTTTGCTTTGAAGGCTTTTTATTTTTCTTCTTTTTTGATGCTTTGGGTTCCCTGTGCCCAAACAGACTGTGGAGCCTCTCCCTGGTGTGAGCCCTCGGGCAGTAGGAGAAGCCCCTGGACTGGGGGTGAAATGGGGTTAGGGAGATAAACAGTAGGTTTCCCATCTGCAGTACTTGCAGTTCTGGGCACTAATGTTTTTGTCTGCCCTGTTTTGGCCTCACCCAATCCTCTCATCTGATTCATGCTGCTAGGTCATTTCCTCCCTCAGGGCCTCAGCTTCCACACCTGGGGAATGGGTACCACCTGTTTGTGGGATGCTTGGGAGAAGAGGTGGGGAGGCAGTGTGAACCCCAGGGCCGGCTTCCTGCCTTCCTGCGGGTGGGGCAGAGAACAGCTCTTAGGGGCTGGAGAAGCTTCTGGTGTCAGCCGCACTGACCTGAACGCGTCCACGGCGTTAGTCCATTTGACCCTGCAGTGACCCCGTGAGGAAGCTGTCATCTCCCATTTTATAGATGAAGAAACAGGCACAGAGAGGTTAACTAGGCTCAAGATGACACACGTGGGAGGCGGCCAAGTTGGGGTTTGAGCCCAGGGCAGGCTGGCTGCAGTCCCGTGCCCCTCACCATCTTTCCTGAGCTACTTCTGTAGCTGCCTTGGGGTGGAGGCAGCAGTGGCCAGGCGCAGGCATCCCCAGGACAGGAGCCTCCGGTGACTTCCCCAGGCACTGGCCTGCCTTAAGTCAGAGGAGGGAGGGGCGCATCGGATTCAAATGTCAGCTGAGATCCTCTGACCCCTGTCTAGACTGATGTAGGAGGCCTGGGGGCAGGGTGGTGGGAGATGCTGAGAAGCTAGCACTGACACACACACACACACACACACACACACCCCTACACCCCTACCCCTCCCGCTCCCCAGCAGGCCCTGGGCTAGCGTCTCCTGGACTTAATTGAGTCATTCCAACAAATGCTTCCAAAGCACCTGCTAGGCACTGGAGGAGGCAGGAAGAAGGGCAGAGGGTAGCCCTTCTATGTCTACGTCCCTGCTGGCAGAGCTGCAAACTCCTGCCTTGAAGGGAATGCTGCCCCCATGCCTGTCATGGGAATACCAATGGCCGTCCTTTGAGTGGCTCTGAGTGCCAGGTGCCCCCGGTGATAGGATCTTCTGTGTGGCTTGATGGTGCAGATGGAGCAGCTGAAGCCTAGGTAGGTGAGGGACTTGCCCAATTCTGCACCAAATCCCAGAGCCTCAAAGCTGGCGGCTGGTGAGGGGTTGGCCCAGGATGGATGGCATAGTATCTTGTCTTTTGTTTCCTGTCTTTCTCCCTCTCTCTCTCTCCCTTTTTATTTTTCACATTTAACTTATTTATTTGTAAGGCACAGAGAGTGCTTTTCAGAGAGAGAGATTTTCCATCTGCTGGGTCATTCCTCAAATGGCCCCAAAAGCTGGGCTGGGCCAGGCCTGAGCCAGGAGCCAGGAACCCCATCCAGGTATCCAGTATGGGTGACAGGGGCCCAAGCACTTGGATCATCATTTATTCTTTTAGGCACATTACCAGGAGCTGGCTCAGAAGTGGATCTGAACCCACACTCTCTATGGAATGCTGGTGTCCCAGGCAGCAGCCTAGCCCACTGCGCCACCATACTGGCGCCTGGATGGTGTCGTTTCTGAACCGCCCCTTCCTGCTGCACAGGGGCCTTGGGGTGCATCACCAGTGTGCTTTTTCCTTCTTAAATTTGCACGTTGACTCTGCAACACCGCTGTTACAACTGCTGTGCACCTGTCGACTCAGCTGATGCTCACAGCAGCCAGCTGACAATGATGTGGTTATTATCTTCATTTACATACGGGGAAACAGAGAGTCAGGAATAGGAACCTGACAAAGTCACACAGCCGGAAAGCGACAGAGCTAGACGTGAACCCAGATCCACCTAAAGTCACAGCGGATACTATTACTTGCTCTGCCAATTTCTCCTGCTCTCTCTCTCGCTCGCTCGCTCGCGCTCTCTCTCTCTCTCACACACACACACACACACACACACAGTTGAGACCACCTGGGCCTTGAGCTTTCTCAGATGGCCTGGGGTAGAATCCCTGGGGGCCTCAGGTTGGACAGGGCCCGAGCCTGAGCTTGCTCCTAGAAGATGGCTGTTCTGGGGCTCCTGGGGGAAGGGTTAGGCTGACCGGGCAGGCCCAGCTGTTTCCTCCCTGGGACGCCGGTGGCATTTTCTCACTTCTTGTCTCCCAGACACAAAGCCCCCAGATGCACCACTCTGGGTTTTCTCTGTGCCGTTCAGTTACCAGAGCCACCTGTTAGGCAGAACCCCGCCCTCCCACCCCTGGGGAGGTGTGGCATCTTGACTGGTGTGGCAGTTGGAGGGGGTGGGGCCCCGGGGGAGATGGGGTTGCATGGGAGCATTTTGTTGGCTGAAGAGGAAACCAGGGCTGCAGAGGGGAAGTCGTCTGTGGTCACACAGGGAGTCCTCCCCCAGCCTAAAGGAGGCCTGGGGCCCTGTGGCCAGGAGGGATGTGTGCACCTGCCCAGGTGTCCTGAAGGGTGCCAGGGGTGGGAGAGGTAGGACTGCAAGACTGGCCTTGGACAGGGGAGGCCTGGAGAGGGGTTTGAGTGGGCCCTGAGGCAGGCTCATGCTGTGCTTAGCGTTCTGAGGCCCTAGGATGGTGTGGGGGTGGGGAGGTAGCCTCCATAGTTCTGGTAACCAGCGAGGGAGCATGGCGAAGAGTTTGAACTTGGGCACTAGCTGGAGCAGGTTGCCTGAATCTGAGTCCTGGTCTCCCACTCAGGAGCTGGAGGAGCTGGAAGGGGTTACTTAACTGCACTGTGCCTCTGTTTCCCTGTCTGTGAAATGGGCTTACAGCTGGAGCTGCTTCATGAACCCCAAGAGCAGGCCTGGCTCTGAGCGGGCTGCACCATGTAGGCATCTTGGCCCTGCACCTGTCTGTGCAGGATAAAGGCAGTGCAGAGTCTGGCAGCTTCGTGGCCGTGGGGCTCAGTAGCCTTTGCGACTGCAGGCGGTTCTTAATCTGAGCGCCAGTCTGTGAGCTCCTGGCTGTTGCCCCACAGGGTTTCCCTGGGGAGGAAGACAGACCTTGCCTTCTTAGGAAGCTCATGGCTCGGCAAGGAGACCCCCGGGGACTTCCGCTTTGAGCCTTGGAGCTGTAGGAGCCTAGGCTGAGCACTGCAGGCTTCCTGGAGGGGAAAGGGCTGCTCTGTCTCCTGGCCTCACCCTCAAAGTCTGCTGAGAGGTCATGGGGCACGCAGCACTGACCCCCGCCCTGGTGCCACCCAGTGCATTGCTGACAGCAGCACTAGGAAGTGAAAGGAGCCCTTGCTGCTTAAGCTGGTCATGGCCATGGCTCCCAGGGGCTGGGGCTGGTCGGGCAATCCTGGATGCTGTGTCCCTGTCTGCACCTCCTGCCAGGCCTGGGGAGGGAGATCAGCCCCTTCCTCCCAGCAGGGAGAGGAGAAAACAATCATTTGCTCATTGGGCACACATGTGGTGTGTTTTGCTGTCCCAAGCGCTGTGTTAGACCCTGGCAAGGTCCCTGCTCTTGGGAAACTGCCAGTGGGGGCTGCAGAAGTGCCCATTGGCCGAGCATGGAAAGCCAGCAGGGGGGAAACAGAAGGGAGCCCCGGGCGGTGGGGGTGGGGTGGGGTGAGGGGTCCGTGGGGAGTATGTGAAGGGTGGGCCCTGCAGGTGTGCCTGTGAGTGAGATCTTGGACTATCTGGCTCAGGAATCCAAGACTGGGGTCCTCATCTCAGCTCTGCCACCAACATAGCAGATGACTCGGGGTGTCCTCAGGTGACCCCTCAGGGTATGCACACACCTGCTGCCTGGCATCTCTTGAAGGAGGGTGGAGGACATCCCCGCAGTGGCTCTGTGGTGCCTGGGGAGGGAGGGCTTAGCCAGTACCTGTTGGTGTTGGAGGCTCTAGGAGCACTCCCGCCCTTCTGACAGATGCTGCCGGGCCAGCCGTGAGCCAGAGGCACTGAGAGCAAGGACAGGACAAGTAAGGTGGAAGGGATGTGAGATTCCAGGGAGGCCAGGCAGGGCCACGGAGCCGGGTGGTCTGCCGGCTGGGCTCGAGCTTAGAGACAAGGATTGGTTTCAGCCTGGCTCTGCTGCCCTCATCCTGTGTAACCCTGGGCAGGTCCATGAACTTCTGTGAGCTTAGCTGGCAAGTCCTTCCCCTGTGTGCAGCACGGGCTAAAGGGTGCCTGGGCTAGAGGTCAAGATGAAGGGAGATAAAGGGTCCGATCCTAGCAGGTGGCTGTCGCTGTCCCATTCACTGCAGAGGCAGTGTGGCACAGTGGTTGGGAGGTCAGGAATCGGACACGGGTTTAAATTCTGACTCCGACACTACTGGGTCTCTCTAAGACGTCTGAGTGCCAGCGTCCTCACTTGTAAGAGGAGCAAGGCCTTATGGGGGTGAGCAGCAAGCACCCTCTGCATGTGGGTGGTTTAGCCCCAGGAGGTCCTCAGACAGCCCCTTCCCACCCTCCCCTCCTCCTCCAACCCCCTCAACAGTGCCAGGAGCGCAAGGTCCCCCTCCCCCCACACCCCACCTCCAGTGGGCACCCCTCGATCGTCGGGGTGCAGCAGCTCCTCCATGGCTGCTGAAGCTTCCTGGAAAGTTCCCTGGGAGGCCTCCCTGAGCACCGGCTGCCTGTGGAGTTGGCTCTTGCCTTGGCTCCTCCCCTGAAGCATGTCTGGGCAGCTTCCCAACTGCCCAGGGCGAAGAGCTGCAGATCCTGGCGGCCACGCTGACTCTGCCAAGATGCTCTTCCTGGAGGGGCTGTCCCCTGCCAGGCTCTCTGAGCGCCGCTGTTCAGGCACGGGGCAGCCCCTGTGTCTGGAGCCCAGTAAGGCCTCCCCCTCGGTCCTCATCGCCCATCTGCACCGCCCGCAGCCTCCGCCTCCTGTCCTGGTTTCCCTCCAGCCTGCACCGCACAAAGGCCGGGAAAGTCATTTCTGAGGCAGCTCCTCTTGTATTGTGCTTCCGTGGAAGCCGGAGGAACGTGGCCTGCATCTCCCGGCTCCTCTCTGCTCCACTCTCACCCTTAACCGCGTTCTCTGTTCCCAGCTGATTGCTGGTGCGAACCCTTGGCCAGCACGGTTCCCCCGCCTTGAACCGCCCTCCACTCCTCCTGCTGCATCCCCGCTCTCTAACTCCTTCTGAACCCCCGCCTCCTGTATCCTGGTTCTGCTTCTTGCCCCACCCCACGGGGGCACACTGAGCTCCGAAAGCTGTTTGTTCAGGGACAGGCACGAGAGGCCGGCCTGTGCTGTGGTGCCATCTGCCCGTGCTAAGCGGAGGGGCCTGGAGCCCTGCTCACACGCTGGTCCCTCGCCGTGCTGCATTGCCTGGGAAGAGAGGGCTCTGGGGGCCTGGCCTTGGCATTGGAATGCTTCAGCCCGGAGTAGCCAGGCAGACTGCGCACGTAAGAGTGCCACAGCCCCTAGCGACCACCTCCATGATCCGCTGCCTGGTTTTCTGCTCTCAGGGCTCCTGGTTGTGTCTCCAAACTTCCTCCCTTCCTAGCATCCTGGTGCAACACTCACTCTCAACCAGCCCCTCCCTGTGAGCCTCCACACACCTGGCCCTCCTGCCTCAAAGGAGGACCCCTCTCTCCACACACGGCCTCCACCAGGCTCCCTACAGGGCTGGAGCTGTGGAAAGGGCGGAAGCCTTCTGGACCTCACCTGCAGCTCGCCTTATACCCGAGGGACTGTGCCTCCCACCCCCTCCACCACCACGGGCCTCCAGGGGCTTCCTCCAGGGTGGGTTTTCAACCTTGAGTGTACAAAAAGAAAGGGGGCTTACATACCCTGCCTGGACCACCCCCGGAGCTGGGGCGGGGGCAGCATTCCCTGGCAGATCCACTCCTCCCAGGTCCCTGGGCCTGGGTTCTTGACTGACGGCCGGGTTTTTGCTTTGCTGCCCTTGACCTCCAGCAGGGCCCCTCTGTGCGCCTCCTGTGATGATGTGGTCATTACCACCTGCGGGGAGGCTTCACGTGCCAGGCGCCCATTCCCTCCATTCCGGAGGAGATCAAGGTGCCAGCAGGGCCGCAAGCCCGCCCGAGGCTCCCGGGCAGGAGTCCATTGCTGGCAGCACGGGGCACTGCGGAGCTGCCTCCAGGGGTGTCTGTCTCCGTCCAAGAAGGACACCTGTGACGCGGAGGACCCCCGATGTGTGCTCCCTCCCAGGTATTTGACAGGCAGGCCTTTAGCCATAGAAGGTGATATTTCCAGGTTCTGGGGGTTAGAGGGAGCTTTCGGGGGTCATGGCCCAGCCCCCCATGCCAGCCAGTGGACTGCTGCTATTCCTTGCCCGCTGATGGCCTGGCTTCCTGCGTACCACGGCGCTGTTCCTGCCACCTCTGTCGGAGCCACCAAGTGTGGTGCTGGCACAGCTTCAGCCCTGGTCCCTTCCTCCCCTCCCTGGACACCTTCTCGGTGACTCATTCAAGGCCACACAGCCGCCACCTTCCACGTCCTGCTTGCTGACGCTGGCATCCCACTGCCTCCTTCCATTTCTACTGGGTCTTTCTGGACAACATCACTGAGACCTTGCTCCCCCATCCCCACCCCACACTGACCCCTCTCCCGGGGCTGTCTCAGCTGGTGGGAACCGCTCCCACCCGGGCCAAACCTGAAGTGCTAGCCTCGCCATCTCCTGCCCCCCTGCTTGCCCCTCACCCACTTCCTGTGCCTGGTCCAAGCCACGGTCCTCTCTCACACACATGGCGACGGTACCCTCAAACCGGTCTCGCTATGAGTCATTCTCTCACCTGCTCCACACCCTGGAACGGCTTTTCTGTGCGCTCAGGCTCAAGTCTGGCTCCTTGAGGCTGCAAAGGTTTGTCTGGGTGGTCCTGCCTCGCAGCCTCCCCAGGCTCAGGGCCCCCCTCTCTTCTCTGAACTCACACTCCAGTCCCCCCCCCCCCCATCTCCTGCCACTCAGCTTTTGCACATGCTGTTCCTGCCTCCTGGAATGTTCTCCCTGCCTCATTCCTCACCCTTGCCTGGTTGTGTTGTTTCTTCTTCCTCCTTCAGATTGTAGCCTGAGCTCTGCCTTCTCTGGGAAGCCCTGCGGGTCTGCTGGTTGGGTTTCATTCTCTTGTCGTGTACCCTCTTTGGCAGACTGTACATCTGCTGATCCAACATTGGCTGACACCTCTCACCCAGCTCCACTGTAGGTGCCATGGGAATGGACTTTGTTCCTTTTGCTCAGCTCTGCATCCCTAGCACCCAGCAGGTGCCCAATATATATGTGTGTGTATATATAATTTTTTTTGGTCAAATGGAAAGTCTTGTTTAGCATCTGTGTGCCGAGTACGCCATATACATTACATGGTGGACCTCCACGAGGTCTTGGGAGGAAGGTATGCTATTCTCCCCCATTGACAGGTGAGAATACTGAGGCACAGAAAAAGAGCGACTCCCTTGAGGTCATCCAGGGAGTGAATGCAGTTGTGGGATTCCAGTCCTGAGGGGGTTAAGGTTGAGCAGCTGGAGGCTCAGAGAGGTGAGGTCACTTGCCGGAGGTCGCCCAGCTGGGTGGCGTTCCCTGGGCTGGGCGCCAGCGTCGCTAATGCTGAGTGTATTTTGAGAACCCAATTAAACTTTAGCGGAGTGGGAATTGAACTCATTCTGTCAGGGGACCCAAAAACTACATTGGCCCCAGACCCGGGTGCATGCTCTGCCCTGGCCCTGGGCAGCTGGAGGACTCGAGAGCAGCGGGTGGGAGGGCCTGGCGTGTGGCCAGGGCCGGGCTTCCTCTGCGGGAGTAGTTGTGTAGCGTCTGGAGGATGCTCTGGGGCCAGCAGCCTCCTGGCTGCCCTCTCCCTGGCTGGGGCCGCCACTCCTCGTCTAGGTCTCCAAGTTCGGGGTGTTCTGGCTCTCCCTCTGGCCTGCAAAAAGTTCATGATCTGGAACAGGCAAATGGCCCAATCCTTTCTCACTGTCTCTAGCGCCTGTTGGGCTTTTCCTACCAGCTGCTTTTCTGAGGCCACAGGTGTGCACCTGCATTGTCTTTCTAAATGTTTATTTTTGAGAGACAAAGAGAACTTCCATCTGCTGGTTTTACTCCCCAAATACCCACAATAGCTGCAGTAACTGGGGCAGGGCCAGGCTGAAGTCAGGAGATGGAACTTAATCTGGGTCTCCCACGAAGGTGACAGGGATCCAACCCCTTGCACCATCACCTGCCGCTTCCCAGGGTGCACATCAGCAGGAGGCTGGAATTGGGAGCAGAGCTGCGACTCGGACCCAGGCACTCTGAGGAGGGGTGCAGGAGTCCCAACCATGGCTTAACTGCTGGGCCAGGTGCCCACCCCACCCTGATTTTTTTAATCCTTAAAATTCCTTTTTGGTCAAGGAGGCCAAAAATTCCAGTTTTTCAGTTGAGGACACTGAAACTGAGAGGTCGTGTCTTGTTTGAGATTGCAAGGGGCAGAGATGGGCAGAGCCAGGAGCCACGTCAGATGGGCTGTCTGCTCTGACAGCTGGTGATGTGCTAGGCGTCTCCGGTGTGGCTCAGCATGGGGCAGGCGACCACAGGAGGCCGAGGACGGGTGCCCTCCCTAGCGTGCTGGAAAGATGAGCCGTGCTTCCGTGGCACTTGCTGGCGAAGGCGGAGCTGCAAGTGCCCTTGGAGTCCCCCTGCCCAGAAAGTCTGCGGTCAGCCCATGCTTTGAAAGTTAGACTGGCGGTCAGCAGACGCTGTGGCGCGGGGGCTGGGCTGCTGTTAGGGGACGCCTGCATCCCATGTCGAGCACCTGGGTTGGAGTCCCTCCTCCACTTCCAGTCCAACTTCCTGCCGCTGCAGACCTGGGGAGGCAGCAGTTGATGGTTCAGGCACTCGGTTCCCTGCCACCCACGTGGGAGACCCAGATGGAGTCCCTGGTCCCTGACTTTGGCCTGGCCCAGCCCTGGCTGTTGTGGACATTTATGGAGTGAACCAGCAGCTGGAAGACATCTCTCTTTCAAATAAATATAACTTAAAAAAAAAAAAAATTTGGCCGGCACTGTGGCTTAACAGGCTGATCCTCCGCCTTGCGGTGCCGGCACACTGGGTTCTAGTCCCAGTTGGGGCGCCGGATTCTATCCCGGTTGCCCCTCTTCCAGGCCAGCTCTCTGCTGTGGCCCAGGAAGGCAGTGGAGGATGGCCCAAGTGCTTGGGCCCTGCACCCGCGTGGGAGACCAGGAGAAGCACCTGGCTCCTGCCTGCGGATCAGCGAGATGCGCCGGCTGCAGCGGCCATTGGAGGGTGAACCAACGGAAAAAGGAAGACCTTTCTCTCTCTCTCTCTCTCTCACTATCCACTCTGCCTGTCAAAAAAAATAAATAAATAAAATAAAAAAAAATTTGAAAAAAGTTGGGTTTGGTTTAGTAAAGTGGCTGAACGCGGGAGCTGTCTATGTAGTGGCCGGGGCTCAGCAGTTCCTGTAGGCTCCTGGCTGCTTCGTGGTTGAGACACAAGCTTCGGGGTGGGGCCTGGGTTAGAATTCGCTTCCTGCCACTCCCCAGCTGTGGTTAGGAACACATACCCTAGGATGGAGTCCTGCTTCTGTTACCTGCTTGCTGTTTGACCTTGGACAAGACAGTTAACCTCTCTGAGCCCCAGGGTCCTCTACTGTGAAAGAGGTAGAGATCTCCACTGAGCCGACCCCACAGGTGAGGGCTCGACCTCTGGGCCTGTGCAAATGGGGAATGGTGGGCAGGTCGCCGTGGTGAGCATTAGCATCCATGCTCTGACAGGTGCTTCGGGCACTCACGGGTGTTTCTCTCTCTTCCCTCTGCCCTCTTGCAGGTGGAACTCCACGTCCACCTAGATGGAGCCATCAAGCCTGAAACCATCTTGTTCTATGGCAGGTAAGTCCACTGCCAGCCCATGGTCCTCCTGAGGATGTGGGCAGCGTCCACAGCTCTGCCAGAGGGCCCCTCCCTGCTCCCTCCTGTATCCCTGTGGAATGAAGCCAGTCCCCAGCCAGAGGGTGATCTGTGGGGACATGGGGACCCACTGCCTGGCAACCAGGCCTGAGCAACCTGTCCCCCTGACCCACGTGGCCAATGCAGTGTCGTATGGGGGGTGAGTAAAGGTCGCTCCTGGGGCTAGGTCAGCTGCTGGTTTCTGACTGGCAGGTGCAGGGGCATCTCCCGGTGTGGGGCCAGGCCCTGGGCTCCATCCTCGAATCCTTCCTCACCTGGAGGAGGGGCAGTGCCTCTCCCTTCCGCTGTGGGGGGCGGCTCGGGGAGAGAAAGCAGCTGCCCTGAGAAAAGGATGCGTTCTTGGCGGAACCTGGAGCAGAACCTGGGGTCGTGGCTCCCCGCCTCCGCCCAGCAACGGTCACTGGATCACCATGGTGATGGCCTGCCAGGAGTCATGGACAAGTGACTTCCGTGGGCCCACACCCCCTCATGCTTCCCGCCTCTCCGGCTCTGGCTGGGGGCGTGGGGAGAGGGGCGCCTCTCCCTGGCCAGAACTCAGTTTCTCAGTGGCTCCTCTCGTGGACGCCTAAGAGCAGGGCTGGGAGCCCTGTGGACCTGGCTTTGAATCTGAATGCATCAGTTTTTCTGCAACCTTGGCCTCCAGAGTATGAGGGTATGAACAGGGCCTTCCCGCAGAGCCGCCTGGGAGGTAAGGGCGCGCCTCCCGCCCCACCAGGCAGTCCCAGCTCTTCCCTGCTTGCCCCACGTTCAGCTTGTGTGCAGCAGGGGGGCCTCGCCTCTCCCTCTGTGTCTTGAAGTTCAGCCCTGCACCCTGACTTGAACATGCTGCTCTATGCCAGAAGCCCCTTGGTCATGCAGGCCCCTGCTCCTGGGGACAGAGTGGGTGGAGTGGGGGTGCCAGCGCCCAGCTCTGCCCTGTAGTAGCTGTTGGTTTACTTTCCACTCAGCTGGGAAACGTAAGCACCGTGGTGTTCACTGCACGCCGGGCACTCCCTCCAGGGCATCCCCAGGGTTGGCTTCTCGAATCTTCACACACAACGCGGGGGGCAGGTGATCGCACGGCCCCATCTCACAGATGAGGAGACCGACGTGGCAGGTGGAGTCCCGGGCTTGGCAAGCACAGGGCAGAGGTTAGAAGCTGGCAGGGCTGGCCCAGAGACCATGCCCCTGACCGTTACCCTGCGGGTTCCAGCCGTGCCCATAAAACACTTCGCTCAGGGCCTCGCACACATCAGCGGCTGCATAGTCAGCACTTACTGATGCTGTTATTAATATTAGAACCGCGCGGCTCTTGGCTTATCTTCGCCTGTCCTTTGCCAACCTGAATGACAAGGTTGCCCCAGGGCCCCTAATGAGGTCGCCCGGGTGGGGCACCGATAGCATCTAACCAAAGTGCTGCCTGTCATGGGGGTCATCAAGCGCTCATTAGTGGGAGTGCCGAGGCAGGGGGCAGGAGGGGTGCAGATTAGCTGACTTCCCGGCTCTCGGTGCCACCCTGGCTGGCCCTGGAGAAGGGTGCGTGGCAGGTGCAGCTGGAGTTTGACCCAGAGTCAGCAGGCAGGGGCACTCAGATACCGGTGGCCTATATGTGCTGGGGGACGGGTGGGAAGGAGCAGGGAGCCCTAGGCCCAACCCAGAGGCCCCCGTCTGTCCCTGGGACGGGCCTGCCCCCGTTGGCTGTCCTCGCCCACGTCTTCAGCTCCTGCGACTCTGCCTTTTCCAAGGCTCCTCGGTTTTCTCGGCGTCCTTCATGGCCCCAGCTTCTCTCCAAAGCTTATATGAACCTGGCCGCTGTCTCCTTCACGTCTCTACCCTGCTCTGAGCCACCATGTCCCTCACCTGACTGTGACAATGGCCTCTTGACCAGTCCTAGGCCTCCACACTGGCCTCCCAGTCTGCTGTGTGCGCAGTGCTGTAGTCAGAGCAATTGTCATAGAACCCAGCGGGGGTGGCCCATTTCCCCTGCAGGCTCTTGGACAGCGCGGTGCCAGGTGGGGCCCCTGGGGGTGGCCTTGGGGCGAGCTGGCCAGCAGTGGACAGCCCGGATGCAGGAGCCGGCTGGCGCTGAGCACCTGGCCTCTGGGTGCTGGGATGACAGTGGGGCCCCCTTCTCCCCCGTGGTGTCTTGTGGGGCTCTAGAGTGGCACCTGGGACCCTTTGTGGTCCCTCCTGGGCTCCCTGGTGGGGAAGGAGGCACACCAGGGCCCTCGGGGCACAGGTGTTGATGGAGGGAAGTGTCGTTGTCGTGTTTTAATAACAGAAGCTGGGAAATGACCGAAACACCCCTCGTTCGCATGTCTGGTTCTCCCGGGGTCTTCTCCTTGCGAACTTTTGTCCTTGACTTTCGGATGAGCCAGCCCCCAGCTCCCGATTTACGCTTCTGGGTCTCTGAACTGCTCCTGTCTTCACCTTCTTCCCTTTGTTCTCCTCTCTGCAGGCCTCCTCCCCCCTCCCTCTCCCCTGCCTTCCTTACCCCCTGCCTGTCGCCTTTCCATACTCGCTGAACGTCCCTGCTCCGGGGACCTCCTCATAGGAGGACGCGGCGTCTTCTCGCCTCCTTGAGGGGTCTGTTTCAGGTGGGTCGTTCCCAGTTCTGCTTTGTTCCCTGTGTTGCTTTTTTCCCCCGAGTGCCTTTGCCTCTTCTCTTCCAGCATTTCTTTAGCTCTTATCTTAAAAGTGGGGAAACTGAGGCTCAGGGCGACCCCCCCCCCCCCCAACACACACACAGAGGGGAAGGGGGTATGGGATTGTAGAAGGGAGGAAGCCACTCTGAGGCCTGCTCCCTGCAGCCAGGAGGGGAGGCAGAGACCCTCGCAGGGAGACGGAGGCTCTGGGCTGGCTGTTGTCAGCAGGCTGTGCCGTGCGTGGCCTGTGCCGTGCGTGGCCTGTGCCGTGCGTGGCCTGTGCAGGGGCTGTGGGCAGAGCGCTCTGAGCTGGACGCTAAGTCACCAGCAGTACCTGGGAGCCCGCACCCCGCCCTCTCCCAGCAGCTCTGATGTGCTGGCCAGACCGGGGCGGAGGAGGACGTCCTGGTGCTGAGCCTGCCCCGGGAATTGTGATACTGCGGCGTCCACCCCTCGTGACCCCGGCCTCCGCCTGCTCCTGGGGCTGAGGAGGAAGTAGGGGGCTGACCCTGGCACTCGCCCTGTCCACCCCCCCGGGAGGGGGAGGGAGAGATTGTGGATGTGAGTGTGAGCGCATGAGCTTGTGTGTGTGTTGCACAGACGCCAGCCGGTGTTTACTCCCCTGAAGTTTGCTGACTTGGGCGGCTCGGGAACAGACAGTGCTGCAAGGTTCCGGTCCTGCTTCTCAATGCCCCGGGCCTTGGTTTTTGCTCTGTCCAAGGGAGGGAGTGGGGTGGAGAGATGCCCGCCTTCCCTGGGCGCGGGCCCTCGTCTGCTCCAGCCTGCCCCGGCTGACAGCGCGCCCTCTGTTTCGTGCCCAGGAAAAGAGGCATCCCGCTGCCGGCCGACACGGCGGAGGAGCTGCAGAAGGTCATCGGCATGGACCAGCCGCTCTCGCTCCCCGGCTTCCTCGCCAAGTTTGACTACTACATGCCTGCCATCGCGTGAGTGCCCCCCACCCAGGGCCTGGGCGCCGCGAGCCCCGTGATGGCCCCCAGCCCCAGCCTGTAGGGGCTGTGGCGCGTGCTCTGAGGTCCCAGTTCTGCTTCCCACCAGTGCAGGAAGTCTCTCCAGGGCCTTTAGGCCTTGGTTTTCCCTTCTGCAAACGGGGTGTGATGTGCACTGAAGTGGCCGTGACCGCTGCCCGGGTAATTCAACAGGTTCAGGGAACACGGAATTAAAAGACAAGTTCCAGGCTGGTGTCTGGCACAGTGGTTAAGGCACCGCTCGGGATACCGATCTTAGAGTGCCTGGGCCCGAGTCCCAGCTCCACTCCCGATGCTAGAGCTTCCTGCTGGAAACGGGCTCCCTGGGAGGCCGCAAGTGATGGCTCAGTGGTTAGGGCCCTGCCACCATGTGGGAGACCCGGATGGAGCTTCCAGTTCCTGGCTTTGGCCTAGTGGGGCCATGGCTGTTGCAGGCATTTGGGGAGTGAACCAGGAGTCAGGAGCTCTTTCTTCCTTTCAAAATAAATGAAATAAGTAAAAAATTTAAAACTTTTTTTTAAAAGAAATGCTCTTCAATTCCTTTATTTTTAAGACATTTATTTGAAAGGCAGAGTTACAGAGAGAAGGACAGGCAGAGAGAGAGAAAGGTCTTCCACCCGCTGGTTCACTCCCCAAATGGCTGCAATGGCCAGAGCTGCACCGATCCAGAGCCAGGAGCCAGGAGCTTCCTCCTGTTCTCCCACACAGGTACAGGGGCCCAAGCACTTGGGCCATCTTCCACTGCTTTCCCAGGCCATAGCAGGGAGCTGGATCAGAAGAGGAGCAGCCAGGACCTGGACTGGGATGCTGGTGTCATAGTGCCAGCCCCGCTAAGTATATTTTGATGCCCAAAATCTTAATCTATAAGCGGGCTCTTCAAACTTGCATGAAAAGTGGGTGTTACTGAAAGAACTTTGCATGGACTTCCAAATTTGGTGTCAGACAATCTTTTAATTTCATTTTCTGTAAACCTTTAGAAGTGTTCTCGCACAGAGAAGTAGCAGAATATGCGTTGTTAAGAACACAGATCCTGTCCCGTCAGACCTTCAGGACCTATCTGTCATGCCTGCCCAGTCGCCCTCTCCAGGCCTCAGTTGGCTCATCTGTATAGTGGGGCACATGGGTGGTGTCTGGAAGGGACCCAGCATTGTCCTCAGCGAGCAGCCTGGAGCGGTGGAGTGGCTGCTGCCGCCCGACAGCCAGGCAGTGACTTGTGTGTTACCTTCCACGCTCCCACTGCTTCAGGGTAGGATCTCCGCCGCTCGGCTGATGGACTCCCACTTGCCTACTGTGGCTGCCGACCGTGGCCAGGTAGACACAATCCTAGGCAGAGGCCGAGGTAGAGGCTCAGGGAAGTGAATGCCTGCCTGGGACTGCGGAGCTGGCCAGGGCCGAGCCGACTCCCACCAGGTGCCACCTCCAGCTTCCTGGTGCAAGGCCCGGTTCCCCATAGCAGGCAAGAATTGGGGCCTGGCAGTCAGGGCTATGGGAGCTCAGGGCGGTGTGAGGTTTGGGAGGTGGGGGTGGGGGAGGAGGAAGAAGCAGAGGAGCTGGGTGCAGTCAGGGAAGACTGCCTGGAGGAGGAAGGGTGGGCCAGGCTTCAAGAGGAGAGTGTGATGCTGTTCAGGAGGGTGTTTGAGTGAGACAGAGGCCACTGGCTGGGTAAGTGGCAGGGCCGCTGTGAGGAGGCCTGGGGAGGAAGAGGTGGCCCAGGCTGCTGGCTTCTTACTGGAAGCTGCTGCCCTCAGCCTGGCCTCTGGGGAGCGGACACTCAGGCACACGTGCGTTCCGTCTTCCTGAAGGCTCGCACGGCACCACGCAGGTGCAGGTGGGGGCTCCTGTCCCCGGCTCAGGGCTTCGTGTCGCAGTGCTGGGAGGGCCTGGCTGTGGTGTGGGGAGACGGGGAGGCTCAGGCTCCAAGGTACCGTTTTCCTGTCTGGGTCGGGGAAGCCTCTGCTAGGGACTGCCGAGGCCCAGAGCAGGGATGGGAGCGTGCAGAAAGGCTGGGCCACGGCCCCTTTGACCCGAGCCCGGGACCGGGTCCCAGCTGGCAGCCCTTGGCGTGGATTCCCTGCTCTGGCTCCTGACCCCAGCTTCCTGCTCAGGGCGATCCGGGCAGCAGCAGCGATGCTCAAGGCATTGGGTTCCTGCCACCCACACAGGAGACCTGGATTGCTTCTGGCCTCCAGCTGTGGCCACTGAGGGCATGTGCGGAGTGAACTGGAGACAGGAGCTCATCTCTCTGTCCCTTTGCTCAGTCAGTCCCCAAGCCCAAGCTCTGCAGTGTCTCCCTTAGGGCAAAAGCCGAGGACCCCAGCCTTGGTCCCCGGGCCCGCACCTGCTGCCACGCCCCTCTGCCGCCTCCCTGGACACCAGGCACCCCCAGCTCAGGCCTCTCTGCTTGCAGGGCTGCGCCTTGCCTGCTTCCTCTCCACTCCAAACTCCTTTCCTTTCCCAATCGTATTCAAAATCGCAGCAGCCTCTGTGGCTGTGGCCTGCGGAACGTCTTCCATCTGACCTGCTTCAAAAAGTGCGTGGAAAACTTTCCTGCCTTAGGACAGGCTGTGCATGGAGCGCCAGTGTTTTTGTGGCAACTGTCACCTTGTCTTTTGAGCTCCTTTCTCCATGGACTTGGTGGAAGTGTCTCGTGTGGTTTCACTTTGCCTGCCTGCCTCTCTTGCTGGCCCGTGGGCTTCAGGGTGGGGTGGGGGCAGGGATCTCATCGACCTGGTTGCTACATCCCTGGTGCCTGGATGGCGCAACCCCAGTGTGGCGTGCACAGCTTCCCAGCAGCAGGGCCCAGCGGGGCAGCCAAGCGCCTGCAGGCAGGGTGAGCGCTCTTGTCCCCGGGAGACAGCTCGCCTGCAGCAGGTGGCGGCCAGGGACGCAGGCAGGGCCTGCCCATCCCCATCCCCTACAGCAGCTCGCTGGTGCCAGCAGCCGGTTTCTGCGGGCAGGGCCGCGCCTCCCTCACGTGTTCTCGTGAGCGTCCTGTCTTCACTCTGAGATGCACGCCAGGCCCTGGGCCAGCGCACGTTGTCACAGCTGTGATGCTGGCAGGGGCTGCTCTGCTCTAGGCGCTGGCCCAGGGGAGGGTCGGGTGTGACTCCCTGTCCTCACAGTGACCCCCCGATGCAGGTGGCAGAGAGGGGACTGGCTAGCTTGGGTCACACAGCAGGCAAGTGTGGGAACAAGGGCTCAAGTCCTCGCCTGAGCCAGGGGCAGCCTCTCAGGATGAAGCCACGTCCTCTTATTTCTCTGCCCTGCCGGCCTCAAATGTCTGCTCACAGTGTCCTGGGTACTGTCCTTGTCAAGGCAGTCAGGCCTCTGGAAGGCTGCATCCCAGGTGGGAGATGGGAAACCGGCCAAGACCGGGACCACGTCCTCCACAAGGTGGAGTGATGAGGACTACCACGGGGGGAAAACCAGGAGGAGGGGTGCCCGCCCTGCATGGTGGGGACAGTGGAAGACCGACGGGGGGAAGGGCGGGGACTCGGGGCAGGGGCTGCCATCACAGAGGCCCAATGTGGGGACAAGCTGGGCCGTCCTGGGATGGAAAGGCGGCTGATGGTCTTGGGGTGAGTGTCGGGAGGACACTGAGGGACGCTCCTGCAGGCCATGGGGTGCGGGTTTCCCTCTGCGGTGGGGCAGTGTGCTTTGACGGACATTTTAGGGAGCCTCTGCCAGCTGCTGTGTGAATGGCATTACAGGGGCAAGCGTGGCGCCAGGGACAGTGGTCAGAGAGACCACCAGGGCGGGAGGCCAGAGCCGCATGCACTGTGTGAGGACCTGGCAGGACGTGTGCACACCCAGGGTCTCATCCCGCACCTGCCCAGGGCTGGGGGCTGGAAGCTGGTTGGATCTGCCGTTAGAGGCAGCCTCGCCTGCTTCTGGAGCTCCCAAGGGACCAGGGAGCTGTCCCAAGCTCGCTCTTCCCTCCCCAGGGGCTCGCGAGAGGCCATCAAAAGGATTGCCTACGAGTTTGTAGAGATGAAGGCCAAGGAGAAGGTGGTGTACGTGGAGGTGCGCTACAGCCCGCACCTGCTGGCCAACTCCAAGGTGCAGCCGATCCCCTGGAACCAGGCCGAGTGAGTGACAGACCCTGGGGAGACCTGCAAGACTTGGGCTTGGCCCTTGCTCAGGTGTCTGTCACGCGGGGCCTGAAAGCAAGCTCTGTGGGCTGGGGGCTTCGCTGTCAAAGGGAGTGGGGGGAGGGGTCCTCAGGCCCAGCCCTGCTCTTCCCCTCACAGAGGGGACCTCACTCCGGACGAGGTGGTGGCGCTGGTGAACCAGGGCCTGCAGGAGGGGGAGCGAGACTTCGGGGTCAAGGTCCGGTCCATCCTGTGCTGCATGCGCCACCAGCCCAGTGAGTAGGATGGCGGCCGGGCCTGGGCCTGGGCCCCGGCGTCCTGGGTCCTGCCGTGTCCTGTTAGCCCACCAGGATTCCGGGGCCTCCTGGGCAGACTCGGAGCTTCTGGGTGACACATTTTGCTCAGCAGGAGACTGGGTCAAAACCAAAGGCGCCCAAGGCCCTGTGGGCCCGGCACATCCTGGCCTCTGGGATGGGAGGGGTCTCTGGGGGCCTTGAGCTCCCTGTTGAGGTGCCCCCTCGTGCGGCCTTGGGCAAGTCAGGCCCCTCTTTAGACTTGGTCCCTGTGCGCACCCGGGGCTTGCTCTGTGCAGGTGCTGTGCGCGCGCCGTCCCCTGTGTGGCAGCCTGGGAGGTGGGACTGTGTTTGCCGATTCCCGTCTGACAGATGAGGGCACTGAGGCAGGATGCCAGGAAGCTGCCTGCCTGGGCCAAAGCCTGGGCCCAGTTTCTCCCTCCTGACCTCTACTGGGAAGGAGGCAGTGATAGGCGACGAGACCAGCTCTGCTTTGCATTACTGGGCAGGCCCTCCCTGCCCCCTGCCCCCGGGTACAGCACAGCCTTGCCACGCCCCTCTGCAGCACTCCCATTCATTAGGGGTAAACTAAGGCATGCGTGGTCTGGCCGCAGTGCCTCGTGCCGCGGGCAGGGGTGTGTGTGGCGGGGCGTGCTGACAGCCCTGGCGGGTGCCTTGCCCAGCCTGGTCCCCGGAGGTGGTGGAGCTGTGTAAGAAGTACCGGCAGCAGACCGTGGTGGCCATCGACCTGGCAGGGGACGAGACCATCACGGACAGCAGCCTCTTCCCAGGACACATGCAGGCCTATGAGGTGGGTCTGGGGGCAGGTGGGAGTTCGTCTCCCACCCACAGCTGGGAGGTGTCACAGGGACCAGGGAGTGCGAGGCCCCGAGTTCCCAAGTGTGCCTTGGTTGGCCTGGGAGCTCGGAATGGGTATGAAAAGCCCCACACGGTGGCCGCAGTCCTGTGTTCCAGCTGGCATCGGCCTCTGATGTGCTGTGTGACCTCGGGGAGGTCTCTGGGCCTGTCTGCTCGCCCGCTTCCTCTGTCAGGCAGACCTTGCAAAGGTCCCTCCAGCTCTGTGACGCACTGCGTGTGGGGGGGGCGGAAGAGGGGGCCCTCACTGCCCAGTTCTCCATGGGCAGTGTCCCACGCCTGCTGTTCCACCTTGGTTATGTTGCCCAGCTCCCCTGAGCTCTGCCCCCATAAAATGGCTGGCACCAGGGTTAGAAACATTAGACGATGTGTAGAAACCATTCCGCCTAGTGCCTGGCATGCGGGAGCTGCTGTAAATACAGCTACTCCCCGGGTGATGTGGCAAGAAAAAGGCCCAACTCGGGACGGGAGGATGCTCCCAGGCTGCCGGGACGCCCCTCACCCGGCCCGTCCCCTTGCAGGAGGCCGTGAGGAGTGGTGTCCACCGCACTGTCCACGCCGGGG
This sequence comes from Lepus europaeus, assembly GCF_033115175.1. Lineage (NCBI taxonomy): Eukaryota > Metazoa > Chordata > Mammalia > Lagomorpha > Leporidae > Lepus > Lepus europaeus. The sequence goes on along the minus strand of NC_084836.1, from coordinate 111,222,273 downwards.
AGGTGGGCAAATCCGACGTGGTGCAGCAGGTGAGGAGCTGGCCGGCCGCGGGCCCCTTCTTCCTGCCTCCCCCTGTCTCCTGCCTCCCGCCTGCCTCCCCCCTGCTTCTCCACAGGCTGTGGACGTCCTCAAGACAGAGAGGCTGGGCCATGGCTACCACACCCTGGAGGACGAGGCTCTCTACAGCAGGCTGCTGCAGCAAAACATGCACTTCGAGGTGCGGCGACCGGCAGTGGGCGGGCACTGTCCTTGGCTGCCCTGCCCCGCCCCGGGCAGAGGCAGACAGGCTGGGGGGGGGGGTGCACGCGGGAGGGGGCAGCAGGGCACAGAAGTCCTGGGTGTTCAGGAAGCAAGGCTGGCCCCAACGCTGGTTGCCCCAGCCCCGGGGAGGGATCGGCGCGGCCTGGGGCTGTCGTGCCAGCCACCCACCTGCTCTTTCAGGTCTGCCCCTGGTCCAGCTACCTCACTGGAGCCTGGAAGCCGGAAACAGAGCACGCGGTAGTCCGGTGAGGTCTGGGCCTCTGGCCCATCCCGTTTTGTTCTGGGGAAGCCAGGGACGGGAAGCACACTCAGGGATGGGGCACCAGCGGTGCTGGGTCTCTTAGATAAGCGACCTCTGACTCCCCAGGGAGCAGGCAGTGCTGCTCTGAGGTGCTGGGACCTGACCGAGGTCACCCAGCCCCTGAGCAGATGACCCGCCACTCTGGTCCCCCACCCTTGCCTCCTGGGCATAGGAAGATGGTCCTTTCTGCCCCCACATGCTCCCTCCTGCACCTCTGGGTATCGCCCACCCCCTACAATCCAACGGGCCAGGAGTCTTCTGTCCTGTGACTGAGCGCTGGTGGTGGCCTCAGGAGGGCAGAGCTGCTGTCCCTCGACACAGGATGACAGCAAGAACTCGGGGCGACCGTGGACAGACCTGCCCTGCTCTGGCTGCTTGGGCTTTGACGTCCTGCTGACAAGGGGAGCCCGAGGCTGCCATGGGCTGCACAGCTCTGGGGGTTGGAGAAGCAATGGCCCTAGGAAAGACAGAACCCTGGACAGTGACCTTTCTGGACAGGCAGAGGAAAGCTGAAGGTGTGACCAGAGATCTAGGGCTGGGGTCTCGGGAGCAATCCACTGGGTCAGAGCAGGCGCCGGACCCAAGTGAAGCCAGAGCTAGGGAAGAGGCGGCCGGGGCTCAGCCCGCGAGCAGTTCCCATGGTGTACTGGCAGGGCCGGGTCGGGTCCCAGGGGCACTGAGGAGTGGCTGGGGCAGGTGCCGCCACCTCTCCCAGAATGCTGGCTGTGAAGGGGCTGGCAGCTAAAGGCGGTTGCTTTCTTGGCTGGCTCTGGACTGGCCAGACGGGTCTGAGTTCCGAGTTGCTACCTCCCTGGCCTAAGACAAGTCACCTGAGCTCTCGGAACCTGCTTCCTCCTCCGGACCAGATGAGACGTTTCAGGCCTGGCCAGGTTGCCGAGGGCATCAGGAGGGCCAGAGCTGACATGTCAGGCACTCTGAGGCCGCTTCTGCCCTCTCTCCCCTCGCTGCTCACCCAGGTTCAAGAAGGACCAGGCGAACTACTCGCTCAACACGGATGACCCGCTCATCTTCAAGTCCACCCTGGACACAGATTACCAGATGACCAAACGGGACATGGGCTTTACCGAGGAGGAGTTCCAGAGGCTGGTGAGTGGGTGTGAGCTGGGTTGGTCTTGTCCCTGGGCCGTGGGGCCCAGGTCTGCTTTGACATAAGCAAGGAGCCTCCCCACACGTGTTCTGTGCTGACCTCTGGACCTTGGGCCAGCTATTCCACCCTCAAAGAAGCCATGGAGACTGTCGCCCTGCCCCAGGAGGGTGTGACCAGCTATGAAATCTCCAATATGCCCTTTAGGCCACTCCCAGCTCGCAGGCGAGCCAGCCCCGGGAGTCTCCCATGCTCTCCTGCTTCCTCCCCGTCCCTGTGTCCTGTGGGGCCGCATTAAGACCACAGACCCTCAGGGTCGCTGCTCCAGCGCTCACTGCTGTGTGCTCTCAGCCACGTCCCTTCCCTCACCTGCGGTGACGTGGGCCAGCCCCTGCCCCCCTGCCCACGCCCTCCCTGCTGCGCTGGTCTTTCCAGAACATCAACGCGGCCAAGTCCAGCTTCCTTCCAGAAGACGAGAAGCAGGAGCTTCTTGATCAGCTCTACAAAGCCTATGGGCTGCCCCCGCCGGCCTCTGCGGGTACGTTCCTGCGCGACGTCGGCACGCGCCCCCCCACCCTGGGCAGCATCCTCCATAGTGCTGAGCCCCTGGTGACCGCGCCGCGTGCATTTTCTGTGGCCGAGAGGCTGGGCTGGGGCGGGTCCCAAAGGCTGCCCAGAGCCAGGGGCAGGTGGGCCCAGGTCTCCTGGCTGTGTGGCCTTGGCAAGGCATTCCCTTGCCGAAGCCTCAGTCTCGCCAGCTGTGGCAGGGCTCCTTTCTGGCTTTGGAACTTTGTCACGCATACTGATCCTTGCCTCTCTGGCCGGGCAAGCAGGGCAGGACCCCTGAAGAGGCCACGCCGCCTCTATGAGCTCCCGCCCTGTGGGTGGGCTCTTCAGCGCTCTGGGGGATAGAGCAGCGACCCCTCCTCATTCCTTCCAGGAAGTCTATGATTTCAAGTGCCAGCTGCCAAGGCTCTGGATGCCAGTGCCCGCTTCGTGCACACACATACCTCGGCATGGCTGCATCTCTCCTTGGGTCGTCCTGGGCTGGGGACCAGGGCTCTTGCCAGTGGCGTGGATGGAAGCTCTACCCAAGGCAACTCAGGCTGACACCTGGTACTCAATAAAGGGGCCGGTGGCTGGTGTCACATGTGCTGGTGATCGCGGTGGCTGGGCTGGCATGGGGGGTGGTGAGACTGGGCAGCAGGGCCCCGGAGAGCTCCTGGGGCAGGGCCTGTGAGGCCGGGTGAGCCCCTGACGCCCCAGGGCTCAGAGGGAAGCCCTCCCTCGGGGGTTCCGGAGACAGCAGTACACTCAGCCGGAGCAGCCCCCGCGGTGGCTGCTGCAAGGAGACAGGAGCCTCAGCAGGTCACACGGACACCAGCGTTTATTTCCTGGGGCCTGAGCATCACTGATGTGGGCAGAGGGGTCAAGACAAACGCATGTGGTTTTGAGCCAAAATCCTTTCCCTGAAAATGGGCTTGTGAGGCTCCCAGGGGCCTCGGGGCTGCGTGGATGGCGGAGTTTAGCTTAAAAAGGCTTTACAAAAGTGAATCCACGGTCAGTACCCACCCAGTCTGCTGAAAAAGGTTTGAAGGTTTTAAAAAGGTTAAAAGTGTTTTTTTAAAAAAGGGAGAAGGTGTGGACCTGGTTGGAGCTCCAGAGGGGGGGTGGTGTTGGGAAGAGGTCCCTGCCCAAACCATCCACAAGAGGGCACTCTGGGAGGGCGGGGGCAGGCCCAGCCCCTGAACAGGGCACCCACTGAGTGACATCCTGGGGCGGCAGTGTCTGGGGAGCGTACCTGGGCTCAGTGAGGAGGTGCTGGGAAGGCGGAGCCTGGGGCTACCGCCAGAGGGCGTCCCCCGGGGGGGGGGACCCCAGAGGCCTCAGGGGTCGCTCAGTCTGGCCTGGGGCATGGGGCTCAGAGAGGAGGCTGCCAGCCAGGGCTCCTGTTCTGGGAGGGACAGCGGTTCTCTCTTCCAGCCTCCTTGGACAAGGTCAGGGTCAGGCTCAAGCTGAAGCGGTGCCGTCGCTGCTCTGGGGCTGGCTGCTGGCCTCCTTGTCTGCGGTGCTCACCTCCCCCTGGCCTGCTGGAAAGGCGAGAGAGGGACAGGTTTCTCTGGGCACAGAGACGCGGTGGGGGGGGGGGGGGTGGTGATTGGCTAAGCCCAGGGAGCAGGACAGGATGAGGCTGGGCAGTGGTGGCCCAAGGGAACTCGATCTGGTCCGTGTTTTCCCAGGGGAACGCACACAACTGTCAGCGTAACACTTAGGATGGGGGTGGGTGCCCTAGAGCAAGCGGGCCAATGCCAAGTGCCCAATGGGTGCTCACAGGCGCAGGGCTGTGTGGGAGCAGGTGGCTGGGCGGACCTGGAGGTGAACTGGAGGGAGCCCTGCCTGCTGCCTCAGCCACTGTCCCCCCACCTCGCACCTCCTCCCAGGAAGCAGCAGTCTCTAGGTTGTGGTCCCCCCTGAGTGCAGCGTGCCGCCCCAGCCAGCAGGAAGACTCTGCAAGCTGCCCAGCGAGCTCCACCACGCCCTCCCCAGGGGCCCTGAGTGAGTCACTTCATCCCATGCACTCTGCTTCCTGAGCCAGAGAGAGGACGGTGACATGCCCCCAACGCCAGGCTCCTCAGCCATGGGGCAGGCCCTCGGGCACTTCCTTCTGCCACCCGCTGGGGGCCTCGTCTGTTTCACCATCAGGCAAAGGAAGGAAGCACACGTGGTCCCTGCAGGACCCTGCACAGCGTGCTTGGCGAGGCTTCAACAGGACCAGGCCACAGCCTTCCAGGCAGCTAAGACAGGGGCTCCTGGGGCTGTGAGATCGGAATGTTTAGGGTGGCGCCTGGAACTCTGCAGTCCCTCTCCCGAGGCCTGTCACTCCCGCCCAGACTCTCCCCTGGCGGGCAAAAGCCACGGACCCAGAGGACCCACATGCCATGGGTCCCAAGTCAACCTCCTGAGGGCCCGGGGCCAGTGCTAGGGTGGAAGGAGATAAGACCGAGTTTGCTGGAGCCGAGGGTGGGGACAGCGCCTGGAGAGCACCATGGCAGTGTGCCCGGCGGCACAGCTGGGCTGCTGGTCATGCAGTCAGTTGGCAACCAGGCCTCTCTCCCATGTGCCCAACACCACCAGGCACCGAGGGCACGGGACCCAGACCCTGCACTAGAGGTTGAGGGGGAGGGGCCGCATGCCCCTCGCGATAGTGGGGGTGAAGGGGCGGAGGAGGGGAGCGAAGCGAGAACCACGGGCGGCTGTGTTAAGGACCAATAGGGCCTTTCCAGAACGTACAGGGCTTGACTGGAGCAGGGGGAGAGGGCAGAGGCTGGAGACCACTGTGCCTGCAACAGGCAAATCACCCGGCTCCTGTGGCCTGCAGCTTGTCCCTATATAAGGTGGGGGTGAGGGGCATGCCCTGTCCCCACCCGGGCCTCTCCATCCTCTCTATCCTGTTCTCAGTCCTTTCAGGCCGGGGCTTTGCGCTAGGGTTATATGGGGAAAACAGGGTCCAGGTACTCCCAGAACAGCAGGCAGCTGCCAGGCAGGTGGGGGCCACGTGACAGTCACAGCCTGGGGGTGCAGGGAGCAGGAGCCTCTGGCAGTAGCAGGTGTCTTGGGTGACACCAGGCTGGCGGGTGCTGCGTTCCCCCTACACACTCCCTCGGCCAGGAACACAGCACCTGCTGGGCTCCTAGTCAAGCAAGTGACTCCTCACCTGAGACACCTGGCGCCCTCCGCCCTCAGCCCTGCAGACTCTCCAGCCACCCCCAGGCGGCCCCTGCGGCCTCTGACCTGTGCCCTCGAGGGCCAGTTCGCCCATGGCTCCAGCCAGCTTCCTCACGCTCACAGCCTCCGAGTCGCCCTGGATATCGGGGACTGCATTCCGGCGGCCCGTGCGGTCACAGGAGATGAAGTCCGAGTAGGAGGACTCGACCTCCATCACGCCTGTCGCATCGCTCCGCAGGCCTGCGGGGACAGGGACCGGAGGGCAGAGGTGAGAGCAGTGCGCCCTGCAGGCGAGACGCGGTTGGGGATCTTCTGACAGCACGGCAGCTGGTGCCTGAGCAGAAACCCTGGCACAGCCGAAGGACAAATACAACCAGACAAGCACTGTCCCATCGCTCCGAACATGCGGCCGCTCTCGAACCAGCATCACTGGCCCTGGGCTCACAGCTGCGGCCTGCTAGGGGCAGCAAAACTCGGCGAATGAGGGCAGGAAGAGCGTGGTGGATGGAGCAGACCGGGCTAGACCGACCGTGGCTGGGGTCAGAGGTGCCATCTGAGCCGAGACCCAAGGCTGAAGGGTGTTACAGAGAGAGGGGAAGAAGACTACAGCGACGGGAATGGCCAGAGGAGGGAGGCCCCGCCCCCAGTGACCTGCTGGGGCAATCGAGGCAGGATGGATTCCGGATGCCATGTGGAGGACCGTGTGCAGGCAGTGGGGAGTTAGGTGTGGGCCACGGGGAAGAGGAGTGACGGAGGAGGGTCCCAGAGTGGAGCAGGGCTGAGGACTGCAGCTCTCTTGGGCCAGGCCTGAGCCTTCCTGCGAGGGTGGGGGTGGATAGGCAGGCAAGAGCAGAGAGAAGACGCACGCTGTTCCTACAGCGACAGTGGCTGACAGCCTAGGGAGAGAGAACCACAAGTATAAAGAGCCACACCCATGGAGACATACGATGGGCGCACGGTATGAGGGGCTTCAAGACGGCGGTGCCATCACGGGTCGGGATGCCTCTATCCCGTATCACAGTGCTCCCTACTAATCTTCCAGTTGACGGAAGATCTGGCTGTCGAAACTTCTTATTTCTATTTTTCATGGACTCCCCGAAGTCCCCTCACCTACACTATTTCATACCCTACTCTGGAACATGGCACCGTGATTCGTCTATCTGCATACTTGGGTAAACAATGATTGATTTGATCGGCCCCCTAGAAATGAACATGGGCCTGCCTGAGAGCACTAGGGTTCTGTAGAAATCTTTGTGCTTGCTCACTGGTGCAGTGTTGTGTCACAGTGGATTAAACCACTGTCTACAGTGCTGGCATCCCCTATGGGTGCTGGTTCGAGTCCTGGTTGCTCCACTTCCGATCCCGCTCCCTGTTGCTGAACCTGGGAAAGCAGAAGATGGCCCACATTCTTGGGCCCCTGCACTCATGTGGGAGACCTGGATGAAGCTCCTGTGTTTAGTTCAGCCTCAGCCCTTGGGGCCATTTGGGGAGTAATAAAAGCATAGCAGATGGAAGATTGCTCTCTCTGTAACTCTTCCAAACATTTCATATAAAATGAATCTTAAGAAATCTCTGGGGGCTGGGGCTGTGGCGTAGAAAGTAAAGCCGCCGCCTGCAGTGCCAGCATCCCATATGGGCACCAGTTCAAGTCCCGGCTGCTCCACTTCAGATCTAGCTCTCTGCTGTGGCCTAGGAAAGCGGTGGAAGATAGCCCAAGTCCTTGGGCCCCTGCACCCGCGTGGGAGACCTGGAAGAAGTTTCTGGCTCCTGACTGGCACAGCTCTGGCAGTCACAGCCAATTGGAGAGAACCAGCAGATGGAAGACCACTCTCTGCCTCTCCTCCTCTCTCTGTGTAACTGACTTGCAAATAAATCTCCAAAAACAAAAACCACTTTGTACTGATTCCTGGTTATTTCCTTAGAGTATCTTCAAAGTAGTAGAATTCCTGGTGAGACAATTTTTAGCCTTCTGACACATTTCCAAGTTGGCACAGTGGTATAATTATGAGAACTAGGATTAAAAGAATTTTAAGTTGGGGCTGGTGCTGGGGCATAGCACATAAAGCCACTGCCTGCAGTGCCGGCTTCCTATACGGACACTGGTTTGCATCCAGGCTGCTCCACCTCGGGTCCAGCTCCCTGCCAATGTGCCAGGGAAAGCAATGGAAGATGGCCCAAGTGTTTAGGCCCCTGCACCCATGTGGGAGACCTAAAAGAAGCACCTGGCTTCGGATTGGCTCAGCTCCAGCTGTTGTAGACATTTGGGGAGTGAACCAGCACATCGAAGATCTTTCTAACTCTGCCTTTCAATTAAAAAAAAAAAATCAAATTCAGGGTCCAGCATCGTGGCACAGCAGGTAAAGCTGCCGCATATGGGCGTGGGTTTGGGTCCTATCTGTTCCACTTCTGATCCAGCTCCCTGCTAATGGCCTGGGAAAATCAGTAGAGGATGGCCCAGGTGCTTGGGCCCCTAATACCTTGCCTTCAGCCTGGCCCAGCCCTGGCTGTTGCAGCCGTCTGGGGATTGAACCAGGGGACTGAAGATCATTACCACCCCGCCCCATAACTGGCTGTTCCAGTTTGTATTCCCACCATCAGCACACAAGTCTGTCCATTCATCTGCAGCCTCACCAACAAGAGGACACAGCTGTCATATTACTGAAAGGCTACTCTGAAGGGGGATGCTAGGATCATTGAGCATTATGATTTTCCTTTTAAAAAATGTATTTGAAAGGGAGCCAGCACAGCAGGTTAAAGCCCCAGCCTGCAGCACCAGCACCCCACATGGGCGCTAGTTCAAGTCCTGGCTGCTCCACTTCCAATCCAGCTCCCTGATAATGTACCTGGGAAAACAGCAGAGGATGGCCCAAGTCCTTGGGCCCTTGCATCCACATGGGAGACCTGGAGGAGGCTCCTGGCTTCTGATCAGCTCAGCTCCAGCCACTGCAGCCATTTGAGGAGTGAACAAGCAGATAAAAGACCTCTCTCTCAAGGAGTTCCAAGATGGCGGAGCAGGGAGGGAGCTTACTGCTCTAGTCCAGGAGAAGATAGTTTAAAAAAAGTGGAGAGAGTACAGTCTCAGGGAAGTTGGGAAAAAATGGCAGAAGAAATGCTACAGTAATTAGAGACACTGTGCAGACGACAGCCTGTGCACCAGCATTGTAAAGTGAGACCAAACTGCAGCAGCCCAAACCACTGATGCTAAAGCTGCAGGAGCCTAGAGGGAACCTGGCTTGGAGCCTGGGGGGATAATGTACCTGCCAAACTAGAGGAGAAAGAAAAAAAAAAAAAAAAAAAAAAGAGGAGGGACACATTTCTTTCTCCCTGATCACTTTACAACGGTGTCCTGTAACAAGCCCATAGAGCAGGCGCCATTTTGGACATACGTAACAGCTGCATCAGCTTGTGCCTGGGCCCAGCAACCAGCCGAGTGGAGACTCCTGACTCTGGTGGGGAGAAATAACAGGGGGCTGGGGGCTGGGAGCTTGGACTGTGGGAGGCTTCTGCACTGAGACTATGAAAAAAACTGAGGCTGTGTGGGAGGATTCACAGTGTGGATGGGAGTCAGGGCAGTCACTGTGGGAGACCCCACACACTCAGGGCTTCCTGGTTACCTGGTGAGGGACACTGCAGGGGAACCTGAGCTGACACTGAGGACTGCATAGATCCTTTGTGTGGTCTTAGGCCAGAGTGGACAAATATTATGCCTACTGGGGCTAGTCAGGTACTGGCCTCCTTTGAGGTGAGGCACTCAGCTGAGCAGAATAAACTTCCCTTCTGATTAAAAAAAACCTGGGTGTGTCACCTTAGGCATGCCCTTCACCTTGGAGAACTGAACAGAGCTCCCTGGCCACACCCAATACAAGCCTCTACCTATTCACTGAAAACAGACGTTCCACTACAGAGGGTTAGTACAAAGACAAAAGCCACCACAGCAGAAAAAAGAAAGCTGACGCGCACCTCCACAAACACAACAACAAGGCACCAACTCAAGAAACAAGAATAAGGAAGACAACATGACACCCCCAAAAGAACACAACACTTTCAATACTAGATTGTGAAGATGATGAGATGGAAGAAATACAAGAACTGGAATTCAAAAAACTGATAAGATTACACAGAAGTAACCAGAAGCAAATGCATGAACTACTGAAATCCACACAAGACATGAAAGGAAATTTCCCCTATGTATTTGAGATTTTAAAGAGAAATCAAAATGAAATGAAGAATTCAACAAAACAAATTAAAAAAATGCAGTGGAAAGCCTTAGCAACAGAATATGTGAAGCATATTGGACTTAGAAGACAAAGCACAGGAAATTATATAGTCAAACCAAAAACAAGAAGAAGAAATTAGAAAACTATAAAACACTATTGGGAATCTATAGGATACTATCAAACAACCCAACATATGGGTTCTAGGAGTTCCTGAAGGATTAGAAGGCTTTATTAGTGAAATAATAACAGAAAACTTGCCTAATTTGGAGAAAGAAAGGGACATCCAAGTACAGGAAGCACAAAGAACTAATAGACATGACCAGAAAAGATCCTCACCGCAACACATCGTAATCAAACTCACCACAGTAAACATGGAGAGAAGATTCTAAAATGTGCACGAGTGAAACACCAGATTACTTTCAGAAGATCTCCAATTAGACTCATGGTGGACTTCTCATCAGAAACCCTATGGGCTAGGAGAGAATGGCGAGATATAGTCCAAGTCTTAGGAGAAAAAAACTGTCACCCCAGAATATTATACCCTGCGAAGCTCTCATTTATGAATGGAGGTGAAATAATGACCTTCCATAACAAACAGAAATTCAAAATATTTGTCACCACCCATCCAGCCCTGTAAATGATGCTTAAGGATGTGTTGCAGAGAAACACAGAACCATGGTCATTAATAAGAAAGAAGGTAAAGGAAGAAAATCCCTCAGTAAAAGATCAAAGGAAGCTCAAAGTATAAATTAGGAATGTCTTTGGAAAAATGGCAGGGTGAAGTCATTACTTATCAATAGTCAACCTTGGCCGGCGCCGTGGCTCACTTAGCTAATCCTCCGCCTGCAGCGCCGGCACACCAGGTTCTAGTCCTGGTTGGGGCACTGGATTCTGTCCCGGTTGCCCCTCTTCCAGTCCAGCTCTCTGCTGTGGCCAGGGAAGGCAGTGGAGGATGGCCCAAGTACTTGGGTCCTGTACCCACATGGGAGACCAGGAGAAGCACCTGGCTCCTGGTTTCAGATCGGTGCAGTACACCAGCTGTAGTGGCCATTTGGGGGGTGAACCAATAGAAGGAAGACCTTTCATTCTGTCTCTCTCTCACTGTCAACTCTTCCAGTCCAAAAAAAAAAAAAAAAAAAAAAAAGTCAACCTTGAATTTTGTAAATGGCCCTACTCCCCAGTTAAAAGACACAGACTGGCTGAATGGATTAAAAAACAAAACCCATCTATTTGCTGCCTACAAGAAACACATTGCACCAACAAAGATGCACATACACTGAAAGTGAAAAGATGGAAAAAGATATTCCGTGCCAACCGAAACCAAAAAGGAGCTGGTATAGCTGTCCTAAAATCAGACAAAATAGACTTTAACACAAAAATTGTTAAAAAAGAGGCAAAGAAGGGTACCATATAATGATTAAGGGATCAACAGGAAGATGTAACTATTATAAATGTATATGCACCTAATTACAGGGTACCTGGCTATTTAAAAGAATTGTTAAGGGATCTAAGGGAGACATAGACTCCAATACAATAGTATTGGGGGACTTTAACACTCCACTCTAAGCAATGGACACATCAACCAGACAGAAAATCAGAAAGGGAACAGCAGATTTAATCGACACTATAGACCAAATGGACCTAGCAGATATCGACAGAACTTTTTATCCTACAGTTGCAGAATACACATTCTACTCACCAGTGCAAGGAACTCTCTCTAGAATTGACCACATGCTAGGCCATAAAGCAAGTCTCAGCAAATTCAAAAAAATCAAAATCATCTTGGACCAAAATGGAGTGAAGATGGAGATCTGCAACTCAGGAATCCCCAGAGCACATGCAAACACATGGAGACTGAACAACATGCTCCCGAGAGAACAGTGGGTCATGGAAGAACTCAAAAGAGAAATCAAAAAATTTCTGGAAACAAGTAAAGATGACAACACAACATATCAAAATTTATGGGACACAGCAAAAGCAGTATTAAGAGGAAATTTTATAGCAATTGGTGTCTAAATCAAGAAATTAGAAAGGCACCAAATAAATGAGCTATCAATGCACCCCAAGGATCTAGAAAAACAACAGCAAACCAAACTCAAAACTAGTAGGAGAAAAGAATTAAAATTAAAGAAAACAAAATTGAATGAAAAAAATACAAAAGATCAGCAAAACAGAGAGCTGTTTTTTTGGAAAAAAAAATTAATTAGGGATTAGCGGCAAGATGGCGGAATAGGAAGGAGCACATTGATAGTTCAGCAAGACACACAGGTTAATAAAAGTGGAGATACTGCAGGGTCAAGGAAGAGTAGGGGAAGAAACAGCAGCGGAAATTCTTCCGGAACTAGTGATTCACAGTGGACCTGCGTGGAGAGCGTGGGAGCCCAAGTTCGGGACACCAGCGGCAGACTCAACGCACCAGCGCTGGAACGCGAGGTGAGCCGAATCTCAATAGCCTGAGACACCAGCGGGCAAGCAGAAAGAGGAGACTAGAGGGAACGAGGCTTGAAACTCCGTGGGGAAAAGTTCACCAGGCTAACTAGAAGAGAGAGAGGGAAAAAAAAAAACTGATACGGACACGAGTTTCTCTCCGCTCATCCCTCAAAGGCGAGCAAGACAAAGAGCAGGCGCCATTTTGACATACGTCATAAGCAGGGCGACCTCAGGTCTGCACTGGCCCTGAGCCTAGCAGAAAAACCTGACTCTGGGGGGAGGGGTGAAATAACAGGAGATTAGGATCTAACTTGGCAATCCATTGGGAGACTGCAGGAGAATTGGAGCCCACACCGAGGGCAGCAGAGATTCCCTGTGTGGTCCTTGGGAAAGAGCTTCCGATCTCTGGCTCCTGTGGGTATGTCATTTACCTGCTAACTACCTCCAATTACATTCAGCTGTGCGGAATTACTTCCCTTTTGAAGCAAAAAAAAAAGAAAGAGATTTACCACGCCTAACCTGGGAGTGTCATCTTTGACACACCCTTAACCCTGAGGAACCAAACCCAGCTCTCAGTCCACACTTATCTCAAGCCTCTAAGGCTCCACCGAAAGCAGACAGTCCACTTAATATAGAGCCATAGTGTAACAAGAAAAAACACCACAGTGAAGAAACCAAATATCTCCAACATGCCACACAACAAACGCAAAAACCAAGCTAACAAGAACAAGGAAGACACTATGACGCCCCCAAATGAAAAAGACACCCCAATTCAAGATTATAAAGATGATGAGATCGAAGAAATGCAAGATACGGATTTCAAAAAATTGATAAGAACATTAAGAAGTTCTCAAAAACAAATTCTTGAACTACAGAAATCCTTAATGGACAAGATAGAAAATATCTCTCATGAAAATGAAATATTAAGGAGGAATCAAAATGAAATGAAACAACTAGTAGAACGTGAAACTGTGATAGTGACAAAAAACCACAATGAAATGAAGAACTCAATAGATCAAATGACAAACACATTAGAGAGCCTTAAAAACAGAATGGGCAAAGCAGAAGAGAGAATATCAGACTTAGAAGACAGAGAACAGGAAAGGAAACAGGCAAACCAAAGAAAAGAAGAAGAAATTAGAAATCTAAAAAATATTGTCGGGAATCTACAGGATACTATTAAAAAACCTAATATTCGGGTTCTAGGAGTTCCTGAAGGCATGGAGAGGAAGAAAGGATTAGAAGGCATTTTCAGTGAGATACTAGCAGAAAATTTCCCAGGTTTAGAGAAGGACAGAGGCATCTTAGTACAGGAAGCTTATAGAACCCCTAATAAACATGACCAAAAGAGATCCTCACCACGACACATCGTAATCAAACTCACCACAGTGAAACATAAAGAAAAGATTCTAAAAGGTGCAAGAGAGAAACGTCAGATCACTCTCAGAGGATCTCCAATTAGACTCACAGCAGACTTCTCATCAGAAACCCTACAAGCTAGAAGGGAATGGCGAGACATAGCCCAGGTACTAAGAGAGAAAAACTGCCAGCCCAGAATATTATATCCTGCAAAGCTCTCATTTCTGAATGAAGGTGAAATTAAGACTTTTCATAGCAAACAGAAACTGAAAGAATTTGTTGCCACTCATCCTGCCCTGCAAAAGATGCTTAAAGATGTGTTACACATAGAAACACAGAAACATGGTCACCAATATGAAAGAAGGTAAAGGAAGGAAACCTCACAGCAAAAGATCACAGGAAGCAAAATTCCTCTTTGTCATAGAATTAAACTCTGATGCTCTGTTAAAGCAATGTGTTAAAGTAATCTAAAAACAAAAAGCAATTCAAATCAATTGGCAATCTACAAAAAGAGTTAAAGATTTTAAAAGCTATTATTAGAATTGCTATATTGGTCTATTATGCTATGTTATATGTGTGTACATATTGTATGTCCACATAGGAAATTTTATTAAGAGTTTTATTTTAAATGGCTTATAGATAAGATTGTCCATAAATTTAAGCTGCTAAAATCAATCAAAGATACATTTTAATTCGTGTGACCTGAATCTGTGTATCATATGTTTTAAACTTGTTGGTAGAAAGAAACTAAAAACATTTTAGATGGTTGTGCTAAACAAACTACACCATGTTAGATATTTAAGAGGTGTTTTCAAATACATGATTCTTAAAATTTATAGAAGGCATTGGACCTTCTGGTAAATGTTTTCTTAAGTTGTTATCTAATGGTTGAAACGGTTTGCTAAGTATTCATGTAACATTGCTATCGTCAGCAAGCGATCTAGGACTTGCTCCCTCATTTCTCTATTCTAAGCCCAACTTATTCTTTCATTTCTCTATTCTCTTCAAGGTAGGAAACTAATTCTATTATGAAGGAATCTGTAGGACGCACAATTTAATCTTTAGACCTTATAAAAGAGATGGCTAACATTTTTCTGTAATAGCATAGCCAAAATAAGAACTTAAATAATAATCTCATAGCTAGATTCACTTCGCCATCAGCCAAGTATACAGTAAGTAGAAAAAACCTCCCTTTCAGACCAAAGGGAAAGAAAGTTTTAAAGTGAGAATATAATTGTCCTCATGGGCATGGTCTACCTTAGAAAAACTACTACAGAACATGCCTGTGACTATAGACTTGTAGTTCAGGCCACCGAAGATTAGAGATGGGATACAGGCACTCCCTTGACTTGCATCCTCTGGTCTACTTTAACACAAACCAGGAGGAAAAGAAAGCTAGGCATCAGAAGCAATGGGTGGCAGGCCTATTAATGGCTGATCTGTACAGTGATCTGCCCTCAAGGAGACCCAACAGGCCAGTCCACTGCAGTGGCTTTCAATGTGGTAAGCCTGGGCTTCAGCAGAAGTCAGCTTGTGAAGAGCCCTGGCAGCTCTGCCAAGAGTTGGATCACTGGAAATGGACCTGCCCTGGAGTCGAAGGATGCCCAGGTCAGAGCCACAGATCTTATTGGCTCTAAGCTGAAAAGCCCTTCACTCAGCCCAACTTCCAAAGTGACCACCGCAGCTGAGGGTGTGGTCAAGTAGGGTCAGCAACATTGCAGGCAGAACTGTAAATTTCTTGTTAGAGATGCCCCCTGCCTTTACCTGGCCAGCTCTCCTCCCAGGCCAGCCAAGTAATGTAAGTCAACAGAGTGCCTTCCCCTAGGAGGTTCACACCTCCCTTAGGATATACCCCATGTGAAGAGATAGATAGGTCTGGGCCTCTTAACTTACAAGGCCTAAAGCCCACCAGATTATTATCAAGCCCCTTCTATCAGGTTCTATTTGCCTCTCAATCAGAAAACTTAATTGTAGCTTAGACAGCACCTTTCTTAGCTCCTCTAATAATGACTCTGTCCTTTGTTCTAGACCCTGTCTAGCATACTTGGGCCTCATTCCTTTGTAATCATAACCTCTACTCTACCACCAATGGCTCTACTCCCAACCTGTGTGTACTGATGGTCCTCTTCCCCACTTAATGCTGTATAACTGTTCAAACCTGGAAAATGCCACTCTTAGGATCATTGGTTACTATCCTCACTCTGTCTTTTATGACTTTGTCTAAATATGATCAGAGTCGGCAAACTTGGAAGGCTTCCATAGCCTTGGCAACTCATGACAAGAACCTAGGGTGGTTACTGGCGCCATAAACTAGAGTGTCAATTTGTTGGGTCAACAACAAGAGCCACTGTGCAGTTGCTCCTCATGTGGGATCTCTGTCCTTAATGTGCTGTACATTGTGATTTAATGCTATAACTAGTACTCAAACAGTATGTTTCACTTTGTGTTTCTATGTGGGTGCAAACTGTTGAAATCTTTATACTAAATTGATCTTCTGTATATAAAGAGAATTGAAAATGAATCTTGATGTGAATGGAAGGGGAGAGGGAGCGGGAGAGGGGAGGGTTGTGGGTGGGAGGGAAGTTATGGGAGGGGGAAGTCATTGTAATCCATAAGCTGTACACTGGAAATTTATATTCATTAAATAAAAGTTAAAAAAAAAATTAATTAATTAAATTGACAGACCATTGGCCAACTAACCAAAAAAAGGAGAGAGAAGACCCAAATCAATAAAACTAGAGATTAAAAAAGAAATGTAACAGGCCCCACAGAAATAAAAAGAGTCATCAGGAATTACTACAAAGAGCTGTATGCCAACAAACTGGGAAGCCTAGAAGAAATAGATTCCTGGACACATACAATCTACCTAAATTGAACCATGAAGACACAGAAAACCTAAACAGACCTGTAACCTAGATGGAAACTGAATCAATAATAAAGGCCCTCCCTGCAAAGCAAAGCCCAGCAATGGATGTAGTCACTGCTGAATTTTACCAGACATTTAAAGAACTAACTCCAATTCTTTTCAAGTTATTCAAAACAATTGAAAGGGAGGGAATCCTCCCAAATTCTTTCTACAAAGCCAGCATCACCTTAATTCCTAAACCTAAAAAAGATGTAACAGAGAAAGAATTACAGACCAATTTCATAGATGTAAAAAAATTTCATAGATGCAAAAATCCTCAGTAAAATTCTAGCCAATCGAATCCAATAACACATCAGAAAGATTATCCACCCAGAGCAAGTAGGATTTATCTACTTATAATCTACTTATACATATCTTTGGTATGCAGGGATGGTTCAACATTTGCAAATCAATCAATGTGATAGCATCACATTAACAAACTGCTGAACAAAAACCATATGATTATCTCAACAGATGTGCAGAGAAAGCGTCTGATAAAATACAACACCCTTTCAGATGAAAACACTAAGCAAACTGGGTATGGAAGGAACATTCCTCAACACAATCAATGCAATTAATGATAAACCCATGGCCAGTGTCATACTGAATGGAGAAAAGTCAGAAGCATTCCCATTGAGATCCAGAACCAGACAAGAATGCCCACTCTTACCACTGCTATTCAATATGGTCCTGGAAGTTTTAGCCAGAGCCATTAGGCAAGAAAAAGAAATCAAAGGGATACAACTTGGGAAGGAGGAAGTCAAATTATCCCTATTTGCAGATGACATGATTGTATATAGGAATCCAAAAGACTCCACTAAGAGACTACTGGAACTCATAGAAGAGTTTGGTAAAGTAGCAGGATATAAAGTCAATACACAAAAATCAACAGCCTTTGTATACACAGACAATACCAAAGTTAAGATTGAGTTTCTTTTTTAAAGATTTATTTATTTGAAAGTCACAGAGAGGAGGGGCAGAGAGAGAGAGAGAGGCAGAGAGGCAGAGAAAGGGAGAGAGGTCCTCCATCTGTTGGTTCACTCTCCAGACAGCTGCAATGGCTGGAGCTGCGCCAATCCAAAGCCAGGAGCCAGGAGCTTTTTCCGGGTCTCTCACGCAGGTGCAGGGGCCCAAGGACTTGGGCCATCTTTACTGCTATCCCAGAGAGCTGTATCGGAAGAGGATCAGCCGGGACTAGAACCGGCGCCCATATGGGATGCTGGCGCTTCAGGCCAGGGCATTAACTCACTGCGCCCCAGTGCTGGCCCCTAAGACTGAGTTTCTAAGATCAATCCCATTCATAGTAGCTACCAAAAAAAAAAAAAAATCAAATATCTTGGAATAAACTTAAGGAGGTCAAAGATCTCTACAATAAGAATTACAAAACATTAAAGAAAGAAATAAAACACCCAAAAATGGACAAATCTTCCATGTTCATGGATTGGAAGAATCAATATCATCAAAATGTCCATGCTTCCAAAAGCAATCTACAGATTCAATATGATACCAATCAAAATACCAAAGACATTCTTCTCAGATCTAGAAAAAATGATGCTGAAATTCATATGGAGGCACAGGAGACCTTGAATAGCTAAAGCAATCTTATACAATAAAAACAAAGCCAGAGGCATCACAATACCAGATTTCAAGACATACTACAAGGAAGTTATAATAAAAATATCCTGGTACTAGTGCAAAAACAGATGGATAGACCAATGGAACAGAACAGAGACACTGGAAATTAATCCGAACATCTACAACCAACTTATATTGGACCAAGGAGCTAAAACCAATCCCTGGAGCAAGGACAGTCTTTTTAACAAATGGTGCTGGGAAAACCGGATTTCCACATGCAGAGGTATGAAGCAAGACACCTACCTTACACTTTACACAAAAATCCACTCAACATGGGTTAAAGATCTAAATCTACAACCCGACACCATCAAATTATTAGAGAACATTGGGGAAACCCTGTAAGATGCTGGCATAGGCAGAGTTCTCGGAGAAGACCCCAGAGGCACAGGCAGTCAAAACCAAAATTAACAAACGGGATTACATCAAATTGAGAAGTTTCTGTATGGTAAAACAAACACTCAGGAAAGTGAAGAGGCAACTGATAGAATGGGAGAGATTATTTGCAAACTATACAACTGATAAAGGATTAGTAACCAGAATATACAAACAGATCAAGGAACTCCAGAACAAGACAACTCAGTTAAGAGATGGACAAAGGACTTAAACAGAAATTTTTCAAAAGAGGATATTCAAATGACCAACAGACACATGAAAAAATGTTCAGGATGACTAGCTGTCAGGGAAATGCAAATCAAAACCACAATGAGGTTTCACTTCACCCCAGTTAGAATAGCTTTCATACAGAAATCAACAAATAACAAACACTGGTGAGGATGTGGGGGGAAAGGTACCCTAATCCACTGTTAGTGGGAATGTAAACTAGTAAAGCCACTATGGAAGACAGTTTGGAGATACCTCTAAAATTTGAATATAGATCTACTACGTGACTCAGCCATACCATTCCTGGGAATTTACCCAAGGGAAGTAAAATCAGCATATGAAAGAGTTATCTGTACCCTCATGTTTATTGCAGCTTAATTCACAATAGCTAAGACATGGAATCAACCTAAATGCCCATCAACCGAAGACTGGATAAAGAAATTATGGACTGTGTACACCATGGAATACTACACAGCAGTAAAAAAAAAAAAAAAAAAAGAAATCTGGTCATTTACAACAAAATGGATGAATCCGGAAAAACATCATACTTAGTGAAATAACCCAGTCCCAAAGAGACAAATACTATGTGTTCTCCCTGATCTGTGGTAACTAATAGAGCACCTAAAACAAAATCTGTAGAAGTGAAATTGACACTTTGAGAAGGGATGACTTGAGTTGCCCTTGTCTTGACTGTCAAGAAACAGTTTTTTTTTCCTTCATAGTATTTGTTGTACTTTTTACTTAATAGAGTTAATAATATGTGTATAAAGTCAATTGAAAATAGATCTCAGTAAAAAATAAGAGTGGAAATAAGAGAGAAAGGAGGAATTTTGTAATTGTAAAGCTGTATAGTTCTGCATACATTCCTATGGACTTACTTCTAAGGGTATAGTTTAAAAACTTGTCATGGGACTCTAAATCCCATTAAGCTTGGTGGTAAAAATGCCATCTTAATTGTTAAAGTGATCATAGTAAGTGTTAAAGTGAACATATAGATAGGATTAAGTGTTAAAGTTATCATATTGGAGCTGGCGCTGTGGCTCACTTGGTTAATCCTCCACCTGCAGCGGCTGGCATCCCATATGGGCACTGGGTTCTAGTTCCGGTTGCTCCTCTTCCAGTCCAGCTCTCTGCTGTGGCCCGGGAAGGCAGTGGAGGATGGCCCAGGTGCTTGGGCCCCTGCACCCACATGGGAGACCAGGAGGAAGCACCTGGCTCCTGGCTTTGGACTGGCACAGAGCCGGTCATAGCAGCCATTTGGGGAGTGAACTAATGGAAGGAACACCTTTCTCTCTGTCTCTCTCTCTCTCACTGTCTATAACTCTACCTGACAAATAAAAAAAAAGTGATCATATAAATAGGATCAAGTGCCTGGTAATAATAATAGATAGAATTAAAAAGAGAGAGGCCGGCGCCGTGGCTTAACAGGCTAATCCTCCGCCTTGTGGCGCCGGCACACCGGGTTCTAGTCCTGGTTGGGGTGCCAGATTCTATCCCGGTTGCCCCTCTTCCAGGCCAGCTCTCTGCTGTGGCCCGGGAAGGCAGTGGAGGATGGCCCAAGTCCTTGGGCCCTGCACCCGCATGGGAGACCAGGAGAAGCACCTGGCTCCTGGCTTCGGATCAGCGAGATGCGCTGGCCGCAGCGGCCATTGGAGGGTGAACCAACGGCAAAAAGGAAGACCTTTCTCTCTCTCTCTCTCACTATCCACTCTGCCTGTCAAAAAGAAGAATTAAAAAGAGAGAATATTCCAACATGGGAAGCAGTCCACACAGTAGACTCATAGAATGACAATCAGTTTAAGTAGCACTTTGACCTCAGAATCAGCCCTTAAGGCATTCTGGTTTGGCTGAAAATACCAGAAGAGCATTTCAGGCAGGGAAAGCCAAGACATTGTGGTAAAAAATGTCCTACATGAAGGACCTCAGTAAGTGAGACCCCAGTGGAAAGAAGTGGCCATCAAAGAAAGAGGTACTTTTCTCTAATGTGCCATTGTTAAATTAACAAGTCACTGTGCACTAACTGCCAATGCAGGATCTCTGTTTTCAATGAGTTGCATTATGAGAGTTAACTGTAAAACTAGTTCTCAGTTTTTTTTCTCTCTCTGTGTGTGTGTGTGCAAATTGTTGAAATGTTTATTTAGTATAGAGTTGGTCTTCTGAGTACAAAATTAATTGAAAATCAATCTTAATGGAGAATGGGACTGGCAAGGGGAGAGGGAGGAGGAAGAAGGTGGGAAGAATAACTATATTCCTAAAGTTGTACTTATGAAATTTGTATTCCTTAAAAAATAAATTAAAAAAAAAAGACCTCTCTTTCTACCTCTTTCTGTAATTGTCTTTCAAATAAATAAATCTTTAAAAAAATTATTTGAAAGGCAGGGAGAGAGAGGGCGAGAGACAGCGAGCGAGCGAGCGCTCTTCTAGCCACTGACTGGTTCCCCCAAAAGCCTGAAGAAGCGAGGGCTGAGTCAGACAGAAGTCAGGAGTCAGAACTCAACCCTTGAGTCTCCCACATGGGTGACAGGGACCCAGCTACTTAAGCTAGCACCTGCTACCTCCCTGGGGACCTTCCCATTCCAGGAAGCTGGAATTGGGAGTGGATCCATGATTTTAACCCAGACACTCCAATGTGGGACATGGGCATCCCAAGCAGCATCTTAACCCCTGTGCTGAACACCTACCCCTGTGGTTTTCTGAAGCCAACTAAACCACAGTCACCTCATGGGCAGGGGCTGCCAGCAGCCCCTGACCAGGGAGTGGAAGGGATGGTCTGAGCACGGGCCTGCCGGGAGGGCTCACTGTCCAGGGGCAGATGGCCCAGGAACACCCAGTGACCTCTGTAGTGCGGCGGGGTGTACCGGACCAGTCAGTAACAGTAACGCCACTCACTGCCCGTCGAGTTGGGCATTTCAGGAACTGTGAAGCATGCATCAAACAGATGAGCTCGATGTGCCTCTGTCGGTATAGCGAGACGTCTGAGACCACCTGATTGAAAGATGCGGGCTACCAATAGCACCTCATATAAAACTCACTTCTTGGGGGAGAAAGAAAGTAGATACATGAAAAAAAAAAATCTGGGGGCCAGTGCTGTGGTGTAGAAGGTTAAGCTTCCTCCTGCAGTGTCGGCATCCCATATGGGCAATGGTTCAAGTCCTGGCTGCTCCACTTTCCAATCCAGCTCCCTGCTAATACGCCTGGGAAAGCAGAGGATGATGGTCCAAGTCCTTGGGCCCTGTATCCGCATGGGAGACCTGGAAGAAGCTTCTGGCTCCTAGCTTTGGATCGGCCCAGCTCCAGCCCTTATGGCCATTTGGAGAATGAACCAGCAGATGAAGACAGATTCCACTTTCTCTCCCTCCCTCCCTCCTTCTATTTCTGCCTTCCAAATAAATGAATCTTTAAAAATCTGAAAAAGCCCCACAAGTCAACATTGTCAACCATGGTTCTTTGTAAGAGGATCTTTCACTTTCAACATCTGTTTTCGTAATGCTTGAGGTTTTGATAAGCCCAATTATTGTGTAATGCTTTCCGAAGGTAACTGATGTGGGCAGGAAGTACCCGCAGAGCACCCAGGGTGGGGCTCGGTAAGCGCTGGGTGTATGTACCTATGTGTACAGGGAAGGGCTGACCATATGGAGGCTGGGTCCACGGCCTCCACAATACCTAGCTCAGAGGAGACACCTTGAGAATGAATTGGGGGCAGTGGGTGTTGTGGCACAGGTCAAGCGACTGCCTGGGATGCCTGCACCCCAAAGTAGAGTGCCTGGGATCAATTCTCACCTCTGCTTCTGATTCAGCTTCCTGCTAACAAGCATCCTAGGAGGTAGCAAAGCGAGGCTCAAGTCCTAGGATCCTTGCCACCCATGTGGGAGCCCCAGATGGAATTCTGGGCTCCTGGCTTTGGCCTGGCTCAGCCCCAGCTGTCGTGCCATTTGGGCAGCAAACCAGTAGATGGCGAGACCTCTCTCTCTTGCTTTCAAATGAATAAAAATTAAAAAAATATATAGGGGCATTTCAAGATCAGACAGGGAGACAAGGAGGTATCCTGGAGTAGAGAGGAAAAGATGAGAACACGTGACCTCAAACCCCAACTCCCGGGACTGGCTTTGGGGCATGGCAGGTTAAGCCCCGCTTGTGTCGCCGGCAGCCCGTATCCGAGGGCAGGTTTGAGTTTTGGCTGCTGCCTGCTAACACACCTGGGAAAGCAGCACATGTGGGCCACCCACATGGAGACCAGGATGGAGTTTCTGGTTTTGGCTTGGCCCAACCCCAACCACTGCAACCATTTGGGGAGTGAACCAGTGGACAGGAAATAGCTTGCCAGCTCGTGTTCCCTTTCAAACAAAAATAAAAATTAAACAAAAAACAGCTCAGCCACTGACCCTTGGGGCCAGACCCTGTCCTCTGGGACCGTTTCCCTACCTGTAAAATAAAGGTGGGGCCAAACCCCAAGGCAATTCCCTCTATCTCCAGAAGATGGCGCACCCAGCCTACGGTGGCTGCCTCGAGAGCAGTTGTCCTAACCAGGCTCTGTGCTCGGCTGAAAGATTTCCAGAGGTGGTTCCCACTCCTGCTGAAAGCAGGGAGGGGTCAGAAGAGGGGCTCGGCCCGCCGCAGTACTGCAGGCAGGACGGCCACGAGGCGTGCTGCCAAGTCCGGAAGTGCGAGCGCTCACGTCCCACGGCCAGCACTAAGGGCCACAGCAGCTCCAGAGGCAGGTTCCCAACCACACCCTGGTGCACGGCCTACCAGCACCACCGCTCCCTCCGTTCTTAACCTTCCGTGACAACAGGGGTTTCCGTCTGGACCTCGTCAGCCACACTGCAAGGCCTCACCCTGGCCACTGAGCCAGCACGGGGGGCTGCTCAGTCCCCAGCTCCCTGAGCGTCCTCTGAACTAAGTTCTCCTCTGTCCGCCATCCCTCCTCTCCCCCCAGCCTGCCTTTGAGGAGCGAGCCCGGCCAGGCCCCGGGCACCCTGCGGGGCTGCATCTCCAGGACGGCTTCCTGCTGAACAGCCTCCCCGGGGCTCTGCCCTCACCTTTGCTCCGTGTGGTCTCATACACTGCCCAGTGCTGGAAGCTGACACTCCTGGCACGGGGAGAGAACTGTGCCAAGCTCAAAGGCCAGTCCTGGAAAACAGCAGCGGAGCCAACACGCTCTGGCTGTGCCAGCGCTCAGGGCGCAGGGCCCCGAAGGTGAGCCTGGGGTTTCTCCTCTCCCAGGCGCGCTCCGGCTTCACTGTTCTCCCACATCTGTATTCTTCACTCACCCTCTGCTCTTTACAATCAGCACAAGGGGGAAGGAAAGGCTCTGCAGGAGGGGGAATCCCGGCAGACAATGGCCGTCCTCAGACCCACTGCCGCGGGCCCGTCAGGCCTCTTGGGGAGGCTCAGTGCTGGCAGGAACCCTGCGTTCTCCACCAAGTCAGTGCACGGTACCTCATTCCAACGGGCAATGCAGACACGTGGACGCGTTTGGCAAACCCATATTCAAATGAAGTTTCAGGCATCAAAATTAGGTATGAATATTTTTTAAAGACACATATACCTGTTGTTAAATGGGAAACAATTCCAATGATATAATTATACATCAATTATGAGTGATTTATTTCTAAATTTTTTTTACAGGGAAAGTATTCATTTGATTTTTAACTTAAATTTTTGAAAATATATGCAATATTATAAACTTAAATGGTACAGAAGGTACTTGAGTCCCTGCCAGCCGTGTGGGAGACCAGGGTTGAGTCTGGGCTCCTACCCTCAGCCTGGCCCAGCCCTGGCAGCTGGGGAGGGTGCATTTGGGAAGTGGGCCAGCAGATGGAAGATCTCTGTCCATCTCTCTCTCCTGTTCTTTCTAATAAGGTACAAATTTAAAAAGATACATGAAGAAGGGGCTGATGTAGCATAGCAGGCTAAGCCACCTCCTTCAACGCCTGAATCCTATCTGAGGCCACCAGCCACTGCTCCCCAACTGCCAGCAGGGAGCCAGTAAGGAGTGCAGCGAATCCTGTGGCAGCGCAAATCCCCCGCCATCCGTTTTCCATCGTGGTCTTTTCAATTTAGAAACACTTCCAGATCACCCTGAAGCCACCCCAGCACGGATTATACCAAACACTGGAAACAAACCCAGAGTCCCTAAAGCACTACACATTCTTTTTTTGGCTGTTTGCTATCGTGAGGTCTCACCAATTCAGTGACTTCCCCACTGAGGGACTTCGGAGTTGTTTCCACAAAAGCAGAACGCCCACATCGGAGGACCTGAATTTTAAAACTGCACTAGGATTGTCAGGCTGCCCTCCGCAGAGGTGAGTTAAGACAGCTCGGCCGTTTTGTGCTACGACAACCCAGCACCCGAGACGGGGTCATCTGTACAAATCAGGGACTTCTTACTGTTCTGGAGACAGAAAAGTCCAAGATCAAGTTCCAGTTCATGAGAAGTGTGTAACAATCTCAATGAAGGAGATCCCAGAGCTCATCCGGCCCATGGTTCCTCAAAGCAAGGTTCCCAACCCTGGTCCAGAGTTCCTCCTCCCGACCCCCACCCCGGGGCCGGGAGTCCCAGAGAGAACCACACATCTGAGGTGGGTGCGTGGTGTGTGGAAGGCGTACGTGCAGTAGTCCCAGCAGCGACACCGCAGCTCAGAGCTGTCGTGAAGATCCGACGCCTTGACGCCGCACACACACTGCGGAAGTCACAGCGGGCACGGGAGGCGTGCAATCAGTAATCATAGCACTGGCCCTCTGCAGATGACAAAGTAAAATTTCCCTTTTGACATTTCAATCAACTCCGCTGTTGTTTCTTGCTACAGAGGCCCAAACTTCTACTTCCACAAGCGTCGGGCCCCTGGCTCATGTGCACTGCTACAGTCGAAAGGCCTAGTTGAAGTTTAATGAATATTTAATGAATGAGTAAATAATAGAAGATGCTCTAAATTCTCAGGTAGAAAGGCTGTGCAGCCCTGTGTCATAAAGGTGGCTGCAAGACCGGCTCCACCCGCACGCAGCGCGTGACCTGACAAAGGGTCCCTTCTTGGTTCCCAGCTCCCTCCCCCCATCTGCAGAATGAAGGTTGAAATATGACCACAAAGTCTCCTCCAGTCCTAGCAGTTCATTCACTGTCTACTGAGCGCCTTCTAAATCCCAGGAATTGTGCCAGGTGCGGCCTACACATTAGATGCTAAAAAAGTCACTTAGGACCTGACACGAGAGAAAAGGCATTGAGCCAGTCAAGGAATGGATCGGCACACGTGGCGATATATGCCAGGCAAGAACAGGAGAGGGTTCTCTGCAGGCAGACGGGCTGTCCGAGGTCAGATGGTTAGGGAAGGGTCCTAAGGAGGTGACTCTGGGCTGAAACCTACAGAAAAGGGTGAATAAAGGGAGATGCAGGCAGAGCCAGCAGACAAGGCGAGACCGAGAGCGATCGACGATCTCCTATCTCAGCTCAAGTCCCGGGTGCTAGAGAATGAAGCTGTCTCTCTCCCTTGTCTCAGGAGGTCTGGCACCTTTGTGGGGTCTGGATGCTTGTATGGCTTCGGGCTGACTCTGAATGCCCAGGATGGCAGAGAGAAGCCCCGGGTCAGAGGCTGTGGCGCCTGCAGGTGCCTGCTCTGGCCGTAGGGTCTCCCCACAGGAAGCCACTTCTCCCCGGGGTTTTTGATGCTCCCCTCACCCCCAGCTTTGTAAACTGAAGAGCCCCGGCTCTGCCAAGCGCTCCACGGCCGTTCCAGTCAGTGGCTGTGAGTCTTCATTGCTCAGGCAGATTCCGTTACAGCTACAAGCTGCTTTCCAAATATACTAGAAAGGTCATTTCCTGTTGTTTTTTCTTTCTAAAAAATTCAATATTTGCAGAAATCACACAAAAAACAAGCAGGCTTTGCAGAGGACATGAGCACAGAAGCGGGACTCGGTCCCAGGAGACAGGACTCGTCAGGGGTGGGTCCAACGTTCTCCAAGTCTTCCTGGATGGAAGAAGGGGCTGTGGAAACCTGGTGGCAATGCCAGGGCCCACTGAGCGGGCACTCCCCAGATTCCAAGGGCAACGGCCTCTCTCTGTGACGGGAACCCAAGAAGCAGGGAAATGCTGAGGGGAGCGGAGGCCAGGCTCCACGCTGAGCACACGCCCAGAACCTGGAGAGGGCAGGGCTGCTGCCTGCAGCCATGTGGGGAGGCTCTGGTTCCCCGGGGCACGCCCAGAGCAGAGGCACACCCAGGGCAGGGTCATCGCAGAGGAGCCTGTCTCCCGCCAGGACAGAAAGCCTGGGCCCTGGCCCCTGCACTAGGTGCAGACGGAGGAGACGGGCTTTGAGAGGGCGTGTGGGGAGTCCTGCTCCCCAGAGGTTCTCGTCCTTTCCCCTAGGTAGTACCTGCTGACGGCCCCCAAACAGCCCCAAGGCCCCGAGGAGAGCTCTGGATGTGTGATCCTCCTGCTTACCATGGCTCTCCCACCAGCCTCGCAAACCGCCCCGTGCCAGCTCCCCTCCAGCCTTCCCCAGCTCGGTGGAGGCCCCACCGTCCGATAGGCTGTGCAGGCTCAGGCTGGGCACCTGAAGCCGTTTGTGAGCCTCCTCCTTCACCACCCCCAAACAAGCCACCACCAGTGTCATCCTATGGCAAAACAACTTGGATTTGCCCTGACCTCCTCCACACGCATCGCCCACCAGGTCCCGGTACGTCTCACCTGGCCCCTCCTCCACACGCATCGCCCACCAGGTCCCGGTACATCTCACCTGGCCCCTCCTCCACACGCATCGCCCACCAGGTCCCGGTACGTCTCACCTGGCCCCTCCTCCACACGCATCGCCCACCAGGTCCCGGTACGTCTCACCTGGCCCCCAGGCAGAGCCCCTCACGGCAGTCCTGCTCCCGTCTCACCTCCAGCCCACCTTCTACACAGCAGCCAGGAAACGCTCTCGATGCAGAAACTGGGTCATGGGACTCCCCTCCCTGCTCCATCCACCCGTGGCTGCCTTTCCATTCCACATCTAGCGGCGCCCCCATGCCTATGTCCGCCCCTGAAGTCTTGCATTTTCTGGTCCTGCCTTCCTCTGCGACATTTCCTCTTGTGCCCCGTCTCTCCCTGGCCCAGCTGCTCTGGCTACAGTCACCTCTCCCATGCCTCAATGGAGCTAAGTTCTTCCTGAGCTCAAGGCCTGTGGTGCTGTCCCCTCTGCGGGCAATGTTCCCCATCACCCTGCTCTCCACAGAGCCTCAGAAGTGGATTCCTGGCCTGGCTTTGCGAAATCTGCCCTGGAACCTGCTCCAGGGGCCAAGCAGGGCTGGAAGCCTGCAGCGTTCTCCTGCACGCACCATCCTGTCCCACGGCACACACGGCCAGGGCACCACTCCTGTCCCACGGCACACACGGCCAGGGCACCATCCTGTCCCACGGCACACACAGCCAGGGTACCATCCTGTCCCACGGCACACACAGCCAGGGCACCATCCTGTCCCACGGCACACACGGCCAGGGCACCACTCCTGTCCCACGGCACACACGGCCAGGGCACCATCCTGTCCCACGGCACACACAGCCAGGGCACCATCCTGTCCCACGGCACACACAGCCAGGGTACCATCCTGTGACACAGCACACACAGCCAGGGCACCATCCTGTGACACGGCACACACGGCCAGGGCACCACTCCTGTCACACGGCACACACAGCCAGGGTACCATCCTGTGACACGGCACATACAGCCAGGGCATCATCCTGTCCCACGGCACACACGGCCAGGGCACCATCCTGTCCCACGGCACACACAGCCAGGGCACCATCCTGTCCCACGGCACACACAGCCAGGGCACCATCCTGTCACACGGCACACATGGCCAGGGCACCATCATGTCCCATGGCACACACGGCCAGGGCACCATCCTGTCCCACGGCACACACAGCCAGGGTACCATCCTGTGACACGGCACACACAGCCAGGGCACCATCCTGTCCCACGGCACACACGGCCAGGGCACCACTCCTGTCACACGGCACACACGGCCAGGGTACCATCCTGTCACACGGCACATACAGCCAGGGCATCATCCTGTCCCACGGCACACACGGCCAGGGCACCATCCTGTCCCACGGCACACACAGCCAGGGTACCATCCTGTCCCACGGCACACACAGCCAGGGCACCATCCTGTCCCACGGCACACACGGCCAGGGCACCATCCTGTCCCACGGCACACACGGCCAGGGCACCATCCTGTCCCACGGCACACACGGCCAGGGTACCATCCTGTCCCACGGCACACACGGCCAGGGCACCATCATGTCCCACGGCACACACGGCCAGGGCACCATCATGTCCCACGGCACACACGGCCAGGGCACCATCATGTCCCACGGCACACACGGCCAGGGCACCATCATGTCCCACGGCACACACGGCCAGGGCACCATCCTGTCCCACGGCACACACGGCCAGGGCACCATCCTGTCCCACGGCACACACGGCCAGGGCACCATCCTGTCCCACGGCACACACGGCCAGGGCACCATCCTGTCCCACGGCACACACGGCCAGGGTATCACTCCTGTCCCACGGCACACACGGCCAGGGCACCACTCCTGTCCCACGGCACACATGGCCAGGGCACCATCCTGTCCCACGGCACATACGGCCAGGGCACCATCCTGTCCCACGGCACATAAAGCCAGGGCACCATCCTGTCACATGGACACACAGCCAGGGCACCACTCTTGTCCCATGGCACACACAGCCAGGGCACCACTCCTGTCCCACGGCACACACGGCCAGGGCACCATCCTGTCCGACGGCACACACGGCCAGGGCACCACTCCTGTCCCACGGCACACACGGCCAGGGCACCACTCCTGTCCCACGGCACACACAGCCAGGGCACCACTCCTGTCCCATGGCACACACGGCCAGGGCTGTGCAGGCTCTATTTTTCCTCTACACCTGCACCAGACCGTCGAGGCCTCTTCTGGGAAACAGGAGTGCTCACCAGTGCCGTAACAGGCGGTCGTGGGGACGAATCCCAGCCAGTGCTTACAGCCCTTTCTGCATGCCAGACTGTGCTGAGCATTTCACAGAAAACTTGTATTCCAGCAGCTCTACAAAATGGGAAGTGTCGTCATGGCTGCTTTACAGAGGCCACGTACCCAAGAGTGTGGAGCAGGGGAGCCTGGACTACTGACGCTAAAGCACGGGCATGGATCAGCAGCAGCCTGGCACAGTGAGGGTCTGGTCAATAGTGTCCATGCGTCCACTCCCCTTTCTGCTCTTCCTTCTCCCTGTCCCCAGCCTCATTATAGACTAGTTCTAAAGGAAAGCCAAGAGAGCAGAAGTCTCACGAAAATCCACAGTCTGGCTAAACCACGTACCCAGATGCATTTTACCTGTGCTTAAGCAAAAGTCTGATTTGGATTTTCAGCTGGAAGTAAAAAAATCTTTAGAATCTTTTCAGTGACGCTGGGTTGACTCTCTGATACCTGCTCCCAAATTCTATTTTTTGGTATCTAACTTCACAGCAATAGTAAAAAGAATTATTTAGGGCGATAAACTCTCACCCATTCAGCAGGATATAGGATATAGATAGGATAGAGATACACACAGGATATAGCCTATCCTGAGGCAGGGCAGTGCGACTCCGTTATGTAGCACCAGGCTGGAGACCGGACTCAGGACACAAACTCTTCACTCCACGAGAGCCTGTGCTTCCACAGAGGTCTTGGGAAAGGACTAGAATGGTCCTGCTGGGTTACTGCTCAGTGTCAGGCACACTGGGTGCCTATGGGCCTCCTGCCGGTACCACTCGGTGGCCAGGCACACTGGGTGCCTGTGGGCCTCCTGCTGGGTATGCACAGTCTAACGCTGGAGAGGGCCCACTGCTATGAGAGGTTCCCAGAGAGAAGGGAGGGCCAGGAAGAGAGGTGAGAGCACTTCCAATCAGGCCTGCCAAAAGCCTGTGGCTGGGCTCAGCTCCACCGCCACCAATGCCAGGCTGCGTGCCTCTGGGCAAGGTTCTGCCCTCCAACCTCAGGGGCCTTGCATGAGGATGAAATGAAGGGGTAAACTGCACATGGCTCTGGTGGCCTTGAAACCGTTGGTTCTTGGACAGCACTCGTATCGACAGGTGTAGTCCAACGCGAACCCTCTTCAGTGCCTGGTCTTGGGGGATCAGCTGGCTTGCTCTTGGACAGTTGCCTCTGGAGCTCAGAGCTGCACATAGGCAATTTGGGGCTGCCATGCCATGAGGAAGTCCAAACTAGCCCATGCGATGACCATAGGGAGAGGCCTCAAGCCTGCGTGGAGCGACACAGCCAGCCCCAGCCACTCCCCCTCTAGCCGCCCTACCTACCTTGGACTGTGGCAAAGCTCCAAGTCAGAGCTATGCAGCCAAGCTTCCCCCAAATTCCTGACCCACAGAGGCATGAGAGAAGGCACGATTGCCATTTGAAACCACCGAGCACTGGGGTGAGGAGCTGTGCAGTGGGTAACCAGCACACTGTAATGTCACTGCCAGCTCTGGGCTGCCCCTCCACTCTCTCTAGAATTCTATGAAAAGCATCGCCAAAATACACGGTAGAGAATGAAAAGAAGTAAATATTCTCTCTATAATACTCATTCACTCAACAAAGTTTTACTGATCACTCTGTGTACCAGGCTTGGGACAAGATGCCACAAATACACAAACAGCCACCTTCCTGCCCCTGCGGGAAGTTCACAGTCTGATTACAGAAGTGGACGCCCACACCCATTGTTAATTAGTGGCAGTGGGGCATGAGCGGCACAAACCAGAATCCCTGGGGACACTTACACACCGTTCCCCCTGCCTTCCCCAGCGGCAGGCCAGGCTGGCGAGCTGGGGAGCGGGGAGTGATGCCCCTCGGCAGACGGTCCTTGCCCTTGTCTGCCTCTGTAACTGTCCATCACAGCCTACACACGTGATGAAAGAAAAGTCTAGGGACCGCTTTGCATATAAATCTTTAAAAATCTTGGTAGCTGGCCGGCGCTGCGGCTCAATAGGCTAATCCTCCGCCTAGCGGCGCTGGCACACCGGGTTCTAGTCCCGGTTGGGGCACCTGATTCTGTCCTGGTTGCCCCTCTTCCAGGCCAGCTCTCTGCTGTGGCCAGGGAGTGCAGTGGAGGATGGCCCAGGTCCTTGGGTCCTGCACCCCATGGGAGACCAGGAGAAGTACCTGGCTCCTGCCATCGGATCAGCGCGGTGCGCCGGCTGCAGCGCGCCAGCTGTGGCGGCCATTGGAGGGTGAACCAACGGCAAAGGAAGACCTTTCTCTCTCTCTCTCTCACTGTCCACTCTGCCTGTCAAAAAAAAAAAAAAAAAAAAATCTTGGTAGCTGATGTCTGTGCAAGGCAGAGGGTGCTCGGGAGGCGGTCACTTCTACAGGTCACTAATTCGAAGGAAGTCACCCCGGGGCCTCCTTCCTTTCTGGTTACCCTGTTGTCCAGCACACACTGGGACTCAGCAGCCAACTAAAAGGCCCCACCCCCAGGAAGCTCACATTCCAAAGGAGTAACTCGTACTAACAAACAGAGTGATGTCTGGTTGCACAAGTGCTATGGAGGCGAGACAGGAGGATGAGATCGTCTAGCGAGAGGGCAGAGAGCTGCTCAGACGGGACACTGATGCAGGGGCTGGAAGGCAGCGATGAGGGGACTGGGGGGATGCATGGTATCCAGCAAGACTATCATGGAGGCCACAGGGCTGGGGAGCAGGGAGAGCAAGGGTGGAACGTGGCTGGGAGCTTTTTAGGGTGCTGGTGGGTAAGGGCAGGCTTTGACTCGGCACTGATTTTTTTTTTTTTTTTTTTTTTTGACAGGCAGAGTTAGACAGTGAGAGAGACAGAGAGAAAGGTCTTCCTTCCATTCGTTCACTCCACAAATGGCTGCTATGGCTGGTGTGCCGCGCCATGCTGATCCAAAGCCAGGAGCCAGGTGCTTCCTCCTGGTCTCCCATGTGGGTGCATGGACTTGGGCCATCCTCCACTGTCCTCCCGGGCCACAGCAGAGAGCTGGACTGGAAGAGGAGCAACCAGGACAGAATCCGGCGCCCATATGGGATACCAGCGCTGCAGGCGGAGATTAACCAAGTGAGCCACAGCGCTGGCCCCGGCACTGATTTTGATGTTACAATTTTCACTGGCATTTCCAAATGAACATGTTATGCCTCCCTTCCGTTCTAATTTCAGGGGCTTCTCTCTAGTGTAGGGGTGAGTGAAAGCCTGGGAGGCTGAGAGGGGATCTCTGCACATGCTGCTCCCAGGCACAGACACTGGGGGCTCATGGGCAATGCCAGCAGGAGTTGGGGTCCTCCTGTCTCAACTGAAGGAGAAACCAAGTTCTCCTTCCATTCTTCCCACTTCACGGCAGAGGCAGAGTCCAGAATCCAGAACACAACACATGGGTAAATACTCATTAAATGACAGCCCCTCCTGGAACCCGGAAGAGCAACACCTCCAAGTCAGGGCCCGCCATTCCTGGAGCAGGTGTGGATGTTGCCTGTACTTCTGGGCCACACGGACTCAGTCCACACAGGACCCCTGGTGTTCTAGGCCTCCACTCCCACCCAGAGGGACGCAGTCTTTACAGGACTGCCGACCCCCAGCTCAAGAAACAGAAGAACATAAGTGAACTGATTAAGGGCTGGTGCTGGCATCCCATATCGTTGCCGGTTCAAGTCCCAGCTGCTTCACTTCTGATCCAGTTCCTGCTGATGGCCTGGGAAAGCAATGGAAGATGGCCCAGGTGCTTGGTCCCCTGCCACCCATGTAGAGGACCCAGAAGAAACTCTTGGCTCCTGGCTTCTGATCAGCTCAGCTCAGGCTGTTGTGGCCATTTGGGGGAGTGAACCAGTGGATGGAAGACCTTTCTTTCTGTCTCTCCCTCTCTCTGTCTGTAATTATGCCTCTCAAGTAAATAAATAAATCTTTAAAAAAAGAACTGATCGATCAACCAATCCATTAACCAACAAAGTAAGAACTTAAGGATATCTACATTCTCAAATGTAGTTATCTCAAAAGTCATTACAATACTGAGTCCCTTTTCTTCACCAAATAAATAATAACACTGGCAATTTAAAATAAAATAGCAATTTTAGTTAAAATTCACTAAAAATAAAATCAGAATGGCTACCCTTAGGGGGCTGCATCCACACATCGGCTCACACAGGCTTCAGAGCAGCCCTGTGTCATCAGATGCTTTGACGCACAGGGAACCTGTGTGGGAGCCTGGCCTTCAGCTGGGGAGACAGAGGCAGCAGGGGATCCTGGGAAAGGTGAGCTGCAAGGAGCCGAGGCAGCAGGAGGGAAGTGCTCGGAGCTCATCCCGTCCCCGCCCAGCCACAGCACCTGCTGGCTGTGCTCTGGCATTGAGAATCACAGGACGTTCCCTCTCTCCTTCAGTCATGCTCTTGTCATTACTAAGTACACCCTGTCTCTGGCGGTGATCCTGAGGCACGTCTTCAAGGCACTGCATCATGGGAGCTTGAGTGCTGTGCACCACCCGGGTCCTTCTACCAGCTGCTGGCGACCTGGGACTTGGGCTTCCAACTCTCCACTCCTTTTGTGTGCTGCAACAGTGCCCAGCATGGATGCTGTGCCCTGTCTCCTCTCTATTAGAGGACGGTTCTGTTACCAAACTCCCTGGTCCTCTGGCTTTTCTCAGCTCCAACAGCCATGAACTAAGCCTCCGCACTGTAATAACAGTTGCTGAGCACCTGGAGGGATTCACTGAGCACCTAGCACCGTGCTCAGTGTGAATGCCTTCTAAATGCTTCCTAGAGGAATGAACCAGTGAGTCAGGGGAGACACGTGATTGGTATGACATGCAACATGAGACGGCTCAGGAGAGCACCCAGTTATCCGTCCTCTGGGTGCCTGCCATTCTGGAGGGACTAATGGGTTGGTGTGTTCCCGAGAGCCCTTTCTGTCCACAACTACAGCAAGACAAGAAAGAAGTCGACCAGGGATTCAGACGACAGAAAGGCGATTCCGTGCAGAGCAGCCCCAGGTCTGACTGCAAAGGAGAAATGTGGCTCCCACACCATCATTATAATTAATAGCCATTCACTGAAAAGGCCTATTTGACAGGAGAAGCTGATGGGTGGGAATTACTGTCTCCTGGGCATGAAAACCCCAAACCTAAGCATATCAGACCCATGCTTGCAGCTTCGTAGCAAATAAAGCCTTTTTTAAAATTTATTTTGACTGATAGAGTTAGACAGAGAGACAGAGAGATAGGTCTTCCTTCCACTGGTTCACTCCCCAAATGGCCACTACTGCCAGAGCTATGCCGATCCGAAGCCAGGAGTCAGGTGCTTCCTCCCGGTCTCCCATGCAGGTGCAGGCGCCCAAGCACTTGGGCCATCCTCCACTGCCTTCCTGGGCCACAGCAGAGAGCTGGACTGGAAGAGGAGCAACCGGGACTAGAAGCTGGTGCCCATATGGGATGCCGGCGCCGCAGGCAGAGGATTAGCCAAGTGAGCCATGGCACCGGCTCCAAATAAAGCCTTTTAAACAGTACATTCAAGGGGCTGGTGCTGTGGTGTAGCGGGTTAAGCCTCTGCCAGCAATGGCATCCCATATGGGCGCTGGTTCGAGACCTGGCTGCCCCACTTCTGATCCAGCTCTCTGCTGTGGCCCGGGAGTGCAGTGGAGGATGGCCCAAGTGCTTGGGCGCCTGCACCTGCATGGGAGACCGGGAGGAAGCACCTGACTCCTGGCTTCGGATCAGCATAGCTCCAGCCACTGTGGCCAGTTGGGGAGTGAACCAGTGGATGGAAGACCTCTCTCTCTCTCTCTCTCTCTCTCTGTAACTCTGACTTTCAAATAAAAAACAAAAACAAAAAAATAGCACATTCAAGTCAAATTTCATTTGTCTAATTACTCCAGAAAAGGACTCCAGAAACCAAGATTCCCACACTGGTACTGGTACTCTAATACTTAAGTACGCTTAAGTATCTGGAGGTAGAAAGCTGATTAGCCACTACCTAGGGCTGCAGAGGAGGGAGAGGTGGGAGGATATGGCTATAGAAAATCAGTTCTCAAACTGATTGCGGTGATGGACACACAGCTCTGACTGCGTATATGAAAGGCCGCACTTTGAATGGGGGAACTGCACCGTGTGTGAAGTCTACTTCAATAAAGCTGTAAGAAACAAACCCACGGCCGGTGCCGCGGCTCAATAGGCTAATCCTCCACCTAGCGGCGCCGGCACACTGGGTTCTAGTCCCGGTCGGGGCACCGATCCTGTCCCGGTTGCCCCTCTTCCAGGCCAGCTCTCTGCTGTGGCCAGGGAGTGCAGTGGAGGATGGCCCAAGTCCTTGGGCCCTGCACCCGCATGGGAGACCAGGAGAAGCACCTGGCTCCTGCCATCGGATCAGTGCGGTGCACCGGCCACAGCGCGCCTACTGCGGCGGCCATTGGAGGGTGAACCAATGGCAAAAGGAAGACCTTTCTCTCTGTCTCTCTCTCTACTGTCCACTCTGCCTATCAAAAAAAAAAAAAAAAAAAAAAAAAAAAAAAAGAAGAAGAAACAAACCCACATCCTGAATGCCAGTGGGGGGTGGGGGGTCTCCCGTGCTGCGCTGATGCCTCAGCCACCCCCTCTGCTCAGTGACTCGGGATACCTGCTGCGAATGCAGTTTTTCCTATCAGACGCCACACAGCAGTGGTCTCAGGATCGCAACACGCAGGGCCGTCCGTGCTACATATCTGCCCTGAAGCTCACTTTCAACTAACGCCTTGGCAGCTAAGCACGCGCACTCACGCCACACACGACCTACTCACTACGGGTTGTGGGCTCTCAGGCGGGCCACTCCGTGTCTCGGTGTCTCCGTATGTAAAGCCGGAGACCAGGCTCACTGGGGCACTGTGTGGCTCACAACAGGCAGCATGTAGCAAGCACTAATGCTGTTCTTGCGAGGGGAGCCAGACAGAGCATGCGCTCTCAACACTTCTCCCTGCTGTCGGTGTTGCTGCCCACGGCAGCTCTCCTGAGTTCTGGACCAGCAACCAGAAAACACGTGTGTTCGGGGCACTTGGTGTGTTCAGCAAGACGACAGGGGCTGCACTCTGGGACACTGCACAGGCCAGCTGTGAGCTGCAGTGGTATTGGGCAACTTATCCCTAAACAGGACCCCTCTAGAGCCCAGAGAGGCCTCCTGACATCTTGGAGGCTGGAGCCCAAGGGCACACAGTGGCCCACACACCCTGCAGTCTCTCTAGACCACTGCTTCCGAAACTCCAAAGGTCACCGACATTTGAGAGCAGGAGGAACTCGCAGGCCCTCGGCTCAGCAAAGTGTACGCACATGATGACGGGGGTGGGGGTTTGAATCCAGAAGGCCTAGCCAGAAGCCCCTGGTTCAAGACCCCAGCTCCAGCCTGTACGCAACCCCAGCTCTCAGGCGCTGGGCTGGACGCTCCCACAGCAGCTAGACACAAGCCCTCTGGAGGCCTGCCAACACCACCCCCACTCTCCACCCCCGGCTTTGGCCAGAAAAACAGTCCCAAGAACAGACTGCCGCGTCCCAGCCGCTGTGTCCATCTGCAGCCAGGGGATTCCCAGGGGCCCGGGTCAGAACAGGATGCAAGCTGGTGGCTTGAGAAGCTACTGGAGGGCAAAGCCCAGAAGACTCGCTGATAACAGCCGGGGAGTTCCAACCTCAAGGCAGCTTCCTGCCACGTGAGACCCTCCCTATGCCAGCAGGGAACAGGAAAACTCAGGCAGGGGAGCCAGGGGAGGGAGCGCGAGGAGCTGAGGGGCTCCCCAGACTCCAGGACAGAAAAACCAAGGCTCAGGACCCTGTGCCAGGTCCGAGTGGAGGCAGCCGGGGGCAGGCGGGGACAGGGAAGGCAGGTGGGCTCCGGACCAGGCCCCCGCACCACCAGCTGTGTAACGTCTCTGACCCTTACTTTCTTCACCTGTGAGACAGAGACAACAATCCCAACTCTCAGGTGGTTGTGAGATGAAAGGAAACTCACTGGGCTTTTTCTGAGTCTTTGTCTCCCCGACGGACGCAGCAGTAAGGAGTGAGGATGACCAAGATGAAGGTGAGCGCTGGCTCTAGTCTCAGAGGAGCCTTGGGTTCCAGTCCTGGCCCTGCCACCTAGTTAAGTCTTTCTGCAAACAGCTTTACCACAAACACTCGGGGGCAGAAAGGCCGGCATCACGCCCAGAGTTGGACACTAACTCCTGTGCGTGACGCCACCTGCTAAGTGTGCAGCTCAGGAGCCCCTGAACCCTCTTCTGACGCAAGGACTGTGGAGCTGCAGCGTGACGTCACACAACTTCCGAAAAGAACCATCCTGCCTTAGCTTCCTGGGGCCCAAAATTCCTCTCTAATTTCATTCGGAACCTATTTCACTTCTTCCTTCAGATAGAAAGAAACAGATATTTAGGTAAAAATTGCTGGCACTATGGTAGCATGGTATGAGGGCTGTGGCTGCCCACCTGGTTTAAGTTCTTTTTCCAGCTTGCATCTCCTCAGATTCTTCAAGGTTGATCAATCAGTGTGGAAATTCTAAGGAAACAGAAGAAAAAACAAAAACAAAAACAAACATCAGACAGACTCCAGGGTTGTAAACTGAAGCGATCTGGGAGGGCAAGTCAACAAAATCCATTCTGTGAGACATTAAGGCATTTATGCTACAGATGTATTCCCATAAACAGGACAATCAGTGAGCACACTGCATAACAGCAGAGAAAAAGGAAATGATTTACATCTGTGTCAACAGAACAAGAATTACAGTGTATCAGTAGGAGAAGTTATACAGCTGCTTCAAACAATGAGGAAGACTTCATCATACTGACATGGGAACACGTACACATTTGATAATTACACTGTAAAACTGCATAGATGGTCCAAGACGTGTGCACATGAATTTATGATTAGAGAAAGTCCAGCATTTGTATACATATACACTTTTAAAGGTATACACACTTTACACTTTAAAAAATTTTAAGGATATGAGCATAGTTTAAAAAGTCCATGGGAAAATCTGATAAAAAAGTGTTTTATTTCTTAAAAAAATAGAAATATAATTTTAAACTCTTCCAAGAGAGCTGGAGGAGGATGGGGGAAAATATGTTTATTTTGGTGCAAAAGCATTTGAAAACTACATACACTTTTTCCATAATACCCATTTTCCATGAACGCTTAGAAGACTCCTTGTATGTAGAAAATGACAAACAGTAAGTGGTAAGCAAAGGTTCTCTCTGGGACTAAATGAGATTGTAGGGAATGAAATGATAGACTGTTACCATACACACAGGCAGTGACAGACTGTCCCAGCGTACACAATCTCTGTTTTGACTGTAAACTTAGAGGCATGTGCAACCTTCCTAATCACGATATGCTGTCCATGTAACATTCCTTCTCCAGAGAAAAGATCAGGAGGGAAGGCAAAAAACATCTTCAAACAAAGATTGGGCAAATGTACCATTACAGACCTTAGACACGCTCTCCAATAGAAAGGACGCTGACCACAGAAAGTGAAAATTTACAATCAACAGTGAGCAAATAAATTTGCAAGCATTTGGTAAATTTAAAGCAGCACTGTTTGAATAAAACTAATCAGAGATGAAACCAAATTGGATGACATTAAATATTCAATAATAAAGATATTGAGGATGATGGAGCAGTCAAACTGTGAATTTCCTCAATTATCCAGGACGAACACAGAAGCACTGTTTATGGAAGACAGTATACCCAGATGTACAGGAGCACTTTAGGACAAAAACAGGAACGCCATTTTATTTCAGGTAACATACCCATGATATTATGTTAAAATTTTAAGTATAAGAATAACAAAAGTAGAAATAGACTACATATGTGCCAAACCAGTTAGCATATTTTTGTGCAGAAAAGCCTAATTATCAAAAAATGTCAATCCTTCCTAAGCCATTACATAATTTTCATGAGATTTCAATATGAACACCAACTGGTTTATTTTGAAGGAGAGGAATGAATACAACTATAATTTATATAGAATAATACATGTCCAAGAAACTAGCCAGGAAAACATCAAGAAAATTATGAAAAACGGAGGATTTAAAAATGTACTATAGAAACGAGGTGTTAACATGAGAACAAATAGGTCTGTGGACTATAATAAGTCTAGAAATAAGTAAATAAAGGAGCTTCTTTTTTTTTTTTTTTCCCCAGGCAGAGTGGATAGTGAGAGAGAGAGACAGAGAGAAAGGTCTTCCTTTTTTTTGCCGTTGGTTCACCCTTCAATGGCCGCTGCGGCCGGCGCATCTCACTGATCCGAAGCCAGGAGCCAGGTGCTTCTGCTGGTCTCCCAAGCGGGTGCAGGGCCCAAGGACTTGAGCCATCCTCCACTGCCTTCCCAGGCCACAGCAGAGAGCTGGCCTGGAAGAGGGGCGACCGGGATAGAATCCGGCGCCCCAACCGGGACTAGAACCCAGTGTGCCGGCGCCGCAAGGCGGAGGATTAGCCTGTTAAGCCACGGCGCCGGCAAGGAGCTTCTTTTTTAAAGAGGGATTTCAATGCAAAAGAGAAATGAAGATTTATTCAGGAAATGGTGTTGTCACACTCAGAACAATTCACGACCACCATCTCTTACTGGATGTAAACATAAATTGCAAAGGGATTCACAGTTCTGGATTAAATTAATTAAGACAATAAAAGTATTATTAGGACATTTTAGGAAAAGATTTATATAACTTTGGGGTGGAGACGTTATTCCTAAACAAGGAAGAAATCCTGACCCTCTGAAGAGAAAAACAACAGGCATTCATTTTACAAGAAAAATTCTATGTTATATAACAAGAAATAAGAAAATGATACATTAGGAAAATTATTAACACATATGAAATCATTAATACAGAAAACATAAAGAGCTCCTAAAACCACTTGAGAAAAAGGTGAACAACCCATGAGAAACAGAGGTAGAGGTAATTCACAGACGAGGACAGTGAAATAGTTAACACGAACCAACGTTCACTCTCACCAGAAGTGAGAATACACAACATAAGCAACTGCGAGGCAACATCTTCCCCTAATAGATCAGAGATAAAATAAATCAACAGAGAGAGGGAGGGAGGGAGACGGGATGGAAAGAGGCAAGAAGTTGAAGAAGGGAGAGGATACTGGATATTGGTAAAGACTTAGGGAAGCCCAAGTACTCCTATATTGCTGGTATATATAACTTTGTAAAGCCGGCATTATTGCGGCACAGTGGTTAACATGCCACCTGCAGTAACAGCATCCCATATCAGAGCACTGGTCGGAGTTCCGGCTGCTGCTTCCAATCCAGCTCCCTGATAATGCGCCTGGAAAAGCAGTGGAAGACGCAACCCACATGGGAGACCAGGATGGAGTGCAAGTTCCTGGCTTTGCTATCGGCCCCGGCTGTTGTGACTGTTTGGGGAGTAAATCAGAGGTGGAAGATATCCTCTCTCTCTCTCTCTCTCTCTCTCTCTCTCTCTCTTCCTCTCTCCCTGTTTGTTACTCTGCCTTTCAAATACATAAGTACATTAAAAAAAAAAAAAGTAGTATAATGTCTATTAAAATGTGAAATACAAATATTCTTTGACCCAGAAATATTAATTTTGAAAATATGACCTATAAAAATAAAAGTACTAGTAGAAAAGGATATGGATCTAAATATGTTTCATGCAATGATGTTTCTAGTGGGGAAAAAAGCCCCAGGGTCAGCCCGTTTGCTGTTACTGTAACAGAATACCCAGATGGAGTCATTTATAAATCAAAGGTTTCTTCTGGCTCAGGGACCTGACTGTCCAGCAGTGTGGCCCAGCATCAGCTCAGTTTCCAGTGAGGGCCTCACGGGAGAGCAGAAGGGGAGGAAAGTGAGTGGAGGGCAGGGAGGAGCTGTTTCCCAACAGCCCACCCTGGAGACAGTGAATCCACTCCCCTTAGGGCCCAGCACTCCACACTGCTACCCGGGGATAGACCACGGCCAAACCTGGCGCCTGGTAACTCGGCTTTCCGTCAAAGGAGAAGCGGCCGAGTACGTGGTGGCACTCCTAAATGGACAGGCCGGAAGTTAGATCTGTACCTACCCATGATGTGCTTTCTAGTGAGAAAAATAACCTGCAAGGTAACGGATCAAATAGGATTCCGCCTGTGAAAAACAGTCACATACACCCTAAACCGTACATGCATTTAAATAGCAGCTTTGAAAAGGTATGGAAGGACAGACAGCACACTGATAACACAACCTGTCTAATAAGGATGGAACAGGGAGTAGGAGGGAGGAGAGAGGTTACAGCTTTCCCTATGTAGCTTCGAACTGTTGGCTTAGGGACAAGGAGCACATGTATTACTTAAGGGAAAAATTAATAAATAAAAATAATACCACAGAAATATAAACATATGAGAGCAAAGACAGAACACTAGTAACCTATGCCAGACACTACTTTTAAATTTTATTTATTTATTTAGAAAGGCAGAGTGATAGAGGAAGAGGGACAGACAAAAACATCTGCCATCTACTAGTTTGCCCCCAGATGCCTCCAACAACAGAGGCTGGGCCCAGCTGAAGCCAAGAACCTGGAATTCAACCTGAGTTTCCCACGTGTGTTGGGGAGAACTCCAGTACTTGAGTCACCACCTACTACCTTCTGAGTGCATTACCAGGAAGCCAGTGCTCTGGTACAGAGGGTTAGGCCATCACCTGCAGAACTGGCATCTCATGAGTGACAGTTTGAGTCCTTGCTGCTCCACTTCCAATCCAGTTCCCTGCTAATGGTCTGGGAAAGCAGTGGAAGATGACCCAAATACTTAGGCCCTTGCCACCTACATGGGGGACCAAGATGAAGCTCCTGGCTTCCACCTGGCTCAGCCCCAGCTGCTGGGGCTATTTGTAGAGTGAACCAGCAGATGGAAGAGCTCGCTGTCTGTTCCTAACTCTGCCTTTCAAATAAAAAAATAAATAAATCTTAAAAAAAAAAAAAGTAGGTGGGACTTGATCCTGACATTCCAACATCCCAAGAGATGGCTTAAGCTGCTGAGCCACACTGCCCATCCCTACCTATTTACTTTTATATGGAATAATAGGATACATTTATTATTGTCCTTTAATTTTTGGGGGGTTAAAATAGAAGAGTATTGTGGCGCGGCAGGTTAAGCTGCCATTTGTGATACTGGCTTTCCACAGCGCAGCAGCTGATTCCAGTCCCAGCTGCTCTGCTTTTGATCGAGCTTCCTGATAACGCACCTGAGAAGGCAGGGGAGGATGGTCCTGGCCACCCACAAAGGAGTTCAAGCTGGAGTTCCTGGCTCCTGGCTTCAGTTTGGCCCAGCGTGTGAACCAGTGGAAGGAGAACTGATCTCCACTCCCCCCATTTTGTCTCTCCCCCTCTCTCTGTAAGTAAAGTAATTAAGTAAGTAAGTAGGTCAATAAATAAATAAATCTTTAAAAGAAAACAGAACAGGCCTCCCAACATGCTGTTCTGATAGTTGGAAGCAAGGGGAAAAAAGCTCATGGGAGAAAAAGTAATTTATTTCCTAAGCATTTATGACTTTTATTTTTAAAAGGTGAAAAAAATCCTTACTTAAAAAAAAATTTCCCCCTTTCAAGTCCAAAAGAAAGCCTATAGCTTTTGTTTGAAACTGCTCAGTGTTCAGATGGTGTGGGGGCTGACTCCGGGCTGTTTTCTGATCCCCTTCATTCCCTCCAAAGCCAATTCTCTACTCTCTAGGGAGCGACTGGGAAACAGCCCCACCAACCGCAGGGGCTCTGGCATCTCTAGCACAGGGGGCCAGGAGTCCAGGCAAGTGAAGTAAGGTGTTCTGGGAATCACCTTAATGGGAGGAGAAAGGCAATGAGGACATACAGGGGAAGAGCAGGAGAGCATTCCCAACAGGCCCTAAGGGACACCGCCTCTGCTAGATGTGCCACTTCACAGTTACCAGGAGGACGCCTTCCACCCTCCCCTGCTGGAACGCTTCAAGGCTTTTTTTTTTTAAAAATGTACCTGAGAGAGAGGGAGAGAGGGAAGGAGGGAGGGAGAGAGGGAGGGAAAGAAAAGAAAAAGAAAAGAAAGAGGGACAGGTAGAGAGCTCCCATTTGCTGGTTCACTCCAGATGCTTGCAATGATGACTGGGGTGAGCCAAGGGTTGAAGCCAGGAGCCAGATTCAAGTGTCTTATGTGGTGGCAGGAACCCAATTACTCACGCCATCACCATTGACTCCCAGGGTCTGCGTTAGCAGGCAGCAGCTTGAACCAGGAACCAAAAATGGGTATTGAACCTGGGCACTTTGAAATGGGTGTGGGTATCTTAATTAGCACCTTAACTGCTAGGCCAAATATCTATCTCTGCTTTTAACTTTTTAAAATATATATTTATTGGGGGTGGTGCTGTGGCACAGCAGGTTAACACCCTGGCCTGAAGTGCTGGCATCCTATATGGGCGCTGGTTCAAGACCCAGCTGCCCCACTTCCAATCCAGCTCTCTGCTATGGCCTGGGAAAGCAGTAGAGGATGGCCCATGTCCTTGGGCCCCTGCACCCACATAGGATACCTGGAAGA
The DNA here is from genome assembly GCF_033115175.1 of Lepus europaeus. Taxonomy (NCBI): domain Eukaryota; kingdom Metazoa; phylum Chordata; class Mammalia; order Lagomorpha; family Leporidae; genus Lepus; species Lepus europaeus. Next base: position 111,178,224 of record NC_084836.1, on the reverse strand, counting down.
TGCTCCTGGCTCCTCGCTCCTGGCTTCAGATTGGCGCAGCTTTGGCCATTGTGTCCAATTGGGGAGTGAACCAGCGGATGGAAGACCTCTCCCTCTCTCTCTCTCTCTGTCTCTGTCTCTCTGCCTCTCCTCTCTCTGTGTAACTCTGACTTTCAAATAAACAAATCTTTAAAATTTATTTATTTATTTGAAAGAGTTACAGAGAGGGAGGGAGAGACAGAGATCTTCCATCTGCTGGTTCACTCCCCAAGTGGCCACAATGTCCAGGAGCCAGGAGTTTCATCAGGGTCTCACATGGCTGGCAGGCACCCAAGCACTTGGGCCATCCTCTGCTGCTTTGCCCAGGCCATTTGCAGGGACTGGATCAGAAGTGGAACAACCAGGAAATGAACCAGCACCCATATGAGATGCCAATGTCACAGGTGGTAGCTTTACCCACTAAGCCAACATGCCAGCCCTAGCTTTATTTTTTTCTTAATATTTATTTATTTGAAAGGCAGAATTACAGAGATAAAGTCAGAGAGAGAGAGAGGGAGGTCGGACTTCCATCCGTTGGTTCACTCCCCAAATGGCCACTATGGCCAGAGCTGGGCCAATCCAAAGCCAGGAGTCACTTCTGGGTCTCCCACGTGGGTGCAGGGGCCTAATCACTTGGGCCATCTTCTACTGCTTTCCCAGGCCATAGCAGAGAGCTGGATTGGAAGTAGAGCAGCTGGGTCACAAACCAGCACGCATATAGGATGTCGGCACTGTAGGCGGTGGCTTTATCCACTACGTCACAGTGCAGGTCCCCAGCCCCAGCTTTTAACTTTTAATTCTACTTTACTGATAACAAAGGTTTCACTGAAGTAACAATACTCCTGATTCCCACAGGTCTTCCTGTTTTACAAAGCACGTTTTGCAGCAGCAACTTTTTTCTGCTCCCACTCCTGCCTTCTGATGCACTCTCAAACAGCAAATACCAACCACAAAAGCCTGTATCCCCGGGCCCTGCCCACTTCTCTTCCCTTCCCCTAACCCTCAGCTTTGCCCATCTTTCTCTTCCCTCTCCCTCTGTGCTTTAGCCACAGCGATGGCCTCTGAGTTGCTCCAACCTCTGCACGCTTTCTTGTCTTGAGCCTGTTCCCCCAGATAACTCACCCTGCCTGCAATATTCTCCCCACTTCGTAGCACCCCTCTTTCCCCTCTCTTCCTTGGTTCTCATAAGAATTGGCTCTGCACCTCAGGCTAAGAACCATGTCAAGAAGGAAGCCCCATAACCACACCACAGCCTCTTCACTCACCCAGTTTACCGACTTCACACCACCACCATCTGTCCTTGTCATAGGGTCATGCCTATGGTATTTAACATCATCCACCTATCACCTTGCCCAGTGCCTGGCAGATATTAGGTGCCCAATGTATACCAGCTGAATACAGGAGAAATCAATTGACGTGAACTGAGGGCTCAGGAACCGCTCCTCCACCTTCTTGCGCGTTCTGTGGCATTGTACCCACCTCCCTTGGGGCACATGATCATACCTGGTAGTCACCCAAGTCTTGTTTTTCCTACCACACTGAGCACCGTTTCCCACAGCACCCTGTAAAATGCCCAACACCCCAGAGTTCTTAACAGTGGACATAGATGAAGGCTGCAGCCCCTAACCAGTCCCAGATGGAGCTTCTCCTTCCCAGCAGACCGCAGCACAGCAAGCCAGCATCGGATGGGATGCAGACCAACGCGAGGCTCTGCCCAGGAGACACTGAAGCTAGAGCTAAACTGGAAACGCGGTGGCGTGCGTGGGTGGGGGATGGGGAGACAGGCCCTTATCCAAAAACCAGAGAAGGGAAATCACTGAGTGGGGACTTATTTTAAGTATGTTTCTCTGTACTGTCTAGCCTTGCTTCCTTGAACAGGTTCTAATTTTATAATCAAGAAAAACCACAATAAATGTTATAAAAACAAACCAACAGAAAATCCAGCCATGATTTCAGACAGAATCACCCAGCCCTATGCTGCTTCCTTACTGCACCTTGGGATTCTCTATTCCAGGCCTTCTCAGTATCTCTACTCTGTAAGAGCGCTTTTCAGTCCTCTGAGGCCACGGGGGACAGGAAGGTGCTAGGAAGAGAGCTTCAGCAGGGGGCTGCTTGCAGTTGCTCCCCATGCGCAGGCTGGCCAGCTTTGGGTGTCAGGAATGGGAGAGGTGGGGTGGGAGGAGTGGGAATGACCAGCCAGCTCAAGACCAAGGCTGGCACCCGAGCCAACCCCCACTGACTGGCACTCTGGAGCACCCCTGCTCACGGATTTCTCTGAGAGCCCTCTCCACTTGCCACTGTAATGATTCATCCACTCGCCTACCCTCCCCCGTGCAGAGAATTCAACAGTACCAGGGGCTGCATCTTTAATCACCCTGTCCATCTAGCCCAGTGCTTAGCAGGACAAGATCCTCTCCACACGTCCACTAGATGGTCAGCCTGCACCCATAAAGGACAGAACCTAATAACTGACCTGGGTCTCTGGAACACAACAAGAATGCACAGACCTCTAAATACTTCATCTCTTTAGTGCCCTGAGGGTCTATTACTCAGCTCTGGAGCACCAAGTTGAAGCCAGCAATATCTTGCAAGATTAAAGAGGCTTCCGGGGCCAGTGCTGTGGCGTAGTGGGTAAAGCCGCTGCCTTCTGCAGTGCTGGCAATCCATATGGGTGCCAGTTCGACTCCCAGCTGCTCCACTTCTGATCCAGCTCTGCTATGGCCTGGGAAAGCAGCAGAAGATGGCCCAAGTGCTTGGGCCCCTGCACCCGTGTGGCAGACCTGGAAGAAGCTCCTGGTTCCTGGCTTTGGATCGATGCAGCTCCAGCCGTTGTGGTCAACTGGGGAGTGAACCAGCAGATGGAAGACCTCTCTCTTTCTCTGCTTCTTCTCTGTGTAACTCTTGACTTTCAAATAAATAAATCTTAAAAAAAAAAAAAAAAGAGGCTTCCTTTAAAGTTAGAGAATGCAGGCTTCCTCAGCAAGAGCAGATAGTTTCTTTTTTCTTTTTTAAAGATTTATTTATTTATCTGAAAGTCAGAGGTAGAGAGGTAGAGAGAGAGAGAGAGAGAGAGAGAGAGAGAGAGAGAGAGAGAGGTTCTCCATCCGCTGGTTCACTCCCCATCTGGCCGCAACGGCCAGAGCTGCGCCAATCCGAAGCCAGGAGCCAGAAGCCTCCTCCGGGTCTCTCACGCGGGTGCAGACACCCAAGGTCTTGGGCCATCCTGTACTGTTTTCTCAAGCCACAGCAGAGAGCTGCATCAGAAGTGGAGCAGCCAGGTCTCAAATGATATCCCATATGCCCATATGGGATGTCAGCGCCTCAGGCCAGGGTGTTAACCTGCTGTACCACAGCACCAGCTGAGCAGATACATTCTAATCTGCAATGCAGAATCACTCAGGGATAGGTGTGTGGCCTAGCATTTAAGCCCCCACTTAGGATGCCAGGGGATCCTTATTAGAATGTCTGGGTTTGAGTCCTCCCTCCCACTCCCAATTCCAGCTTTCTCCTAAGGCAGACCCTGGGAGGCAGCACTTGTTGGCTCAAGTAGTTAGGCCCCTGTCATCCATGCAGGGGGCCTGGACTGAGTTCTAAGCTCTCAGCTTTGGCCTGGCCCAACCCCAGCTGTTGTGGACATGTGGGGAGTAAACCAGCAGATGCGCAATTTCTGTCTCTGCCTCTCAAAAGAAAACAAAAAATATTCTTAAAAAAAAAAAATCAGCATTGCAGTTGACTACAGCTTCCCAAGGAACCACTCTTGGAAGGAGCATGGCTCAAAGTTTTCATAAAGCATTTCTGATGGGCTTCCAGGAGGCAGTGAGCTCAGCCACAGGTCAGGATTCTCAATCTGTTCCCAAGAACTTTAAGTTTTCTACCCCTGTCTCCACTTATCTGGTCCCTTGTGACACCCCTCAAGGTTCATTGGGTGAGCTCAGCTTCTTGTCACACACAGCACCTGTTACCAGTTTCTTCCTTAAGTGGCTGGGCAGGGTCCTCTGGACCCAGGAGGAGCACCCATTTCTGCTTTTGACCTTAGCACTGGCTGGCTGGTTTAAGGTTCATTTACACCCACTGGGTGATGACAGGAAGCAGCACTGAGGCTTGGTCAAGAGTCAAGCAGCTCCAGGGTCCATCACAGGTGCCTTCAAACTCATAAGGTCAGAGGACTTCAGGTGTTCAGACAAATGCCATCCCACAACTGAGCACCTACGACGTGTGCACCTGGCTAACCTTCTCTCTCTGGAAACTGTAAAGCAGCTAAGCTAAACCTGAGCACGTATGTTTGTACCGAGGAGGTGCGCCACGGGCCACATGCCGTCTCATCCCCGGGTGCCTCTGTGAAGTGGGGACAGCTGTGGCTCTGGGAGGCGGTGTGACTTGTGCCCGCGATTTCCCAGCCAGGAGGTGATGAGGACAGAGCTCTTCTTACCTGCTCTCGCTAATCTCTCATCTCTCGCTGAGTCCTAGTTTCAGTGTGTCTGAACTGACACACTGCAGACCCCAAATGCCCTCAGGGGCCAGGGGCCAGGCAGGAGGCTAGAGAGCATAATAAACCTAGGAAGACACACCTCAGGGCATTCAAGTGAAAAACAAAATCTGACTCCAACTTCCGCCTCTAGTCAATCGTCCTCATTTGGTAGCTGGAGAACCCGAGGTCCAGGTTGGTGCTGTGGGGAGGAGGTACAGTGCGACAGGACCCCCATCACTCCTTAGTCACAGCGGCTCTAGCACTGAGACCTTGCACAGTCACATCACCTCTCTGTGTCTTACATCACTTCTGCGAAGATTAAAAGGAGTCAGCATATCCAAGGTACCCAGCCCTCTACATGACCCACATTCCAAGATGCAAAAGCCAAGTAAGAATTCTGGACACAGCAGTCTCTCTAGAAACCACCTCCACCCTCCACCATGCCCTCAGCTCACTGCCAGCGTGGAGGGCTAAGGAGAGGTGTATCAGCAAAAGCACACTGACTCAGCACAAATGAGGGACCAGTCGCCCTCCTGGGGTCCATGAGGGTCTGCCCTGGGGGCTATGCGGCATTTCACCACATCGCCATTCCTTCCCTCCTAGCAGGGACCACAAAGTCCAGGCCTCTTCCTTAGAGAACATCACCCCTTCACCACCACCTTAGGAACAGGGATGACTTCCTTCATTATCCAGTCTCAAGACTGGGGGGGGGGGGGGGGGGCTGGAGTGAGACAGGAGGAAGCCCGGGGTTCCCACTGCCCGTGCCAGCGGCTGGTTCCACACAGCAGGGGGCTGGGAAGCCCTTAGAGACAAACACCCCTTAAACCTTCAAGCCCTGGGACCTGGGAAACACAAAATCCAAGCTCTGACTTCTGCTGTTCTTTGTGCTGAGGGCTGTGGTCACCTTCCCCTGCAGCAGTGTGGCTAGGCTTGGGTTCAAAGAAGCGAGCAGGGAGGCCAATCTCTTGCCAAACTAGGAACAAGGCGGCAGGCCTGTGGTGAAAATTGGGTGAGCTGTATTCCTGTGTACCCATGTTCCAGGCTCTCCACATGACCACGGGCCATGTGATGGGCAGGACAGACACACACACACAGGGTGCACCCAGTCAGGGGAGACACAGGAAATGGAAGTTTTGCTAATAATTATGTACACTTTAGGCGAACACTAGGAAGGCGCTCATGTGTGGCAGCATGTAGTAGACAGGGGCCTGCAGTGAGCGAGGTTAGGCAGTGAGAATGCTGACCACCCAGTGTGATGGAAATGGCAGAACAGAACACAGGGCCTGTCTGCTGCAGTGCTCAGTCGTATTCTCTCCTCTCTGTTCAAGCGTGCCTGCTGGTACATGCAGGTACACACACACATGTGCACACGCACACACACCCCGCTAAGACTTGTTCTCATTCTTCAGAAACACTAAACCTGAAAAAAAAAATCACTAAAACTTAGAAGTAACTTAATAATGCTGTCTGCTTCTTGTCCTTTTCAAAAACTGAACAAGTCACCAGTTTGTAGCCACTCTGAGATACTGAAAACTCTGGATACTTTTACTCCTGAAGCCACAGGAGTTCCCAAGGGGAAAGAAATACAGAGTTCACATCAAGCTAAATTTAGAAACATCAAAGTTGTCTCCCCATTTAGGTGCAAAGGAAGAAACAGATCCAGAGAGGGTGAAACACTTGCTCAAGGTTACCTAGTTTCCTTGGGTGGCCCTTCTGATACACAGTAGCTTTTGCTTTTTTAAAGTGAAATCTTTCTCCATTAACTAGCACTTCTCACTAACAGCGGAGGTGGGTCCCAGCATGCACAGGCTACTTCCAGCCTTGGGAGAGCCCTCAGCTCGAGGACTTGCCAGGAAGGGCCCTTTATCTTTATGCACAGAGTAGCTTAGCTGCAAATCCGGAAAACAGACAGCAACAAACAAATGCCTAGGAGCTTAGGTGTTCTGTTTATTTTCTAGGCATAAACAGCGCAATTTTTTAAAAGGAAGCAATAAAAAGATCAGAGCCAAAGTTAAAGATTTCCAACCCTCCCTCTGTCTTGGAGACCCCACCACCCAGCCACCACAGCGCTGGGGTCATCTGTGGCGACTCTGAGACCTAACCCCACCTCTAACAGAAGCTTAGCACAGCAACCCTGCTGTACCCGTGCGAGCAAGGTTATCAGGCATCTCCACTTTCAGAGACACTTCTTTCTAGAACGTTTAAGATTTTCTGTAAGATGTTTGCAATCAGAAAAAAGGGGGGGTTTTACAGGCACCGCCCTCCCAGGCATGATTTATTTCTTCCCCTCTATTTGGGGCAAGGAGCTGCTCTGAGGCTCTGGGTGCTCTGTCAAAGTTCTTTGGTAAGAAAGTCAAACAGCAGCTGAAGGGAGCCCAGCTGTGACTCCTGAAGCCCCAGCTCTAGCCCTGGGCTGTTTCAGACCAAGCTCGCATAGATTATAACATAAAAATAGACACTGTGTGACCAGCAGGCTGGAGAGCGAGCTCTCCAGAGAGCTCCGCGGAGCAAGTTAACTTTTACTTACAGGAGCACTTTCCTCAAAGCCCAAGAGGAGACAGATGTCAGAAAGCAGGAGTCAGAATCCGCAGGCTGCCTGGGCTGCGGGAGGATCCTCTCGCCCTTTCTCCCTCCCCTGTGTCTCCTAAATGAAAAGCGCTTCGAGGTTTTAGAGGGTGTTTCCCACGTCTCGGGCCAACTAAGTCCCCATTTGTTGTAACCCAACACTCGGCCTGATGATGTCAACCACTCAACTCACTTGCTCAGTTTCCACTTCTCCGTCCACGGGACAGATCCATTTCCCTTGGACAATGAGCCGGGGGCTGTAACTGCATCCCAGGCCCGTCACAATTGCCTAACATCCTTCCTTCAATTTTCAACCCCGCAGCCCCAGTGACAAAGGCTTCCTATCTGCTCACCGAGCCCGGGCTCCCAGCGTAAACCCTTGTGCCTCTGTTACTGCCGGCTGTGGGCTACCTAGTTTGCTCAGCTGTGCTTTAACTCATTTCTCTGGTGCTGAACACACTACATAATAATATAAGAGGAGATCGACACCCCACCCCATCTCCGTCTCTTCTTTCTGTGCAACTTCCAAGTAGTTAAATTTCTCCATAAGTTTCCTAGGCACAGGCTGGGCATGACGTGTGAGCCTGTCCTTGGGCCCAGAGGAAAGGCTTGGAAAGAGCACAGCTCTGCTGCCTGGGGTACTGGATGCGACCCTGGTCAATCCCCAGCTGGAGGAATGGCCTCCACCAAGGCAGCTCCCCCTCGGGACCCCACCTTCCCCATCAACAAAACAGCCTTACTGTTTCCCACTTCGGAAATCCCAGTGCCCGAGGAGCTCATCAACAAATGCCTTAGAAGGCCTTTTACCAGAAACTACCCAACTACAGGCTTGAGGGCGGGCAGAACCCTGCAGGAGAGAGGCCACAGCCCCAAGATACAAGGCTCTGCCCAGCTCCTTTAGGCCCCTGGGCAGTGGAGCAGAACTATTTCTCTGGGAGAGGACGAGTCCCGGAGAACACCAAGAGAGGCAGCATCACTACCAGACTGAAAAGGACAAGGATAAGAACGGAACCGTCCTTAGGGGCCCACGTGGAATAACCGTCATCTCTCCGTGGAGTGCCTGGTGGTGAAGACGCACAAAACCTCTCTCCCCACCTGTGTGTCCCATGGGAAGCAATGCGGCATGCAGGAGGGGGACATCTCACAAGCTGGAGATGAAGATCTGTGTCCTGTGTGACTTAGTTTCTCTGAATTTCAGTTTTTAAGCTGCAAAACAGGCCACGGTAGTGCTTCTATGACCGTGAGACTTAAACACCACAGGTAAGGGGACTGAAAGTGGCACATACGAAGTGCTGAAGAGATGTTAATAACTGTACATAACCTCACCTGATTCTCCTAACACCCTTAGGAGAATTAAGTACCCAATCTGTCTTGGACAGGAAAACGAAACACAGAAGTAACTTGCCCCAGGTCACACAGCTCAAAGTGAAAGGGCCTGAGTTAGAAATGGAGTCTCTGAACCCCTAACTAGGTCAGCACCCGCCCCCAGTACCAGAGATCTCTCTCTAAAGCGTTACTCTGCCCAGCCTGAGGGCGGAGACACTTCTGCCGCTGGGTGGAGTGGCTGCCTACCTTCTTTGCCAGCAACACACGCGTGCCCTAATGCAAGTCCCACTTCGCTGCCTGTCCCAAAGGGGCAGATCTGAAGCCGCCCATGCTGCTGGGCTGGGGAAGGCAGTCAGGGCTGGGTCTGCTCAGAAAGCAGCTCCCGCCCAGGAGGGGCAAGGCCGCGGCAGTTTGTGACTTAACAAGCACTTCAATTTGTTCTCAGAAAACTCTGATGCTACCCAGGGAAGGTCCAAGCAAGGGGGCTTTTCTACCAAGGTGAAGGCTTTTCAAGCCGGTGTAGGCAGGACTGTCAGGGAGTAAAAAGCGCATCCAGCTGGGAACTGTCTCCCGCTTTTAGGTCTGGCTTTCCTCTGGTCCCCCGGGGTTCTCGTGCGAGTTGGCACACGCTGTAAATTCACAAATCCGCACAACAATCCGCTGCCCAGTCTCCGCAGCAGGGACACTACTTTCTAATCCTGACAATTTCACGTCCTCTGCCCTGATGGTATGACGATGACAAAGTCACGAGTGCCAAGTGGTAGCTTTGGGATCCGCATGGAGGGAAGGCCTACACTTCCGGGAATGGAGAAGTCCCTACCTGTACTTGCGGGGAGGAAAAGTCCTTGTCAAGGTCCCTGCGGGTGCCTAAAGGTCAACCAGTGAGGATCAGACCGCCTCAACCTTTAACCCCCATGCCCTGACTCTATAAAAGAAGCTCTCCCAATCTCTAACGCGCGACTCCTTTCCCCTCCCCCCCCCCCCCCCCCCAAGCTCTGTTGCTCTGTTGGGACCAGGGAACCTGGGAGCGAGCGGAATCCCAATTAATTGATTCGTCTGCCTGGGAAGATTTGTTACGTGCCGGACACCTTGCACTGAGGACGGAGGAGGGGCCTGTCCTCTCCAGAAGGGAGAAGAGCGTGCTCTCTGAGCGCGTCAGGCAAGCTGCAGGGACCACACGTGGCTGCGCCTTTACTCCAGACCCCGGGCCCTTAAGATAGGCGACTTTACACCTGATGCTTTGAATTGTATTATTTGAACAAAAACAATGGTAACGAGCCCATTCATAAAAACAACAGTACCATACACCATTTTCCTCCAGGACACGTACTCAGTAACGCTTGCCTCACGGACGGAACAACCCCACAGTTGTGGCAGGATCCGTGAGCACAGGCACGCTCCTTTGGGATGACCAGGGACAACAGTGGATACACACTGTGGACTGGGCCCCTGCACTGTGCCGAGCACGTCACGAACACCGCTCTGCAGCACCCTCCCAGCCGTCAGGCACAGGACACGTTACCATTCACACCTCCGGCTGCGGCAAAGACGCAGGCGAAGCTGCCCAGGCTGCTCAGGCTCAGGGCTGCCTGGGGCCGGGCTGCATCGGAACTAAAAGGGCTTTTCCACAGGAAATGTGGGCTGTGCTTCAGACAATCCCAGGGTGCAGGAGGCAGGCTGCGTGTGTGCGCACACGCAGCCCCGTTGTCCCCCCACACACACCAGGACCAGGTCTTCCCTACCTCTGAACGTCCTTACTCCTCACATGTCTCTCTTACGAAACATATCCCTGGGGCAGGGGTTGCAGTGCCCACATCCCATACTGCAGTGCCTGCTCCTCTTCTGGTCCAGCTTCCCGTAATGTGCCTGAGCAAGCAGCCCGCCACCCATCTGGGAGACCTGGATGGAGTTCTGGGCTCCTGGCTTTGGCCTAGCTGCTGCGGGTATTTGGGGAGTGAACCAATGGACAGGTGATCTCTTGCTCTCTGTCATTCTGCCTTTCAATCAGATTTAAATATTTAAAAAACTAAAGAAACATATCCTTTTCTCCTCTGAGACATCTATTTAGTTCTGGGCAGGTCTTCTGCCTCTGCTAGCATCTGATCTTAAGGGAAAGATCTGTGTCTAAGTTAGCAGCATTTTGTAAATATTGAGGCGCTTAAATAAGGACATCATAAACAAACCCAAACTTCTACTGAATGTGAGCCATGTGCAGGTAATGTTCTCATTGCTTTATATAAGTTATCTCACTTAATCCCACAGCGATCCTGATGCGGTAGGTGTGATTTTATCTCCACTCGACACATGGGGAAAGTCCAGACACAGATGAGCCCAGTAATTTGTTCAGCTAGAGGATCTGTTGAACGGAACGCATGAATTAATCGATTCTGCCCACCATGACCCACTTTCCAGCACAAACTGCTGCTGTGAACTGCAGTCGGCCCCTGCCGTCGCGACACTGCCCCCACTTCCTCACTCTGCCATGGTCAGCCCGGCCTTGCTTTTTCTAGTCAACTGGGAAGCATACTCACGGAGATTCATAAATCTTTTTAGATTTAGATTTTTTCTTTTAGGTTTTGTTTTCTTTCCAATTACAAGAAGTGCTTGTTGTAAAAGAGCAAATACACAGAACAGGAAGAAAGGGAGGAAAACCATTCATTATCCCACCACCCAGAAACAACCAGAGTTAACCTCCTAGTGCAGCGCCCCAGAGGAGGAACCACACTTATGCTCTGCTCAAGATGGTTTTGAAGTCAGAAACCTTTGTTATTTTGCAGGGGCAGGGAGTGGAGGAGAACCAAGCACCCCCCCCCCCCCACAAGCCACGTCTGCTGAGTGTACGTAATGTTGGCTTCCGAGGGCACTTAGCGGTTTACAGTCAGGTGCGGGGTTCTGAGGCTCTGCTTCCTGGCCCCCAGGAACTGCTGATGCAGTGTGTCTGACGGACCGCTGGCAGGAGCCAGGAGGCCTGACCCCAGCGAGCCTGCACCCAAAAAATGCACACCCTGGAAGACTGCAACACTGTCGTCTTCTTCTTCTTCCCTCTTGTTTTGTTCAACTCCTGCTTGGTCATCAGATCTCAAATTCAAGGTCACTTCTTAGGGATGCCTTCTGAGTCACCTTGGCTCCCCCTGCTGTACTGGTCCCATGTTCGCTCTTCTTCACAATCCTTAACACACGTCACTGTCAGTACAAACTGTGTGTTTCCCTCCTGGACTTTAAGCTTCATAAGGACAACAACATGTCTCCCTGCTTTTCTGACGGATCTGATCCTGTGTGCCTATAACAGTACCTGGCACAGAACAGGAAACCCAATAATATTTTCTAAACATACATACACACACACACACACACATGCATGTGTGCAACCCCCCCACCCCCACATACACACATAGTCCAGGCTTGGAATAAAACAATAACATGCTTTAAAACAAAAAAGGGCCATGACTTCCAAACCAGAAACTATTTTCCCTCTTGGAGAGGATAATTACAGAGTAACCGAGTTCATGTTAAATAACTCCCGAGGGACAGGAGAGATTCACAGAAGCCCGATGGCATAGGGAAGCTTAAGTTCAGAGCACAGGGACAAGAAAGCCCCAATGCAAGTGGCTGTGTGGGGCCCAGGGAGCCCTGGTCTGGAGAGAGCAGGTATGGAGACAGGACTTAGGAGAAAGGACAAAAACAGACATGGCTCTTTTTTGTTTTACAGCATGCTATTGATTTCCTCCAGACCTGGGCTACTGTGTGTGTGCATGTGAGTGTGTGTGTGTAGAAAATACTACTGGGTTTCCTGTTCCGTGCCAGGTACTGTTGTAGGCCCTCAGGCTCAGATCCGTCAGTGAAGCAGGGCGACGTTGCTGACCTCGTGGAGGACCCGCTGAAGGTCCGGTGCCGCTTCAGCCCCCACCCAGGGCACACAGGGGCCTGGAAGCTCTATAGAAAGCACAGGTAGTGACCCTGGCTGGCTTCCTCTGACATTTGAAGGCCCCCGTTCATGTGCCCCACAGCAAAGTACAGCCTGCCACTCGGTGCAGGGAGCTTCCAGCAGCTCCCCAGGCAAGGAGAGGCCCGTGGGAAAACCAAGCCCTTCCACAGGAGAGCAAGGCCTCGCCCCTGCAAGGAGTCTTTCATGACCAAACGTGAACAGCCAGGAGGCGCACCACAGGGCATTAGAAGAAAATCTACAGCGTGGCCAAGACTAAAACAAAAAGGAAACAGACTCTACAGAGAAAAAGAAAATTCACACAAGAAGTTTTTAAAATATTCTTTAGTTTTCAGAGATTTTGAAGATATCTATCCATAAAACATAAAGGAATAAATTGATTAAAAACAAGCTCTTACTTAGGCCTCAGAATCAGCCCTTAAGGCATTTGGATCTGGCTAAAAAGCCCACAAGAGCATTTCAGGCGTGGAAAGCCAAAATGGTGGCAAAAAATGACCTACATGAAAGATCTCTGTGAGTGAGACCCCAGTGGAAAGAAGGGGCCATCAAAGAAAGAGGTACTCTTCTCTGAAGGGAGGAGAGAACTTCCACTTTGCTTATGGCTCTATCTAAATAATGACGGAGTTTGTGGACTCAAGAGGCTTCCATAGCCTTGGCAGCTCATGGCAAGAGCCTTGGGTGATCACTGATGTCATAAATAAGAGTGTCAATTGTTAAATCAACAACGGGAGTCACTGTATACTTGCTCCCCATGTAGGATCTCTAGTTGTACTGTGAGAATTAACTGTAAACTTGTCTTCAAGTCGTACTTTAGACTTTGAGTGTCTGTGTGGGTACAAACTGTTGAAATCTTTACTTAGTATAGAGTTGATCTTCTGTATATAAATATAATTAAAAATGAATCTTGGCCGGCGCCGTGGCTTAACAGGCTAATCCTCCGCCTTGCGGCGCCGGCACACCGGGTTCTAGTCCCAGTTGAGGTGCCGGATTCTATCCCGGTTGCCCCTCTTCCAAGCCAGCTCTCTGCTGTGGCCCGGGAAGGCAGTAGAGGATGGCCCAAGTCCTTGGGCCCTGTACCCGCGTGGGAGACCAGGAGAAGCACCTGGCTCCTGGCCTCAGATCAGCAAGATGCGCTGGCCGCAGCAGCCATTGGAGGGTGAACCAACGGCAAAAAGGAAGACCTTTCTCTCTGTCTCTGTCTCTCTCTCTCACTATCCACTCTGCCTGTCAAAAAAAAAAAAAAAAAAAAAAGGGCAGGCTTGCCAAAATAAAATAAAATAAAAAAAATGAATCTTAATGAAGAATGGGATTGGAGAGGGCGTAGGAGGTGGGACGGGAGTGGGTGTGGGAGGGCGGGTATGAGGGGAAGAACTGCTACAATCCAAAAGCTGTACCTATGAAATTTATATTTATTAAATAAAAGCTTACTAAAAAAATCTTTGATGACATACAACCTGATGCAATTAACATCCTATTTTGCTTAATAAACTGATAAATTATACTATCTTCAAAAAACAAAAACCAAGCTCTTAGAAATTAATGATATGAATTCTGAAATTAACAATCCAGTAGAAAGACTAGAAAATAAAACATCTTTCAAAATATAAGGGAAAAATACTCATAGAATAAAAAAGGATCTTGTTATAAAGCAATAATCTAGGAAGTCTAACATCAGATTAAATAAAATTTTCAGAAAAAAAAAATACATGTAAGAAACAAAGAAATCTTCTAAGAGCTAACGGGAGACTTGAATATTCAAACTGAGAAGTCCGAAAAGCGTAGGAATGTAGCTAGACTGCCTCTAACCTTCCAGAATTCAGAAGAAAACAATTCAAAAAGCTTCCCGAGGGACAACAGCCTGCTTCAAAAGAAAAGAATCAGATTGGTATCAGACTTCTTAGCCCCAGTACTGCTACCTGAAGACAATAGAAAAGTCCTAAAGGAAAATTATTTGGAACCAAGAATTCTATGCTTAACTGGGCAAGATAAAGGTATTTTTAGCTATGCAAGGACTTGGAACAATTGATTTCTCATGCACTATTTTCTCAGTAAGTTCCTGGAGAATCTGTTTCCCCTAAATGATGGTTTAAAGTTAGGAAAAAGCAGTGGTTAGAAAACAGGGCACTAGCGTGACAGAGGTGAAAGGAATGCCAGGATGACGAGGGCAGCTCTGGGCTCAGCGGAGCCTCTGGCCTGGAAAGGACCTGGCTGATTAGAGCAGGAGGACAGAGGCTCCAGGAAAACCCAAGTGACAGACTCCCCGGCAGGTCTACACACAGTGACGTGTGGAAAGGCTAAGCAACGAGGAACCAGGAAAACCAAGCAAACAAAAACCAAGCTATTATTGAAGTCTGGGAAAAACAAAGTCATTCAGAAAAGAAAAATAATTAGGATGCTACTGGCTCCAAATTAAATAATATTTATAATCCCACAACTGTAAAACACTGAATACTAACTTTAACTAGAAACTGTGATCCTTGGAGGAAAGGGGGCATGAGGGGGGTTGTGTGTTCACAAAGGAATGAAAGCCTCACAGCCATTCTACAAGTCAGCAGGCAACACCTCTACTGACAAGTTAGGAAAAACGTGTGGTACTTGCTTGGATCTGATTAGAGAAAAAAAATCCATTAATTGGAAATTTTTGTTAATAACAAGGGGTTAATTATTAATAATTTCATGGGTTACTGGAGTAGTGCAGTTGTATTTAAACAAGGGCAGTCCTTATTAAGTAGTTATTGATGGGGGCCAGTGCTATGGCATAGCAGGTAGTTATTGATGGGCACAGGTTCTAGTCCCAGAGGCTCCACTTCCGATCTAACTTCCTGCTTATGCACCTGGAAAGCAGCAGCAGATGACTCAAGTTGTTGGGCCCCTGCTATCCACAAGGGAGACCCAGAAGAAGCTCCTCACTCCTGGCTTCGGATTGGCCCAGCTCCAGCCACTGCAGCCATTTGGGGAGTGAACCAGTGGATAGAAGACCTCTTCGCACACCCACCTCCCCACTCTGTAAATCTGCCTTTAAATTAAATAAATAAACCTCTTTTTAAGAAGTAGTTATTGATGAACGGTCTGTCTAGAACTTACTCCAGAATTACCTAGTAGCAGGGGGAAAGCGGCAACAGGAGCCAAGGAAGCAGGACTGGTCCCAGGCTGCTGATTTGGGAGCTGGGTAACTGTAGGTGAGGGCTCATTACAGAATCTCTAGTTTTACACGTTTAAAACATAACAAACCTTTTAAGAAAACAGAGAGACGGCTACATAGAATATTAACTAGCTATCTGGAGAGGAACACTGGATTCAACAGTGACCAGAATCTGTGGTGTGTGCTCTTGGGAAGAAGACTGGGCGGAAGGTAAAAAAGGATGAGCAAGGGGATGAGCTGCTTTTGGGTTTTTAATGATACTGACTGTTAGAAGAACTAAGCAAAACTAATGCAAACGCCATTTTGGGAAAAAAAAATTTAGAAAACAAATAGAGGGGCCGGCACTGTGGCACAGCAGGTTAAGCCTCCACCTTGGACACCGGCATCCCATATGAAGGCTGGTTCCAGTGCCGGCTGCTGCACTTCCAGTCCGGCTCCCTGCTAATGCGCTTGGGAAAGCAGCAGGAGATGGCTCGAGTACTTGGGTCCTGAACCCACAGGGGAGACCTGACTGCAGCTCTAGGCTCCTGGCTTCAGCCTGGTCCAGGCCCTGCCAATGTGGCCATCTGGGACGTGGACCAGCAGATGGAGGATGGCTCTGTCTCTCCTTCTCCCTCTGCAACTCTGCCTTTCAAATAAATAAAATAAATCCCCCCCCCCCCCCCAAAAAGTAGAAGTGATATCAGAGTAACCAGCAAAAGAAGTAAATGCAGAAAATAAGTCGACTGCCTCGGGGCAAGAGGTAAGGAGGTGGGAGCCTTTCTGGACTCAAGACTTTTTTTCTTCTTTTAACCAAGTTCAAGTATTACTTTGATCCTAAAAAGTCATCTATTATTATCAGTTACTACTATCAGCTTTTGGTAGGGCCCTTAGCTAATCCCAACACCTTCAAATTGAATGTTTCTGAAGGTCTGGAATCCTAAATCACCGAGGGGAGTACCTCCACATTAAGTGTAATAATTACCATCACTGCCATTTCACTACTGTCGCGTCTGTCAACGCTTTATGCTAGTGCATGTTCTTAGAACACTCCTAGGAGGAAGGTACTGCTATTCTCATCTTTCAGATGAAAACACGGAGGCTGAAACATGAGCCATTTGCTTGAGGTCAGAGCAGAAGGCCAGGCCAGCCAGACTCTAATGCCAAACTCCTTTCCCTACCCAACCTGTCCTCCCCCTTCCCCGAGTACTAATCCAAAAGCACTTTGACATAAAATTTCTCATCAACTCCATGCAGCAGGAGAGACAGTCTACCCTCACTTGGCAAATGAAAAAACTAACGCTAAGAAAAGCCAGGCAATTTGCTCAGGAATCCAGGTCTCCGGACTTTTTTTTTCTTTAAAGATTTATTTATTTTAATTTGAAAGGCAGAGTTACAGAGAGGGAGAGACAAAGACAGAGAAAGAGAGAGATCTTCTATCTTCTGGTTCACTCCCTAAATGCCCACAATGGCCAGGGCTGGGCCAGGCCGAAGCCTGGAGCCTGGAGTTTCTTCTGGGTCTCCTGTGTGGGTGCAGGGGCCCAAATACTTGGGCCACCTTCTGCTGCTTTCCTGGGTGCATTAGCAGGGAGTTGCATTAGAAGCAGAGCAGCTGGGACTTGAACCAGCACCCATATAGAATGTTGGCATCACAGGCAATGCTTAACTGCTGCTACGCCGCAACACCAGTCCCAGGCTTGCTGACTCTTAATCTAGTATTCCCACACCATGCTTATCATGTGTCCTCTCCCCAACAACAAAGTGCCCAGTTATTCAGAACCTCCCACAGGCAGTTGACCTAAGAGTCACTGTAAGTGAACGCAGCTGAAGCAGGAATTTAAAAAGAAAAACCAGACATATTTTTTCCAAAGGAAATAGAGTAATAAACCATGGAATGTCCTCACTTGCTCTACTGTCAACATTTCGTATGAGTCCTCAAAAGGGCTCCCCGAATGCCAGCAGCCTGCCCGCCTGGCACACAGCAGATCAGCGCTGGCACAGGCGGCGCGGCGCGGTTCTAACAACCAGCTCCACTCTTCCTGGCTCCAAAGACACAGATGAGCTGTGCGTGCCTCTGCCCGAAAAGCGAACGTCTGTGCCTGCTCAGTCTTCACACATTGGCCATGTGGCTCCAGGGCTTTAAATAGTGCCAGGAACCTCAGCTCCGTGCTTCTCTAGAACAGAGGCGAGTTGACAAAGCTGTACACCAGGCTGGGGTGGGGGGAGCCGAAGTGGGGGAACCTCTGGAGAGCTTGTGTCTCCCAGGTAGAGAGGCAGCCCAAGATCTGAGCACAAGTGCCTGGAGCCTGGTGTGAGATGCTGCGCCCCAGCCTGGGCTGGCGTCTGAATAATGGCCACACAGCAGCTTGGGGGAAGAGGCTGTTTACTTGAGTTTAAACTATTTATAGCACCGGCAATCTGCACATATTTGGATGACGAATCTCTGGGCTTCAAGTGAGCGGTGCTTTGCTCCTGGACAATTTCACCCAACACATTCTCTCCCCACACCACCCCGGGCCCCTTGCTCACACACATTGCCCTCGGGATGTTTCATTTGATTTGCTAAGTTTAAAAAAGATTATAAAAAGAAATCACATTTAAGGACAAGTGACTCAATCTATTTGTCTACGAGTCTGAAGTATGGAGCATTCTCTTTTAGGCTTGAATCAGAAATTAAATTCTAATACACGTCTGTTCTATCAAAAATACACAGCTCTTCCATAAAGGGACAAAGCCGTAGTGCACGAGCTGTGTAGCCTAACTGCACCATACTGCTGACCTCCGCTCGAGACCGCACAGAACACACTATTCCAGCACAGCTCAGAGGACGGTACAGAGCGCTCAGCTGAGACCACAAACAGTGCGCGAACACACACATCCCAAACAGACAACACAGGTCTTAGTACCCACCGGCTCCGGGGCAGCAGCAGTCGCAGTGTGGGTCTTCACCAATGGCCTGCCCTAGCGCGTCCCACACAGGAGAGGGCTCGACTGTAACAAGATGTGCAGAGCCTTCTGCAGGGTTTTAACTCACAGAAGGTGTCACAGCCCTGACAACGAGCTGTTTGGAAGAACCAGCCTACCTCTAAAAGCTGCCTTGTTTTCACAGCAATAGCGATGCTGGTCGGCACCTCCCCAGAGCCAGGCATTACCTAATTCTAAAGATGGAAAAGTGGTTGTTAACCAACATGAACTCTGGCTACAATGCCGCAGGCTTCCAGTCTGATCACACAACGCAGGCAGGAATGAGCACAGAGAAAAAGGTCCATGCAGGAAGAAAAAGGTTTCTGGGGGTAACAGGGGATGGAGGACTGTTTAGGGAGAGGGAACAGAATGGATTCCTCAAAGGAGCCGACTTGTTTTCTTATCTTTTCCCTGGCAAATGAAGGCCATTAGAAGACACACGCAAAAGTCCCTATGACAACATTCAACGACCCCACTTTTATTTCTATTTGTTCATTTTCATTTTATTTGAAGGGCAAACAGAGAAAGAGAGAGAGAGAGAGAGAGAGAGAGAGAGAGACAGACACGGAGAGGGAGAGATATCTTCCATCCACTGGTTTACCCCTCAAATGCAACAGCCAGGGCTGGGCCAGACTGGAGCCAGGAGCCAGGAACTCAATCTGGGTCTCCCACATGGGCAGCAGAACCCAAGTTCTTGAGCCATCTTCTGTTGCCTCGCAGGTACATTAGTAGGCAACTGGAACTGGAAGCTGAGGCAGGCCTTAACCCGGGACTCCGATTTGAAATGTGGGCATCCTGGTGGTGTCCTTCCCACTGAGCCGAAGTGCCTGCCCTCAGCAGCTCTATTTTTTACTATAAGGAGAAAAGTTCTGCTGAGAGTGAAGGACTGACGCGTTTCTACATGTGGAGAGAATGTAAATTATTTTCAGCTGCTTTGCAGGACACTGTCAATACTACACTACAATTTTTAATGTATGCATCTTTGAGCCTGTGATCTCATTTCTGGGAATTCCAAGGAGGTAAGAACATCCTTGTCACTCAGACTTAAAGCTAAAGCACTTGAAGTTAAAGCACTCCCCTGACCCATGCAACCTAACGATGCATCTCTCACATTCTCTTTCCATAGCTGCACAGCACCACTATTTTTCTTGTTCCCTCATTCGTTCTGCTGATACCCCATATCCCCATCCTACACTAAAATGCCAGCTCTGTGGAGCAGGGCCTGGTCTTGCACCCCATTTTTCCTACATGTTGGACATAACTGGTGCGTGTGACTACAAAGCCCAAGCTCTTAACCATTCCTCTCAGAATGAACCAAAAGTTCAAACATACACACCAAGGAATTCTATTTGTGGAAATTTATCACACAGAGATTATCAGACAAGAACACACAGTTAGAGACATCTCAGCAACTGCACATTGCTTATAATAGCAAATATTAGCAACAAGCTCGGGCGAGTCACTGGTCAGCCAAAAGCCTCAAGCTTACTTTATGGTAAACAGCCCTGACCCCCTCTCAAGCAGCTCTGTGAGGACTTAATGAGATAATGCACATTCCTGGATCACAGGCAGTTTGGTTGCTGTTGCCACATACATTTAAACCTATGAAAGGCTATACAAGATACCAAGTTGTTCACAGAGGCTATCCTGGACAGTGGGTTTACAGAAAGAGTGTCATTAAACTGCATAATTCCATCTTGTTCTAATTTTTATAAAATGCACATTCATGTTATATTCGTTAAAAATAAAACTGAGGGCCAGCATTGTGGCACTGTCGGTTAAGCCACAGCCTGCAATGCCAGCATCCCATAAGAGCAATGCTTCACTTTCAACCCAGCTCCCTGCCAATGCACCTGGGAAGGCAGTGGAAGATGGTCCAAGTGTTTGTACGTCTGCCAACCATGTAGGAGACCTGGGCGGAGTTCCGGGCACCTGGCTTTGATCTAGCTCAGCACGGGCTGCGGCAGCTATCTAGGGAGTGAAGTGGCAGACAGAAGATCCCTCTCTCCCTTTATCTCTGTAACTCTGCCCTTCAAATAAATAAAATACAACCTTTTTAAAAAAGATTAATAAAACCAAAGAAATTTAGAGGAGGAAACTCAATTTATGAGACAGTGATGAAAACTAGTTAGTAGATCTCAAAGTAAAGGGCTCCTCCTCTTTCGTTCTATGCATGAACAAGATTGTCTATGTGCTGACAGGGTCCACAGCAAGGGCTGACACTGACAGTGAAGTAACAGCGTCTCTTAATAAAAACACAGCGCTGAGGGCTGGTGCTGTGGCGTCACAGGTTAGGCTGCTGCCTGGAGCACCGGCATCCCATGTGGGCACCAGTTCGAGTCCCCACTGCTCCACTTCCAGTCCAGCTCCCTGCTAATGCACCTGGGAAAGCAGCAGCAGATGGCCCAAGTGTATGGGCCCCCACGCCCACTTGGGAGACCCAGAAGAAGCTCCTGGCTCCTGGCTCCCATCTCGCCCAGTCCTGGCTGTTGTGGCCATTTACAGAGTGAACCAGTAGATGGAGGCGCTCTCTCTCTCTCTCTCTCTCTCGGTGTCTCTCCCTTTCTCTCTCTGTGACTCTGCCTTTCAAATAAATAAAATGAATCAAATCAAATTAAAAAACAAAAAACAAAAAACAAAAACATAGCACTGGGGTGGCACTGTGGCATAGCAGGTAAAACCACTGTCTGTGACACCAGCATCCCATATGTGCACCGGTTTGTGTCCTGGCTATTCCACTTCTGATCCAGCTCCCTTCTAGTGGCCTGGGAAAAGCAGCAGAAGACTGCCCAAGTGTTTGGGCCCCTGCCAACCACATGAAAGACCCAAATGAAGCCCCTGGTTTCTGGCTTCAGGCTGGCCCAGCCCTGGCCATTGCAGCCACCTGGGGAGTGAAACAGTAAGTGGAAGATCTCTCTCTCTGTCTCTCTCTTTCTCTCTATAACTATGACTTTCAAAATAAATAAATTAATATATATATATATATATATATATATATATACACACACACATAGGGGCAGGTGTTTGGAGCAGTGGTAAGTCACCACTTGGAATGCCCACATCCTGTACTGAAGTGTCCGGCCCCTCCACTTCCAATCCAGTGCCCTGACGCTGTGTACTCTGGAAGGCAGCAGGGGGGGCAGCACTTGAGTCCCTGGTACTCTGCAGGAGACCTGGACGGAGCTCTGGGGCCCTGGCTTTGGCCTGACCCAGCTTCAGCTGCTGCAGGCATTTAGGGAGTGAGCTAGCACATGGAAAAGCTCTTTGTGCCTTTTAAATAAAGTGAAAATAAATAAAATTTTGAAAATAAATAAAATGTATATACAAAAAGGAAAAAAGTTCACGTAATTGTATCTGCCTCCTAAAGAGAGGCTCCCCTCACGGGGATGGACTTCTAGCAGTGACGCCTCTGGGCTGACCTATGCAAACACCACACACACACACTGGCAGCTGCTAAGGAGCTTTGCACCACACAGAACGAAGAACTAGGACTCCAGGGATAAACCTGATCTATCAAAGCTGATAATGCCTTTCTTTAAAAAAGATTTTTATTTATTTATTTACTTGAGAGGTAGAGTTACAGAGGCGGGGGGGTCTTCCTTCCGTTGGTTCACTCCCCAAATGGCCGCAACGGCCAGAGCTGCGCCGATCCGAAGCCAGGAGCCAGGTGCTACCTCAGGGTCTCCCACGTAGGTGCAGGGACCCAAGGACTTGGGCCATCTTCTACTGCTTTCCCAGGCCACAGCAGAGAGTTGGACTGGAAGTGGAGCAGTCAGGACTTGAACTGGCATCCATATGGGATGCCGGCACCACAGGTGGAGGATTAACCCACTGCGCCACGGCGCTGGCCCCTGATAATGCCTTTTTAAAATTTATTTATTTTGGGTCGGTGCTGTGGTGCAGCAAATTAAAGCCCCAGCCTGAAGCGCCAGCATCCCATATGGGTACCGGTTCAAGTCCCAGCTCTCTGCTATGGCCTGGGAAAGCAATAGGAAATGGCCCAAGTCCTTGGGCCCCTGTATCTGCATGGGGGACCCGTAGGAAGCTCCTGGCTTCAGATCGGCTTAACTCTGGCCGTTGCAGCCATTTAGGGAGTGAACCAGTGGATGAAAGATCTCTCTCTCTCTCTCTCTCTCTCTCTCTCTCTACCTCTCTCCATAACTCTGTCAAATAAATACAATAAATCTTTCAAAAAATTATTGGGGCTGGTGTTGTGGTGTAGCGGGTAAGGCCACCGCCTGCAGTGCTGGCATCCTTTATTGGCACTGGTTTGAGTCCTGGCTGTTCCACTTCCGATCCAGCTCTCTGCTATGGCCTGGGAAAGCAGTAGAAGATGACCCAAGTCCTTGGGCCCCTGTGCCCAGGTGGAAGACACAGAAGCTCTGGGCTCCTGATTGGCACAGCTCCATCTGTTGTGGCCAACTGGGGAGTGAACCAGCAGATGGAAGACCTCTCTCTCTCTCTCTCTCTCTGCCAATTCTTTCTGTGTAACTCTAACTTTCAAGTAAATAAAAAAAAAAAACTTTTAAAAAAGTATTTATTTATTTGCAAGGCA
Source organism: Lepus europaeus (assembly GCF_033115175.1). NCBI lineage: Eukaryota > Metazoa > Chordata > Mammalia > Lagomorpha > Leporidae > Lepus > Lepus europaeus. The sequence continues at coordinate 111,155,264 of NC_084836.1, read as the reverse complement.
GATGGAGAGAAAGAGAAAGAGAGAGACAAAGACAGAGACAGCAAGTGAGCTTCTCACTCGCCACTGTTGGTCCACGCCCCAAATGCCTTCGATGACCAGGGTTGGGCTGAGACAAAGCCAAGGTTTTCCACATGGGTGACAGGGGCTCAAGCACTTGGGCTATCATCTGCTGCCTCCAAGGGAGCATTTATAGGAAGCTGGAATCGGGAGTGGAGCCAAACCCAGGCACTCCAGTTTGGGATGTAGGTGTCCCCCAACCAGAAACTTTATGGCCAAGTGCCCAACTGATAAGGTTTGTAAATGCCTTTTGTGAGTGTATTCTTTATTCTTGAAGAAAACCAAGTATAGGAGTGAATTTCAATTCTGGACTGACAGACTGAAAAACAGAAGGGCCTTATATAACCATGAGCCCCTTATATAACCCTTTGCCTCCTAAAGATTCTACAGAATCTTGGGGAAACTTTGACTCCCAGAGGGTCTGAAACAAGGGGTCAAGCTGATCTGACCTGGATCTTAAAGTGCTGAGACATCTGGGTCACGTATATTTTATCTATCAAGTGGATCAAGGAATAATTGACACATTATATATGTATATATATTATCTATACATTATATGTATATATACATATATAATGTATATAATATATATTATATAATGTACACAATATTTATATTTATATAATATACATTATATTATATATTTATATATACATACATGTATATAATATACATATGTACACATGTATATATACATATATGTATATAATGTACCATATATACATTATATGTATAATGTATATATGTGATATACATTACACATATATACATTTTATATATATATGTAAGTTGGCTACCTCACACTACTGAACAGCTTTTCATATTTCTGTAGTGATTCCTACTCATTTTAGGTCACATATTCCTAATGAAATTATCTAATGAAAGCTAAGATCCTTCTCTGCAGAAAATCTTCAGATGAATATACTTGCAGGAGATTTGGGGAGTGCCTGAAGGCCATCTTGGGATCCATTACAGGTCTACGGACCAAGTTCAAGAACACCTGTCCTAGGGAGATTGCAACACAGTCATTGCTTGCTGCTGACAATGCGTATCATAAGCCATTGTATAACCAGAGTTTATACAGAAGGCCTAAGAAGCAACATTCATTCATGCACAAACATTTTGGGGGACCTGATACACCGGATCCTGAAGGGATAAAGATGGATGCAATGTGATCTCTGTACAGAGTAAACAGTCAACTGAGAAGTAAAAAACACAACAGACTGCTACAACTCAGCGGGATCAGACGCACCTCACCCCTCAGCTTGCTTCTTAGGCGCCAGTACCTACCAACTGCACATGAAACAACAGGTGGAAATGACTGACATGAACACTGAGCACAATGGCCAGCACACTGATGCCATTGTCAAAGAGCCAGCCTGCTCTTCCTGTTGACTTTTGACTTCCCCCTGTGACTACATTAAACAAACTCAAAACAAAACAGATCTTTTTGCTTTAACAAACCATAACCATGAGGTACAGGAGGTGGAGGAAGCGGAGGAGTGCCATGTCTTCCTTTCTCACAGAGGAGTCAAGAGGTTCAGAATGACAGGGGTGGGCCTGCCACTTCCGGCGAATGTGATGCAACTCAGCAGCCCCGAGCCCTCCTCCCCCAACACCCTCACCCTGGCAAACACGCCAAACGCATGGATGAGCTTCAGAGCCAGCAGGAGCGGTTTTCTGAGGCCACACGAGAAGCACAAATCCAGCAAGAAAAGCAAGTAACAGAGTTCCAAAGACATCTCAATTCTAATCCTGCAGAGCTGCTTACTGAAGTGACTGTCAAAAAGACAAATGGGGGAAAAAAAATCACATCTGCTTGTGCTTTTTTTTTTAGAGCCTGGAAGGTGACCATCACAAATACGAAACCAGTAAACTGAAAAACAAGTCATTTTTAGGGGAAGGCCTGTGGAGGGCGGGTGGAGAGAGAGAATTGTTTCTTTGTACTTTCTGTTCTTTCTGAATATTCATTTTTGCATACATGTATGACTTTTAGGATTATTATTAAGTTGGAAAACAATGGAAGATTGGCAGAACTCAGCTATCACCAGCCACAATCAATAACAATGAGATGGATAACATAAATAGGAATTTCAGAAGAAAGAAAATTCAGTCTTCTGATGACTGGACAAGGTGAGCATTAGCTAGGATTTCTTTTTAATGATAATACCCAGTGTTGTGGGGATAGGGAGGTGGAATGTAGGTGAGAACAGACCACCACAACCTTCCTAAAGGGCAGCTTGAGGTCCCTAAAAGTTACCCAAACAGGGTGCATATGGACACACTCTATAGTTGTCTATCAATAAACTGGCTTAAAAATAAAGTTTATATATATAATATATATATATTTTAATTATTTTAATTTTTTTATTTTTTGACAAGCAGAGTGGACAGTGAGAGAGAGAGACAGAGAGAAAGGTCTTCCTTTGCCGTTGGTTCACCTTCTAATGTCGCCGCGGCCAGCACACTGCGGCCGGCGCACCGCGCTGATCCGAAGGCAGGAGCCAGGTGCTTCTCCTGGTCTCCCATGTGGGTGTAGGGCCCAAGCACTTGGGCCATCCTCCACTGCACTCCCGGGCCACAGCAGAGAGCTGGCCTAGAAGCGGAGCAACTGGGACAATCTGGAGCCCCGACCGAGACTAGAACCTGGTGTGCTGGCGCCGCAGGTGGAGGATTAGCCTATTGAGCTGCGACACTGGCGCATATATATATATATATATATATATAAACAAACTATCTGCCCAGGGGCCGGTGCTGTGGTGCAGTGGGTTAAAGCCCTGGCCTGAAGCGCTGGCATTCCATATGGGCGTTGGTTCTAGTCCTGGCTGCTCCTCTTCCGATCCAGCTCTCTGCTGTGGCTTGGGATAGCAGTGGAGGATGGCCCAAGTCCTTAGGCCCCTATGCCTACGTGGGAGACCCAGAGGAAGCTCCTGGCTCCTGGCTTCGGATCGGTGCAGCTCCGGCCGTTGCAGCCATCTGGGGAGTGAACCAGTGGATGGAGGACCTCTCTGTCTCTGCCTCTCTCTGTAACTCTGTCTTTCAAATAAATAAAATAAATCCTTAAAAAAAAATAAAGTATCTGCCCTTTGACTGAGTCCTTTCATTCCTAAGCATTTAACCTAAAGAAATCATTAAGATTGTCTGTATGAACAACTGACTCGAAGCTGTTCAATTCAGCACTGTTTCAAACAGTAAAACACTACGGAAAACCCCTAAAAGACACAATCATGAAGTGGCTACACGAACCATAGTGTATCTTTAGGATGCAATATCATAGTCACAGTGTTACTAGAGAAGAATGTCTAACATTTAAACGTTAACGTACACATGTTTGGGGCTCACAATTACAAAAGGGAAAATAGCATTTTGCATAGAAAAAACATAAGAAACTATTAATCAATAATATTTCTGGGTGATGGCACAGGGTGATAACATATCATGAAGATTATTTTTATAATAAAAACGTGGTATTATTTCTACAAAAAAATATTGTTATGTTTAAGTTCTTTTGGACAACATATACTAAATGCTACAAATATGTGCATACTCTTTTAAATAAGAGAGACATTTATAGAAGAGTTAGTTATTACAGAAACAATCAGAATATCAAACACATCGTCTGCCCGACAGCCCTCCTGCCCTGGCCTTGCCCAGAAGCTGCGGTGCCCAGCACAAAACCAAGCACACAGAGGCCTTGATGAGAAGCAAGAGGGAAGCCCTGGAAGCTGCACCTGCAAGTGGGAGGCAGTGCGCTCTGTGCTTTGCTGGTGCACCTCAGCCATGACGCAAGCCGCTTGACAGAAGTGACCAAGACAAGCCAAGGACAGCAAAAGAAGATCAAGAGAGGAGTACAAAGTCCCTGGAAAACAAAACACAAGCGAAGTCGGGTTTTTTAGAGAAGTGAGTAGAGATGGTGCAGGGTACAAGGCAGGACTCTGCTCCCCGAGCAGCCTCTGGGCTCCAGACCCAGGAAAGCCCTTTCGCAGAAACTTCTGATGAGACGGTCACAGAGACTGAGACACCGGAGCCTTCTTCCCATTTCCTGGGGTGGACCGCACTGCTCCTGGCAGCTCCATGAGAACCGTACATCCAGTGCATTTCAAATATCACGAGAGAGAGGATCAAGAACAAGACTACCAGTCCATGAAAGAACTAGAGGTCACTTGGATCCGAATGAGTGCCAGCACCATGAATCACAGCACAGACCATTCACTAGAGAGCTGCCGCGACGCTGCTGTGCCCACAGATGGGAACTCGCAGCCAGGAAAAACCTCCAAGCCTGAAGCAGAGTGGTGTCTAAGAAGAGATTTGCAGAAGAGAAAAGGGATGCTCCCCTCTCCTTTGGGCAGGACAAAGGCTGCAGGCTGAGAGACAAGAAAACTGTAGATATTTACGGCTACATTAAAAGATCCAATATGGGGGCCGGCACTGTGGAGCAGTGGGTTAAAGCCTTGGCCTGTGGGGCCTGCATCCAATATGGGCACCTGTTTGAGTCCCAGATGCTCCCCTTCCGATCCTGCTCCCTGCTAATGCACCTGGGAAGGCAGTGGAGGATGGCCCAAGTACTTGGACCCCTGCACCCATGTGGGAGATTCAGATGAGGCTCCTGGCTCAGCTCCAGCCACTGCAGCCATTTGGGGAGTGAACCAGTGGATGGAAGACCTCTCTCCCTCTGTATCTACCTCTCTCTGTAACTGTTTCAAATAAATAAAATAAATCTTTCAAAGAAAAAAAAAAGATTCAATAAGAAAAACAGAAAGAAAGGTGATTACTTGAACGTAAATTTAAGCACAAAGATTAGAAAGAGAACACCAGCACATTGGACACACCTGTTAGACCAACCAGAGGAAGCAGACTAAAAAGATTATTAAAAAGGGGAGTTTGAAAACAGAAAATCAGACGGGATAACACTGGGACGTCTCCATCAGGTGGATCCCCTGGTAGAGGAGCCTTGTAAGACAGGGAGTAACAGCCAGAAGACGAGTGTGTGGACTGCACTTACTGCCTTTCAAAGAAGAAAAGAGGAAGAGAGTCAGACCCGAATTATGGCCCTTATAATCCTTTTTTATTTTCTAATCAGAAAGAGGGATAAGGTCTTTTTATTTAAGATTTTTTTTTATTTGAAAGGCAGATTCAGAGAGAGAGGGAGAGACAAAGAGAAAGAAAATTTTTATCCGTTGGTTCACTCCCTAAATGGTTCTAACCGGGAGGCAGGAACTCCATCTGGGTCTCCCCTGTGGGGTGGCAGGAGCACAAGCATTTGGGCCATCTGCCATTGCTGTCCCAGGCACATAAGCAAGGAGCTGGATAGGAAGGGTAGCAGCCAGGACTCAAACTGGTGCCCATATGGGAAGCCAGCTTTGCAGGCTGCACCACAACACCGGCCCCCTGGCCCATACAGTGCTTGTATCCAACTACAAACTGTATTTGCAGATATCAGCTGGGTGATTTACTGACTCAACTGACAAGGAAAACTCTGGTCTCTCATTACTTGTCAGCACCCATTAGTTTCTCGCTATATCCCAAGAGTATCCAGACGTATGGCAAAGAGTTTACTGGATTTCTAAGAGAACCTTCTGTGAACCAGAGACGCCATCATCTGAAGTTGAAGACTATGAGGGACAATTATCAGAACAAAAGGCAAGAATAAGGTTAGAAACAGAACCAATGATTTCTTTGGACTCCAGCGCTGAATTTTTGACTGAAGGGGCTGACTGTCCCGAATCTTAATAAAGACTCCATACAAGAGTGCTTCAGAAACTTCCGGGAGAATTGTAATTAGAAGATTAACTTATTCGGATGCAAAAATTTTTGAAAATCAGGGCTGGTGTTGTGGCCACTGCTTTCAATGGTAACATCTCATATGGCTGCAGGTTCATGTCCTGGCTGCCCCACTTCTGATCCAGCTCCCTACTAATGGCCTGGGAAAGCAGCAGAGGATGGCCCGAGTGCTTGGGCTCCTGCCACTCACACAGGAGACCAGATGGAGTTCTAGGCTCTGGGCTTTGGCTTGCCCAACCCCAGCCTTTTCGTTTGTTTTGTTTTTTGTTTTTTTGTTTTTTGACAGTCAGGGTGGACAGTGAGAGAGAGAGACAGAGAGAAAGGTCTTCCTTTGCCGTTGGTTCACCCTCCAATGGCTGCTGTGGCTGGCGCGCTGTGGCTGGCGCACCATGCTGATCTGAAGGCAGGAGCCAGGTGCTGCTTCTCCTGGTCTCCCATGCGGATGCAGGGCCCAAGTACTTGGGCCATCCTCCACTGCACTCCTGGGCCACAGCAGAGAGCTGGCCTGGAAGAGGGGCAACCGGGACAGAATCTGGTGCCCCGACCGGGACTAGAACCCGGGGTGCTGGCGCCACAGGTGGAGGATTAGCCTAGTGAGCCGCGGCGCCAGCCAGCCTTTTCAACCATTTGGGGAGTGACCCAGCATGTAGAAGATCTCTGTAACTTTGCCTTTCAAATAAATAAATAAATATTTTTAAAAAGACTTATTTATGTATTTGAAAGTCAGCATTACACAAAGGGGGGGGGGGGGGAGGAAGAGGTCTTCCATCTGATAGTTCACTCCCCAATTGGCCACAATGGCAGGAACTATGCTGACCAAAGCCAGGAGCCAGGAGCCTCTTCCGGGTATCACACATGGGTGCAGGGGCCCAAGGACTTGGGCCATCTTCTACTGCTTTCGCAGGCCATAGCAGAGAGCTGGATCAGAAGTGGAGTGGCCGGAACTTGAACCGGCACTCATACGGGATGCTGGCACTGCAGGCCAGGGCGTTAACCCACTGTGCCACAGTGCCAGCCCCTAAATAAATATTTCTTAAAAAAGAAAAGATGTATTATGAAAAAAACCAGACATTTCTGAACACGAAACTGATAGAATTTGAAACTATATTTGACTATTCATTTAATATTTTTATTCATTTATTTTATTTGACAGGGAGAGAGAGAGAGAGAGACAGAGAGAGAGAGAGAGAGACAGGGCTCCTATGCACTGGTTCATTCCCCAAATAATTGCAACAGCCAGGGCTACAACTCAACCCAGGTCTCCCTTTGGGTAGTGGAGACTCAACTTGAGTCATCATCCACTGCCTTGCAAGATCTGACTCTTAGGCAGAAATGGAGTGAAGTCAGAAGTCAAATCCAGCCACTCTAATATGGGATGTAGATATATGGGATGCAGGCATTTTAATGCTAGGCCATATGCCCATCCTGTTATACACATTTTTAAAATTCTTAACTTGAGAACATTAGACAATTGCAAATTATGTCTTTAACTTGTTAAATTTGATTTAAGTGTTCTATTATTTTGGAACAATTAATTATAGCATTATAGAGATCGAACACTTATAAAATAATCACATTAAACCTAAAGTTTTTGTGTAATTATGTTTGCTGAAAAAACTCAAATAAAAATTTAATAGAACATTAGGTATAATATATAGATTGAATTACACTTATTTACACTATTGTATGTCTCCACTGCTTAAAGTTTGCCTATAGATAATGAACAAATCCTCACTGCAGCATTCAAGATATTCACAATCTGGTCTTGATCCACCTGTCATGGGCTGAATTATATTCCCTCCAAATTCCCATGGTAAAGTCCCCACACCTCAGAATGAGACTGTGAGTGGAGACAGGGCCTTTAACAAGGTCACTAAGTAATATAAGAGGTCATATAAATGGGTGCTAATCCAGCATGACTGGTTTATGTATAAATTGTGGTTAGCACACAGACCAAGAAGACACAGCAAGAAGGCAGCCAATGTAAGCCAAGAAGAGAGGTGCCAGGAGCAACCAAACCTATTAACAGCTTGATCTAGGACTTCTAACCTCCAGAACACTGAGAAAATAAATTTCAGTTGTTAAAACCACATAGTCTGTGGTTCTTTACTATGGCAGCTCACGCCACCTAGAACACCACCAACAGTCTCACTGTAATCGTTCCGTTATAGGTACTCCAGACCCTAGTATTCTGGAATAATCACTAGTCAGCCCAGCCCATCACCAAGACAGTCATGCATCTATGCCCTTGCACACATTCCTTCCTCTGCATGGAAGAGTCTTGGCTTACACAACCAGAAAGCCCCCCTGCAGTCCCTTAGGAGCCAGTTCAAGAGTCTCGTCCTCATTAGCCCAGGCTGAGTGGTCGTGTCATTATGACATGAGACGTAGATGGCCAAGGGAGTAGATTGGCTCACTCAGCACCCCTTATAACTCCCTCTGGACTGCCTTCCAGTGCTGTTTAAGCTTGGGGAAAACGCTGTGCTCCCTAGCAACTGGGGGTCTGATGTGGCCAAGGTTCCGAATGACCAGGTAGAAGCAAACTGTGAAGACGGACTGGGTCTCTGGACGGGCACCGTGGCAGAGACATGTAGCTCTCACGGAGCTTCTTTGCCGAGTATCTGGTGGCCAGGCCCTAGTGTCACAGATGCTGAGCAATGACTCAATAAGATTTTCTCTAGGAAAGTCCCACAGCGTCGACGGTCTTCCCTGGCCTGTATTCCACTGGCTGGTTGGCTCTCAGTCAGTAGCACCTGGGCTCAGTTCTCTGGACCTGCATGAGATTCTGTAAGCCCCCTAAATTTTTCTTAACAAATGTTTTTCTGCTTAAACTACCTCATCAGTACCTGAGAACACTGAGAGTTTGAGCAGTCAGAACCACAAGTGACTGCAGATAAGATTTCTAAGGAAATGGAACACAGCTTGGATAACTCACGAATGGAACAAGCCTCTTCATGTACCTATGGGATAAGACTGATTGGCAGTTCAAAAATCAGTCTAGTAGACTGGGACTAGTATATTTAAAATACGTGTGTGTGTTTACACATATATATACGTGTGTGTGTGTGTATGTATTTGAAAGGCAGAGCAACAGAGGGACAGAGGGAGGCAGGCAGACACACCCATCCACACCCTCACACACACACAGCAGGGGGAGGTGAATGAATCAATCTTCCATCTGCTGGTTCATTCCTCAAATGGCCCCCAGGCCAAAGCCAGAAGCCAGTAGTCCTCTAGGGTCTCCCACATGGGTGGCAGGGACCCAAGCGCAAGCACTTCAGCCATCTGCTGCTGCTTTTCCAGGCCCATCAGCAGGAAGCTGGATTGAAAGTGGGGTAGCCAGGACTTAAACTGGCACTGGCTATGGGATACTGGCATTTCAAGTGGTTTAACCCACTGTGCCACCCACTGTCTACCCTAGGACTAGTAGGGTATTTTTATAAAATGAAACCAAATAGACTAAACAGAAGAGACCATTTCATAGTGTACTGCAAACACTAAGTAGTAGTAATGTTGTTTAATTTATATATATTTGGGTATGTGCATGTATGAGTATTATACATACTATAATATAAATTGTACATATTCTTGTGACTCACAGTTAAAATTTTTGGAAAGAAACTGAACTATCTACTCTGCTGGATTTAAAATCCAGGGGGAATTCAGTTAGCATTAGAACTGGGTGGCAGGCATTTAGTCTATTGATTAAGACACTCATGTTCCACATGGGAGTGCCTGGGTTCAGCGTCCAGCCTTGGCTTCTGATTCTATGTTCTTGCCAGTGTGGACCAGGGGAGGCAGCAGGTGACTGAGCCCCTGCCACCCATATGGAAGACAGAAACTACATTCCCAGCTCTCAATTTCAGCCTAGCCCAGTCCCAGCCATTGTGCTTGGGGTAAATGAACCAGCAAGTGGAAGCCTGTGTGCAAGCTTGCTCTCTCACTACCCCCTCTGCCTCTGCCTCTCAAATAGACTTTTGACAAAGAACAGAGGTTGGTAAACACTTCAGGTTTTGCAGGCCATTTGGTCTCTATTGCAACTACTCAACTGTGCCTTGCAATACAAAAGCAACAAGACAAGGTGTAAACAAGGCAACAGGGCTGTATGCCAATAAAACTTAATTTACAAAAACAGGCGGAGGGCTGTATTTGGCCCATGGGCTACAGTAGCATGATCTCTGCATTACAGAATGAATGCTGATAGCTGATCCCCGTGATGGTGAAAAAGTTTTAAAAATAATCACCTATGATCACTTGACATGAAGAACAAATTGAAGGCAAGACTATTTTAAACTCAGTGGTTGTTGCTACAGAGCATAAAGGCACATAGATTATAAACTGGGCTAACTACATCTAACAGCAATAGAGAAGTTTAAAGAAAACTGTAAGCCCATGTTCTAGACTGTTCTGAGGCATAGTTTCTGATGTCCAATACCTAATACCACCCCGTGAAGAAGTGAGCAACAGCAGCAGCGATGTTCTCTCCAGAACAGTGCCCCTTGGTGTGGTTGGCCATCTCTCAGGCAAACGCCATCCCTTGTTGCTTTGTTTCCATCTGTGTAACACCCAAGCCCAGATCTCTCATCTTGTTCGAGACTCTAAGCCATCTTTCTAGCTTAGCTAGAGTGGACTCTGACATCTGCTGCTAAGAATCCTGGCCAATACACAACCCCATTAACACAAACAGAAGGTACTTAAATGAGTACAGATTAACAGACATAGAAAAAACACAAACAGATGAAAACTACTGCTTTAGGTAGAGGGGTGAGATAAGTAATTCAAAAATAATGTTTTAAAATTGTTTCTTAAGTGTCTATCAAAGACACTATCATTTACCCATGATCTACCTTTTGCGTACTTTTAAAGATTTATTTTATTTATTTATAAGTCAGAATGAGAGAGAGGGAGAGAGAGATCCTCCATCTGCTGGTTCACTCCCCAAATGGTTGCAACGGCTGGGACTAGTCCAGGCTGAATCCAGGAGCCAGGAAATTCATCTGAGTCTCCCACATGGGTGCAAGGGACCAAGCATTGGGCCATCCTCTGCTGACTTCCCAGGCAAATTAATAGGGCGCTAGATCAGAAGTGGAGCAGCTGGAACTTGAACTGGTACCCACATGGGATATCAGTACTACAGACAGCAGCTTAACCTGCTGTGCCAAAAGCACTGGCCCCATCTTTTCTATACTTCTAAAAAAGGTTTATTTGCTTATATTTATATACTTGAAAGGCAGAGTGACAGTGACAAAGTGACAGAGAGAGAAAGAATGAATGAATGAGATATTTTCCACCTGCTGGTTCACTCTCCAAATGCCTGCAACAGTGAGGCTGGGTCAGGGTGAAGCCAAGAACCCAAAACTATCTGGTCTCCCACATGGGTGGTAGGGACCAAGCACTTGAGCCATCACCCGCGACTCCCAGGATGCATTAGCAGGAAGCTGGATCAGAAGCAGAGTAGCCAGTACTCAAACTGGCACTCTGATAAGGGATTTGGGCGTCCCAAGCTGCAGTCTAACCCGCTGTACTACAACACCAGCTCTCACTTATCTTAGACTAAGTCTCAAATGTCAGAGAGGTGAAGCTATGCATTTATGTCCAGGACAATGGCAGGAATTGAAATCATGCTTAGGAAGGTATGGGTCTTCCTGTGCTCATAGCCTAGTTACAATTTAACAAATAAATAGTGAGGGAAAATTACAGAAAGACCACTGTCTGAGATGGATTTAGGATTAGTTTTTAAAAAATCAGAAAGGAGGGCCCTCTGAAAATAATCATAAAACAATGGTTAGAATTCACCGTGACCCATACTATGCCACAATTTAAGAGAGCTTCTAAATAAAATGAAGCTGTATCTTTTTATGATATCAGAAGACAATCACTTTAAAGTGGAACAAAAGTGAGATCAAAATTATGTCTCTCTTCAAAAATTCTTAATATGTCATGAAGTCAGTGACACTGCAGTGCAGAAAGTTCTGGGAAATACTGAGTGAAGGCTCAGGTTTAAACTGCTTTTCCTGGCCGGCGCCGCGGCTCACTAGGCTAATCCTCCGCCTTGCGGCGCCGGCACACTGGGTTCTAGTCCCGGTCGGGGCACCAGATTCTGTCCTGGTTGCCCCTCTTCCAGGCCAGCTCTCTGCTGTGGCCAGGGAGTGCAGTGGAGGATGGCCCAAGTCCTTGGGCCCTGCACCCCATGGGAGACCAGGAGAAGCCCCTGGCTCCTGCCATCGGATCAGCGCGGTGCGCCGGCCGCAGCGCGCCTACCACGGCGGCCATTGGAGGGTGAACCAACGGCAAAAAGGAAGACCTTTCTCTCTGTCTCTCTCTCACTGTCCACTCTGCCTGTCAAAAAAAAAAAAAAAGAAAAAAAAAGAAAAGAAAAAAAAAATAAACTGCTTTTCCCAGAGCAGTGGGAAGACGGAGCTTTGACTTCAGGTGCTCAGTCGACTCCTTTGAGAAGAAAGGCAGTAAAGGGAGGAACTCCTCACAACCCCATATTCCAGGACAGGACCAAGACATTTCCATCCTCCAAAAGCAGCTCCTGGTCTATCTATGGATTCAAGTAGGAAAATGAGAGCCCATGTAAATATAAAATGGCACATTTTATAATCTCACAGTGGGGAAGGCCTTTTTCAACCTATGATATAAAACCTAGAAATCACTGAAGAGAATATGAATAAATTTGACTATCTATAAAAATATTCTGCATGGCAAAAATTATGATAGCAAAGAAAAATCAAATGTCAAACTAGGAAATGCTGCATTTCATAACAACAAATAGCCCATTTCCATGATTCATAAAGAGCCTCTAGAAATTGGTAAGACAAAGACCAACAACCCAGGGGCTTGATGACAAGCGCGCCCTTGAGTCCTCCCAGCTGAGGCTCAGAAGACACTGGGACAGAGACAAGCCTCCATTGCCCTCTGCATAAATTTCTGACCCATACATTCCCCGAAATTAAAAATGGCTGTTTCAAGCCACAACATTTTTATTAGTTTGTTCCCCTTCAATATGAAATGGAATGTTGGATTTTGCTTTGCTAATACACAGTTCAGTATTTTTTATATTCATGAGTAAAAGCCTATTAATTTTTCGTTCCTCAAATCATCTTTGCTACACTGTTTTGTTTTGCTAATTTCTTTTTCTATTCTTAGGGGGGGCATTTGTGTAATATTTCTTCTTTCTCTTTTAAGTGCGTGGTATAGCTTCCTAGTAAAGCTAACTATGCCTACAGTTTTCTCTGGGGTAGGTTTTCACTGCTAATTTAATTCTTAATAGTCATATTACCAAAAATTTATCAATTCACATAAATTTTCAAAATTTTGGCTTAAAACTGTTCATAACATCTTATTGTTTTGTTGATGATTACACTATCCCCTCTTTTCATTCGTGACATTGATTATCTGTGCCCCCCCCTTTCCTCATTCCCCTTTCTAGATCAAATTCATCACAGTGTTATATTTTAAAATCTCTTCCAAGAACCAATTTTTGGCATCATCAATAGTCTATTATATTTTTGTATTTACTTTATACTTCATTATTTCTTCCCCTTCATTTTCTTAGAATTACTTTGCTGTGCTTTTGCTGACTTTTTAGGATGAATGTTTTCAGAGCTGGCACTGTGGTGTAGCAAGTTAAGCCTCTGCTGCCACATGGGTGCTGCTTCACTTCCAATCCAGCTCCCTGCTAACACACCTGGGAAAGCAGCAGACGATGGCCCAGGCATGTGCCCTGTGGAAGACCTGGAGGAGGCCTGGGCTCCTGGCTTCGGCCTCGCCCACTTGGGGAGTGAACCAGTGGACAGAGGATCTCTCTTTTTCCATTTCTCCTCCTCCTCTCTAACTCCATTTTTCAAATAAAATAAATATAGATCTTTTTTTAAAAGAAGAATGCTTTGTCAGTTTTTAGACTGCCTCCTTTTCTGTAATCTTTATTGTTTTGAGTTTTGTTTTTATAGCCTTTCCTGCTTTCTCTTTCGCACTGCTTAACAGGTATGTTCTGAAAAAAATGTAACAGGTGATTTCATCATTGTGTGAATACCGGTTATTTACAAACCTAGATGACACAGCTTATTCCACAGGAAGGCCACCTGGTATAACCTACTGCTCCTAGGCTACAAAACTGTATATTATCGTATTAAAAACTGTAGGCAATTACAATACGCTAGTATTTGTGTATCTAAGCATTTATAAAAGTAAAGTAAATATATTGGGTGATAGGAATTTTTTAATGATTGATTTATTTATTTGAAAGTCAGAGTTACACAGAGAAAAGGAGAGGCAGAGAGAGGGAGGAGGTCTTCCATCTGCTGGCTCACTTCCCAACTAGGATGCCGACACATACACACACCCACACACACACACACAGTGGGAGGACCAAGAGGAAAGAAACAATTGCAGAGCGTGAGCAGGATGCCTTTCAGAAGGACTTAACCATCACTAAGAACTGTGGAGGAGCTTAAATCACGTGGGCCTAAACAGCTCTTTTATTTGCCTAAAACCAACATGATGATATCTCCAAACAGTCACGGAAACAGACAAGGCAGTTTGGGTACTTACAAAGATTTAGATTAAGGCTAATGTGTACAAAAATACTTATAAACTTATACAAAACCTATACAGAGCTGGCAAGCTTTGGAGAAACAAATTTAAAAATTTGCTGTAGATCTATTTGGGGGTGTTTTGGCAGTAAACTATTTTTAAGCACTACTCCAAGTTTTGTTTTGTTTTGTTTTTTAAGATTTATTTATTTATGTGAGAGGCAGAGTTACAGATAGAGAGGGGGAGAGAGAGAGAAAGAGGTCTTCCATCTGCTGGTTCACTCCCCAAATGGCCGCAGTGGCCAGAGGTGGGCCTATCTGAAGCCAGGGGCTTGGAGCTTCTTCCGGGTCTCCCATGTGGGTACAGGAGCCCAAGAACATGAGCCATCTTCCTCTGCTTTCCCAGGCCATTAGCAGAGAGCTGGATCAAAAGTGAAGCAGGGGCTTGCGCTATGGCATAGCAGGAAAAGCTGCTATCTGCAGGGCCGGCATCCCATATGGGAACAAGTTCAAGTCTCAGCTGCTCCACTTCCACTCCAGCTCTCTGCTATAGCCTGGAATAGCAGCAGAAGATGGCCCAAGTCCTTGGGTCCCTGCACTTGTGTGGGAAACCTGGAAGAAGCTCCTGGATCCTGGCTTCAGATCGGCTTAGCTCCGGCTGTTGCAGTCATCTGGGGAGTGAATCAGCGAATGGAAGACTTCTCTCTCTCTCTCTCTCTCTGCCTCTCTGTAACCCTGCCTTTCAAATAAATAAATAAATATATATAAAAAAAAAAGTGAAGCAGCTGGGACTCCAACCGGTGCCCATATGGGATGCTGACACCGCAGGCGAGGGTTAACCTACTACGCAAATTTTTAAAAAGGAAAAAAAGGAGGTGAAGAATAGACCTAGATCTCTCAAAACATTTTCATGTCTCCTTATTTGTTTTTAAAGCAATTAAAAGATTTCCTAATTAGAAACATTGAGGATAATTCTTTACTCAAAATGCAGGCGCCATGGAAGTCCTTCCAGGGAGACCTTGAAAACCCAGGCTTTTGAGTCACTTAGGATCCTACAAATCACTTAGGGGTTGCTCCTCTAAAAACATCCTAGGAAACCCAAGATCCTGGCCTGTTCTCAAGTCAAGGCTCACCAGCAAATTATCACCTACCAATTCTGGCCCTGTCCCACCCCCAGTTCTTGGCTAGCGATCGATTGGCATCCAATTGCTCCCAGTATCAAGTTAAAAGTCTTAACTTTTAATGAGGTGCTTGTATTTGTCACGAGCATTTTAGAGTATATAAGATTTACCTGAGCTAGCTAGCTAGCGAATTAACTGACCTACAATGCTCTGGTGTAGCCCCTCAAATTTCTCCAAAATTTACCTTGTGCCAAACTCTTCCCCACACGGTCCTTTCAGCCACTGGAACGTCTCTCAGTTCCTCCAAGACGAGCTCTGCCTGCTACACCAATGCCTTCACACTCATGGCTTGTACAGCTGGTAACTCCTCAGTCACGCTGGCTGAGCCCTGACTCCTTTCTCCTAGCTACCTCCTCTCATCCCACCGGTCTCAGCTTGAGTGCTTCCTCCAGGAAGCCTTCCTTCCTTCCTTCTCCCTCATGCAAAAGCACATGTTCATATGTTCAGGTGCCCCCTTAGCATTTATACAAGGACGCACAAGAGTGTGAGGCCAACGACGGTGGGCACCGAGTATTTACTGCTCATTGTAACTCTAGCACCTGGCATATCTCAGAGGATCAGGAGATACTCATGCAATCAATGTCAAATGAAGGCATAGTATATATACGAGTCATTCTCATCTATAAACCTTCCCCACTTAGCTGATTATAATATGCTGTCTAAATTCTGTGTCTGTCATCACAAATCCATCTGTGAAGGCATCAAAGCTCTGGCTCTAATTCTGTTTGGGTTTCCTATCTCAGAAGAGGAAAATTTCCAGGTTTAACAGAACTTAAATGTTGAAAATACAAAGAACAACATGTGTTTTTTTAAAGATCATTTTTTAATTTGAAAGACTTATTTATTTTATTTATTTGAAAGAGTTACAGGGGCCAGCGGTGTGGCGTAGCAGGTAAAGCTGCCACCTGCAGTGCCAGCATCCCATATGGATGCCAGTTAAAGTCCTGGCTGCTCTACTTCTGATCCAGCCCTCTGCCATGGCATGGGAAAGCAGCAGCAGATGGCCCAAGTCCTTGGGCCCCTGCACCTGTATGGGAAGACCCGGTGGAAGCTCCTGGCTCCTGGCTTCGGATCGGCTTAGCTCAGGCTGTTGCTACCAACTGGGGAGTGAACCAACTGATGGAAGACTGACCAATCTCTCTCTCTCTCTCTCTCTCTCTCTCTCTCCCCTCTCTAATTATGACTTTCAAATAAATAAATAAATGATTTTTAAAAAAAAAGAGTTACAGAGAGATGGGAGAGACAGAGAGGTCTTCCATATACTGGTTCACTCCCGAGATGGCAACAGCAACCCAGGCTGGGCCAGGTGGAAGCCAGGAGTCTGGAACTCCATCTGGGTCTCCCATGTGGGTGATGGGGCATAAGCACTTGGGCCATCTTCCTCTGCTATCCCAGACCCATTAGTAGGGAGCTGGATCGGAAGTGGAGCAGCAGCAGTACTTGAATCGTGTTCCTACGGGATGCTGGTGCCTCAACAGCAGTCCAGTGTTTATTCATAAGGTGCACACTTCAGGCACCTGTCTCATCTCTCAGTCAATGGAACTGGTTTGCCTAGAGCAGGTTTTACAGTAGATGTTTGGCTAGGGTGCTGGTCATGCAGGCCACAGAAACTTCAGCCTTACCTGTGATGGAACTAATGACGCAACACTTCAAGACTCATTGGAAGGAAAGAAACACAACGGGACGGCATCTGGCAAGGGGTTAAGGTGCCACTCTAGACACCTACCTTCCACACCAGAGGGCCTGGGTTCAAGTCTCAGCTCTGCTCCCGATTCCAGCTCCCTGCTGATGCACATCCTGGAGGCGGCAGGTGATGGCTCAAGTATTCTGGTCCCTGCCACCCACATGGGGACTTCAGATGGAACTGCAGACTCCTGACTTTGGCTTGGCCCAACCCTGGCTGTTGCAGGCATTTGGAAGTGAACCAGCTGATGGAAGATCTCTGGCTGTGTCTGTCTCTGACATTTTTTAAAAAAGATTTATTTATTTTTATTTGAAAGTCAGAGTTACACAGAGAGAGGAGAGGCAGAGAGAGAGAGAGGTCTTCAATCTGCTGGTTCACTCTCCAGTTGGCCTCAATGGCCGGAGCTGTGCTGATCCGAAACCAGGAGCTTCTTCCAGGTCTCCCACGCAGGTGCAGGGGCCCAAAGACTTGGGCCATCTTATACTGCTTTCCCAGGCCATAGCAGAGAGCTGGACTGGAAGTGTAGCAGCCAGGTCTCGAACCAGCACCTATATGGGATGCCGGCGCTTCAGGCCAGGGCATTAACCCACTGTGCCACAGCGCCGGCCCCATCTCTGACATTTTTTAAAAAGTAAGTCAATTGAATTCCTTAAAAATCCTCTTCCTTGCAAGGTTGTTAGGAGGTGGTGGGAATGCAAATGAGAAGGATGAGTCAGTGTGAGTCAGTGTAAAGAAGAAAGCTCTGCTCTGGTAAACAGTTTGCTCTTTTAGACAGGCTTAGGATTACTCGACTCCCATTGCTAAAAATACACAAACAACAGGTGGTATACATTATATAAGTAGCTCCAACACGGAGGCTCAGGAAACAGTTCATTAGCAACAGGCCAGGCCTGCCCAGAGCCTGCTCCTCCTTGGAGAAGCCCCAAGACTAAGTCAGCATTTCCTTAAGACAATTAAGATCCTAAATGCTCCCACTACTCACACAAGTGGCCTAAAGGAATGAGTGAGCTTCTCTTACAACACCTACCACTTCATGCATACCTACTGTGTGCCAGTCATTTCATACAATTTATTTTCAAACTTTACAGCAATCCGGTAAGATGAATATTATTGCCAACATTTTATAGATAAGGAAGCTGAAGGTGACGGAGGTTTAGTGATTTATCCAGGGTTGCAGAGTGGCAGCGCCCGGAGTTGAACTCAGATGTGACTTGGAAACGCTTGTTTCCCTGTACTCCAAACTGAACCCAGCCATTGATATGAATACATGCAAGGCAGCATACCAGGTGCCACAGGGGCTACGAGGGAGGAAGAGGCCACTTCAATTATTTTTAAAAACACATATTTACTTATTTGCAAGGCAGAGTGACCAGAGAGAGAGAGGGAAGGGGCTGGGAGGTGGGGGAGGGCAGAAGGGAGAATGGAAGGGAGAGAGAAGAGAATCTTCCATCTGCTGGTTCATTTCTCCAAATGCACGTAACAGCCAAGGCTGGGGCTAGGTCAGCTCTGTCCAGGTCTCCCATGTGAGTGGCACAGACCCAACTACTTGGGCCATCATCTGCTTCCTCCCAGGGTGCATCATCAGGAAGTTTTATCAGAAGTGCAGCAGTTAGTTAGGGCTCAAATTGGCACTGTGATCTGAGAGGTGGCTTACACAGTGGCTTAACCCACTGAGCCACAACACTCATCCTGCCATTCAAATTACTGACAAAGAAACCAGTGAGTCCATCTAGGAGGGATTTACTTCCAAAATCTTGAACAAGACCTGTCCCATGGGGGTTGCCCAGCAAAGTACAACTGAAATATGTGGAAGACAAGGGAACACACAAGCAAACGTTAGCTAAGGCAGACCGCGGTGTCGTAAGACAGAATATTCTATGGGATTTAGATTATATCCTGCTGCAGGCTCCAAGGAAGAGTTGTGAATGCAGTGGCATCGGAGAGAACTCTGACAAAAAGACTTTGACAGGCAACGGTGAAAAGCAGAGCGCTGCGGAGTGCGGGAATGATCTACGTCAGATGAACTCTAGCACCTCTTGCAGAACAGGATGGAATAAAGCGGTACAGACAGACTTAATACTGGTGTGGGCCTCCAGTCTGCTTCAAGTCCCTTGAAAGCACAGGAAATCATAGTTATTTCCTAGCTGTTTCAAATATATGGGGAGACAAATCAAAACCTGCTATACAGCATTTCTGGATCAAAGTGATGGTGGTGTGGGAGAGTATAATTAAATAAATGAATATATGCATGTACATCTAGATCATGTGTGGTTCTCCAATAAAAGGAACATTATAAGTGGTAAGTTCTACCACCTTCATTACCTCCACACTGAATCACTATAATAAGGGTCCTGCAAGTGTGCACTTTCTTTCGGTCTAACCTACAGCTCCTTCATTAGGGCACTGGAGAAGCCAATGACACTCCACAGGCTGTTTGCTAGAGGGCTTTCTGGAAGTGTGGGGGATGGAAGGCTTTTTTTTTTTTTTAAGATTTATTTAATTGAAGGGTAAAGGGAAGGGAGGGACAGAGAGAAAACAAGGAGGGATGGGGAGGGGAGAAGAGAAGGGAGAGAGAGATTGAGTGCATGCTGGATCCATCTGATGGTTCACTCTTCAAATGGCCTCTGAAACCAGGAGCTCAGAGCTCCATCCAGATTTCCCATGGGGGTGGCAGGGACCCAAGGATCTGGGCCATCTTCTGCTGCCTTCTCAGGCTCATTAGCAGGGAGCTGGATTGGAAGGGGAGCTGGAACTCAAAAACCAGCACTCTGATATGGGATGTGGGCACGGTGGCAGCCACAACGCAGGCCCCTGGTGGAGCATTCTTGGGTGTCACAGGATTTGACTGCTTGTCCTCATTCAAGTGGACATTTAGTAGGTGGCACCAGGAGTTACAGAGCCAGCAACCTGTGAAGCAGTCTTACGGAGACAACCACTGTCTCTTATCCTGCTTAGCTTTCAAAAACCAAGAAATTTACATAGTGAAAAACCTCTTTACAAAGATCTGAGCCTAGAACTTAACTCCTTTTTACACGGAACAAAGCATGTCCGCGTGGTTTAAGAGGCAATGTGTTTTCCAAGAGTGCACCTATCATGTAAGATGGAGATGCTTTGTTTTTGGATTCAGCGGTGAATTATGATGTCCCTAATATACATCCAGTCAACAAGTTGAAACACAGGCACAAACAAAACACATGTGGCAACATGTTAACAACGGACCCAGCTGTTCATTGTACTCTTTCAGTTTTTTCTGTCTCAAAGCTGCAGGGGAAAATCCATCTGGTCCTTGCTATGGGAGAGGTCATAACAGATGTCCTGGGCTCTACGATCTTAGTGAAGTTACTTTCCTCTCCCTGTGCCCAGTGTCCCCATCTGTCACATGGAAATAACAGTAATGCCAAGCCCACATAGTTGGTGCAGGGATTAAATGAATTACTAGATGGAAGCAGCTGCTTACGGCCTGGCCTGGCTCACAGAAGGCACTGCTGAAATCATGGCTATTCTCAGCGCACCCTGGAAGTAGTCACCCCTGCACCACCCAGACTGATCTCTACCAGCAGAAAGCTTAGGAACTCTGACCAAGAGTCATGTTCACACTATTGCCTTCCACGCAGACCCGTTCCCTCTATCCCATCAGATCCGACTTAGGCCTCTGACCTCGGAACCTCCCATCCCACCTGAACACCTTTTTCTCTTTCCTCCTCCCTAATTCTATTCCTCCTTCAGGATGCTGGTCAAGAACCAGCTCCTTTGTGAGTCTTGTCACTTGGCTGTCCTCTTCTGGGGTCCTTCTCCCTGTAACATAGGACACGCCTCTCAACCTGAAGATACCTTTCTAAACAGACTTTAAGCTCCTTAAAGACAAAGGCTAGATCTTCCTTTGCTATTTATTTTCATAGGAGTCTCACACTGTCTTGCAGAAGACGATGGTGAAATCTTTCTCAGATCTAGTCTGTTGCAATCGGCGTCTGAAGGACTGGCCCTTATTTTTAACCCTGCCTCACATAAAACTTGACCCAACGCTTTGCCCCAAACACTTCACTTGACAGCATCTTCGGTGCTCACATAAATCTGAGGGCGCCCAAAGAATGCCGAGCCGCGTGTGCCGCATGATTGTCGGCGGCCAGGGTACACTTCAGTGTGATCTGGGGCACACGGTTCCTCCCCCTGAACATACCCAGTGACTACCACATTCCACGTGTCTTCCTCTCCCTCCCAAGAAACCCACCACTCTGCCTGGATTCCCTGCTGGAAGGAGCAATGTGATGTGAACAGAGGGTAGTATTCTAAACCAGAGTCCTTTCCTTCAAATGGTCTCCAAATTCCCCCCAGTATATGTTTAAATCAAAGAATAAAATGGATGCAGGGTGGGTGGGTGGGTGTTTGGCATAGTGACTAAGCGCCTGCTTAGGGTACCCACATCCCATAGCAGAGTGCCTGGTCCGTGTCCCAGCTCCACTCCTGATCCAGCTCCTTCCTAATGTGCACCCCTGGAAGCAGAAGATGATGCTTGGGTCCCTGCACCCATGTGGGAGACCCAGACTGAGTTCCAGGCTCCTGGCTTCAGCCTGGCCCAGCCTGGCTACCG
Source organism: Lepus europaeus (assembly GCF_033115175.1). Taxonomy (NCBI): domain Eukaryota; kingdom Metazoa; phylum Chordata; class Mammalia; order Lagomorpha; family Leporidae; genus Lepus; species Lepus europaeus. The sequence goes on along the minus strand of NC_084836.1, from coordinate 111,133,436 downwards.
CGAGCATTTGGGGAGTAACCAACAAGTGAAAAACCTCTCTCTTTCTCTCTCTTTCTCTCTCTCTGTGTGTGCCTTTCAAAAAAATTAAATGAGTAAAAATTATAATGAAGTAATAATGATCCTTAAGTTTCAGTACATAAAAACAGGTACATACAACTCGGGCACTAGATAGAATCCCCCCATTTCTTCATAAGTTAAAATGAGTTCCAAATTTCACTTTTAAATTACTATCAAGAAAGATCAAGAAGTAGATTTAGAGCCAGTTTCTGACTTCTTTTTCACCACAGAAAAAAATCTATCAGAGAAAAGCAAAGAGTTCCTGTCATTATATATAAAAAAAAGTTTAACTTGTCAACCTTCTCAAATGCAAGTTTAAATTAGAAGTAATTGTAAAACAACATTGGCTCAATGACCACTCGAAATGATTTGTGCTGGATCCTCTGGAAAGAAGTCAACAGAATACACTGGAATTCCATGCAGAATAATTAAAAAAAGAGACTTTGCAGTAAGACACTGAAATAGAACAGTCTATGGGAAAGAGAACTAAGAATTTGTAAGTCATGGGGGTCAGCTGGTGGCATTAGGACTCTGCTCTTTGAGATAAACTGTATCTTGCATTTGTTTGTTTTTGTTATTTGGGGGTATAGAGTGGGGATTTCGTCTGTTTGGATGAAGCTGTTTGTAAATGCACAAGGGGATATAAATTACAAATGCTGAGGCCAGGTTTTTACTAAGTGAAACAACAAAAATCAAACCTACATGGCAAATGATCATTTTAAAAGTTTTAAAAGTTCTTGAAAACTGAAGTCCAGGACACCGACTCTCTGGCCCAGGTTTACGGAGCTCTCATGCCAGGGATGTGACAGCTGACTGTCCTGTCCAAACACACACTGTGGAAACTTACCACGGCCTTCAGGGATACTCCATTTCTCTTCCCACAGTACCTAAGTCTTATCTCAGACAGCTATGTGTATGTATGGTTTGGATGAATACTCTGCATATTCAGAATTCTTTGCAGTACCAGACTAAGGCAAACTGTTTAAAACTTAGTCTTCATTCAAAAGAAAGCCGATTTTCTAGAGAAATTCTGAGTTTGGGCAAGTGGCTAAGTGATCTGCAGAGTGCAGAGTTATCTTTAATTAGGAGCTGGACAAACTTTAGGAGAAAAATCTAGAAAAATAAAGGGAGCTTGTATTTCAAAGATGGTCAGATTCTGCTACAAAGTTTTTCCAACATTAATCTCCAGCAAATGGCTCCTTAGGAAAGCTATTTTTAGCCCTTTATCAACTTGGCTGGTAAACATTTCGGGTCCAGTACATAAATGGATAAGGAAGGCTGTTTCCATGCTTTAGAAACAGACATTTTTGTACATGGAAATGAAGCTCCCTGTGCTATAATGTTTATCTGCTAGGCTGACCCTGGGGGTGAATGTCATCAAGTCTCAGGCTCAGAATCCCTAGTAGGAACTGGCTTGATCCCAGAAAGGCTGCACACCCAGGGTCCCTTCAGACCAGAACCTCTCTGGAATACTGGGATTAATGGTAACTTACCAGAACACAGACATGGTTTCGCTCCTCTGTGGCGTGACACGCTATTCCTAGTCCCATTTCTCAGATGGAGACACGGCAGCTCTGGAAGGCTGGTGTCTACGTGCAAGCACCCTGGGTTCCCTCGAGCTGTGCGTGGTGACGGTTATGGCAGTGGCAGCAGCAGCCGCATAAGCTGCACTCACCACAAGCTGGGCATTGCTCTTTGCACTCGAACGTGACTCATGAAACCTCCCCTCGGCCCTAGAATAAAGGTGGGCAGGTCTGTCTTTGAACCACCAGCCTCCTCTTTCTCTTCCCTGCCCGCCATACAGTACTGTTCTGCTTCTCTCGCCACAAAATCAAAACAGATTCTGCAAAGTCCTGTTATCTCCACATCCATCTCAGATCAATATTTGTTTGCTTGTTTGTTTTTTGGACAGGCAGCGTCAATAGTGAGAGAGAGAGACAGAGAGAAAGAAAGCTCTTCCTTTGCCGTTGGTTCACCCCCAAGTGGCTGCTGCGGCCGGCGCACCGCGCTGATCTGATGGCAGGAGCCAGGTGCTTCTCCTGGTCTCCCATGGGGTGCAGGGCCCAAGCACTTGGGCCATCCTCCACTGCCTTCCCGGGCCACAGCAGAGAGCTGGCCTGGAAGAGGGGCAACCGGGACAGAATCCGGCATCCCGACCGGGACTAGAACCCGGTGTGCTGGTGCCGCTAGGCGGAGGATTAGCCTGTTAAGCCACGGAGTTGGCCAGTATTTGTTTTTTTTTTAAACTATCTCTTAGTTTTACTGGTATTTTCTAATGTCTTTCCAGCTTTTTTTTTTTTTTTAAGGTTTTATTTATTTGAGAGGCAGAATTAAAGAGAGAAATAGAGACAGAAAGGTCTTCCATCTGCTGGTTCACTCCCCAAATGACCACACCAGCTACAGCTGGGCTGATCTGAAGCCAGGAGCTTCTTCCAGGTCTCCCACATGGGTGCAGGGGCCTAAGCACTTGGGCCATCTTCCACTGCTTTCTCAGGCCACAAGCAGAGAGCCGAATTGGAGAGGAGCAGCCGGGACTCAAAATGGATATTGGCACCGCAGGCAGAGGCTTAGCCTAAGTCACAGTGCCGGCCCTCCAATATTTGTTCTAAGATACAGATAAGTGTTGAAGCTGAGTGATAGGTAATAGGAGTTTCTTCATGCTATTTCACCCATTTATGTTTGAAATTACCTCACAAACACTTAACAATTTCTGCTCTGACATGGACTCCGATCTACGGAAGAGGATGGAAGACCGGCTTCAGCTAACAGTGAGTCCACAGCAAGTGTTACTGAAGATGGTTATGTAATGAGAGAAGGCAGTGACACGGACCCATACGCCCACTGCACAGACATTAAGCGGAACACCCGGTATGTGGCAGGCCATGCACAGGCCCAGCACAGGATGCATTTGCAACAAGCTAAGCGATCAGCAGCAGACAAAATGAATGCAGAAGTAATTATGGAGGAGGGCTATTTCCAAGAACTGATATGAAAAGTTCAAACAAAGTGCTATGTGAATTGGAAAAATACATCACATCAGAACAAATTCCACTTCACTGAACTGCCTGGCACACTCCAAACTTTTTTTGGTCTATTAAACATTCTTTAACATTTGAGTGGTCCACAGAAGGAACTAAATTCAAAAACAAAATTAAGAACGAAACACCCATGCCCTCTTCCATGGGATTATAATGGTTCTCAGACTGAAATCCAGGCCTCTTGGTGAGGAGAGTTCTCCTGAATTCTCTGGATCAAAACTTATGAATTAGAGAAGATTTAACTGGAAGGCAGCTCAGAGCACCATTTACAATAGTTGAAACAAAAAACTAACAAACATCCAACAACAGAGGTTGGTGATGTTGTTCATTTCAAATGAGGCACAGTAATGCATATATACGCAACATCTTGCACATTTACAAACAGCTTCTTGCAAACAAATCCCCATTGTATATCCCCACATATAACTATATATAAAAAAACAATGTAAAAGAAATTAGGTTTAAAAAATTTTTAAAGAGTTATTTATTTATCTATTTATTTGAAAGGCAGAATCAGAGAGGGAGAGAGAGAAGTCTTCCATCCGCTGGTTCACTCCCCAAATGGCCACAATGGCTGAAGCTGGGGGCCAGGAGCTTCTGGGTCTCCCACACGGATACAGGGGCTCAAGCACTTAGGCTATCTTCCAATGCTTTCCCAGGAACATTAACAGGGAGCTGGATTGGAAGTGGAGCAGCTGGGACTTGAACTGACACCCTTAAGGGATGCTGGTACTAGAAGCTGTGGCTTTACCAGTTGCACCAAAGTGCTGGCCCTGAGTAGATTTTTTTTAAAAAGCCTTATCAGGTCTTTCAAACTTTCAACTTATTTTCCACAAAAACAGTGTCTATCTTTCATTTTTGCCCTCATATTTCATTAGCAATTACATTTATTTAGCAATTACAATAAGTAAAATTCAAACAGGCTGGGGAACAAATCCAGCTGACTTTTGATCATCATCATCAATACCATGACAAGTATTAAAATACACATTATACTGTGACCACCACTTTACAAATAAAGAAACTGAGGCAAGCTGAGGCTAAGTAGCTTGCCTAAGGTCACACAACGTGTACATGCAGGATAAGAACTCACACTCACGTTGTCTAGTTCCAGGGTGGTGACTTTAACCACCACGCCCTAAGGTCAACCAGATGAGAGCTGCAGTGTTGGCGCTCTAAAACGGCACGTGCCCGTAGAAGTTTCTGCTGTGATGGGGCTGGCGCTGTGGCTCACATGGCTAAGCCTCCGCCTGTGGTGCCGGCATACCATATGGGTGCTGGGTTCTAGTCCCGGTTGCTCCTCTTCCAGTCCAGCTCTCTGCTGTGGCCCAAGAAGGCAGTGGAGGATGGCCCAAGTGCTAGGGCCCTGCACCCGCATGGAAGACCAGGAGGAAGCACCTGGCTCCTGGCTTTGGATTGCCACAGCGCCGGCCATAGTGGCCATTTGGGGGGTGAACCAACGGAAGGAAGACTTTTCTCTCTGTCTCTAACTCAAATAGATAAATAAAAAAAAAAGAAGTTTCTGCTGTGACGGAAATGTTCCACATGTGGGCCGTCTAACAGCAACCACTGTTCACATCTGGTTACTGGGCCTGAGACACAGAATTTTTCATTTAATTTGATTTTGATTTAAACAGCCATACGTGGCTAGAAGCTAGCAGAGAAAGCGCAGCAGGCCATGAGAATTACATACTAAGACTTATAATGAGAATGGAGAGACTGGTTTGTATGCTTCTGCATATTAACTGATATGAAAAAATACTCATGAGCTGTTCCATAAGAAACATGGATTAAGAAACACTATGTAAGATATGATCCCATTTTTATTAAAAATAATGAATAGGAAGAAATTAAACATATAAGGGGACTTCAACATGTTAGTGGAAAGTAAAAAGAAATACATTTTGGTGCAAAAAATTGAAATTCATGCACGGTTTTTTCATAATACACATTTTTCATGAAATTAAGTTTTTTTTTGTAGGAGTGGGTGGCTAATCTGGTGATTAAGATACTAGTTCTGACGCCCAAGTCCTGCACTGGAGTACCTGGGTTCAATTCCCAGCTCCAGTTCATGATTTTAGCATCCTGCTAAAGGAGTCCCTAGGAGGCAGTGATGAAGGCTCAAATAATTGGGTTTCTGCCACCCATAGGAGATGTGGATTGAGTTCCCAGCTCCAGGCTGTAGCCTGGCCCAGCCTAGCCGCACCACAGCCACTGTGGTTATGCAGGGAGAGAACCAGCAGACGGGACCTTTCTCTCTCTGCCTCTAGACAAAGAATGAAGCCCAGGTTTCTATCATGAGCATCTTATTAACCATCAGGCTAAATGTCTACGCCCATAAGCTTCTTGAAGGCCCTTCATGGATTTTTAAAAAATTATTTTTGCAAAATTTATCTTTCAATTCTATTTTCCGTGAATTTTTGAAGTTTGGTTTCTTCCAAATGGAGAGGGCAGGAGACACTGCTGGCAACCTCCCATGATGGGCACTGCATGCTGCCGGGCCTATAACCCTCCTCCCTCTCTTCTGTAGCAACAGAAAACTGGTTCTGCCCGGGGACAGCAACCCATCCAACTAAGAAACCACATCGCCTGCCTCCTTCACAGCTAACAACGGACAATGAGATGTAAACTAAATGTGTTGGCTGGGACTTAAGGAACTTTAAGGGGTATCGTTTGCCATTCCCTTCTCTATGTTTTCCTGCCACAAGGACTGTTTTGGTGAACACCTGGAAGCCAGCTGTGACTACACAGTGACTGTGAGTGAAAGCTACGTGATGAGGATGGAGTAGCAGAGAGACAGACAGATTCAGACTGCTCAGTGGCCCCGTGGGACTGCCACGCCAGCAGTGGACTCGACTGCCCACTCAGAGCACGGAACCAGGAACTGGTTCAGGAATGGGCACACAACTGAGTCCAGGCCAGTGAGATTCTAGAGTTAGAGGAAGAGATGATCTTGCTGTCCTTTCTCCAGATGCCACACATGGATCTGGGCCCAGGATGGCTGCAGCTCCTGGACTGCCAGCCTGAGGATGAGACCAATACTTTGGGAAGGGTACAACCGAGACAAATTAGGAACAGAAGTCTGTGACAGTGGATTCAGTTAACCTTGAAGTCTGTCGTACAGATGTAGGACAAATGCAACTTTCATGAGCCCCCAGATATTCACATTACGGGGTGACCATCCTAGAAGCAATGAGTAGGTGCTAGGAGTTATCAACTATCTTGAGAAGGCAAGAAGTCAGGTCTTCCCAGTGGGCACGCAAAGCTGGACACTGTCTTCAAAAATATTTCTGTGTCATTTCCATACCAACCCTGATAAAGAAGTTATCATATAGCAAATTCCCAAATATTGAGTTATTTTAAGGAACTTTTTGCCCAGGCCTTTGTAAAATAGGTTACTAAATAAACGTGAATGTTCCAAAGGCCTCATAATAAATGCTTATAGATCTAGTACTTGCTACCACCAAGCCTACACTGAGCCCTTTATTTCACATGATTCTCACAAGAAATTAGAACTCGTATTAAAATGAAGACACTAAGCTCCAAAACTCAGGTTAAGTACCTGTACATGAAAGCAGAAAGGGCCGAGACCAAGACTTGAATTCATGTCCAAAGGGCTCCAGTGCCTTATTCCTAACCATGACTTTGTACTGCTTTCTTAGGGACACATAAAGAATTTCCTTGAGACTGCGCTACCCACTCCAAAATATTCTCTTGCCCCTCTAGGTGTATTATACTCATCACACCATGAGCACCAATTTGGAGTTTAGAAAATATGGCTACCACACTCAATATGTACCACATGTAACACGCAGAGATCAAAACCACTAAAAGTTACACCTTATGCCACAAGAAAATGGCGTTATGTTTAAATGACGTTGAAAATTAGCATTAGATATTTTTGGTGCCAAGTAAAAGTATGAAGCAGGTAAATCTGTGGAGTCATGATTAGGAGCAAGGAGGATAACTCAGATTGATTAGGCCCCTCTAGTAGCCAAGTTTTACAATATGCAACTTTCAAAAGACCCTCAAGCAACATTTTACAGATAAGGGAACCTAGACTCCCAGACCTTGCCCAAGGTTACCCTCGTCCACCTGAAACCCAGGTTCTTGGTCTTCCCATTATAAAATTCTGCATTCCTGGGGCCGGCGCTGTGGCGCAGAGGATTAATGCCCTGGTCTGAAGCACCGGCATCCTATATGGGCGCCGGTTCGAGGCCTGGCTGCTCCACTTCCAATCCAGCTCTCTGCTATGGCCTGGGAAAACAGAAGATGGCCCAATCCTTGGGCCCCTGCACCTGTGTGGGAGACCTGGAAGAAGCTCCTGGCTCCTGGCTTCAGATCAGTGCAGCTCCGGCCATTGCAGCCAATTGGGGAGTAAACCATCGGATGGAAGACCTCTCTTTCTCTCTCTGCCTTTCCTCTCTCTGTGTAACTCTTTCAAATAAATAAATACATCTTTAAAAAAAACTCTGCATTCCTATGAGTTCCAGCACTTTCCAAGTATTAACTAACAAAGAAAAATGACCCTGAAGCCATGGGAAAGCTACGCATCTAGTTAGCCCCACTGGAAATACCATTTAAAGTTAAGTTCCGTTTTCTTCAATCCTGGTGCTTGCAGCTTTAACAGATTACATATAAGAAAATAACCAACAGTGAAAAGATATGAAGCCCCATTTTTAACTTAAAAACCACAGGAAGGGGCAGTGGGTTAAGGGACTGTTTGCAATGCCAGCATTCCACACCAGAGTACTAGTTTGAATCCTGGATGCACCACTTCTGATCCAGCTGCTAATGTGTCTGAGAAAAGCAGCAGAAAACGGCCTAAGTACCTGGGCCCCTGCCACTCATGTGGGAGACCTGGAAGGAGTTCTAGGCTCCTGGCTTTGGCCTGGCCCAGTCCAGGCTGCTGAGGCCATCTGGGGAGTGAACCAGTGGATGGAAGATCTCTGTCTCTCCCCACCTCTCTGAATTGCTCTGCCTTTCAAACAAATAATTTTTTAAAAAAATCCCACAGGGAGGCAGATATTATGTTTCAGATAAACTAACTTAAAATAATACAAGAATGCGTGTTCAGTCAAGCAGTCACCGCGGCCTCATCCCGAATCAGGGTGCCCAGGATTGATGCCCAGTCCAGCTCCTGGTTCCAGCTTCCTGCCAATGCAGACCCTGGGAGGCAGCAGTGGCAGATCAAGTAACTGAATTCCTGCCACCCACATGGGACACCTGGATTGTACTCCCAGCTCCCAGCTTCAGCTCTGGTCCATTTGGGAAGTGAATTGAAGGCTAGGTGCCCTATCTCTCTGTCTGCCTCTCAAATAAATAAGTAATTTTAAACATAACAATATGTATTTATTATTTTATGTAGTAAAATACAGTAAGTAAGCAAGCAGAATGCTATGCTTAGGCACAAATATCCAAATAAAAACACAGTCTAGCCTCAAAGTACACTGCCCATGCAGAATCACTTAAAAAACCACACCACCAATCTAATCTGTCTCCGTACAAATAAATAACATAATAAATTGTTTATGAGAACTTACAAGTTGTATATATTTTAAATTTTATTATTTTTTGGAAAGGCAGAAAGAGCTAGACAGAGCACTTCCATTTGCTCGTTTACTCCCCAGATACCTGTAACAGCCAAGGTTGAAGTAGACCCAAGCCTGGGCTCCCATGTGGGTGGCAGGGATTCAACCACTTGAGCCATCACTTGCTGCTTCCCAGGGTGTGCATTATCAGTAAGTCGGAATCACGAGCAGAGCTGGGGCTTGAACCCAGGCACTGCAATACGGGGTGTGGGCGTCCCAACAGGCAGCTTAACCGTTTGGTCATCACCCACCCCCATAAGTTACATTTGTAAATGATATATGTATATGATACTGGTATTCTGCAGGCAGTAGAGATCCCCAAAAAGAGAATGTTAGAGCACAGAATTTTAAGTTTTATTGCTTTGATAAAAATTAAAATGGAGGCCAGCACTGTGACTTAGCAGGTAAAGCCGCCACCTGCTGTGTTGGCATCCCATATGGGCGCCAGTTGAAGTCCCGGTGGCTCCACTTCCAATCCAGGTCTCTGCTATGGCCTGGGAAAACAGTGGAAGATGGCCCAAGTCCTTGGGTCCCTGCACCCCTGTGGGAGACCCGGAAGAACTCCTGGCTCCTGGCTTTGGATCGGCCCAGTCCACTCATTGCAGCCATTTGGGGAGTGAACCAGTGGATGGTTCTCTCTCTCTCCCTCTTCCTCTCCTCTCTCTGTGTAACTCTTTCAAATAAATAAGTCTTTAAAAATTAAGGAACTCATTCATAACAGAACATTCAGAATATTTTCAGGATATGGTAAAGATTTGAAATTTGACTTCCTCACTTACCGGCTGATTCTGAGCAATTCACCTTCTCCAAACTCTAACTTCTACAGCTTTAAAATGTTAACTTGCTCTGTAGTCCAAAACCAGTATTCCCTAGTCCCTCATTCCTGCCACTGGCGCCACTAAATACCTGACCTGCTCACGTCTTAAAGCGCCCTGGTTAGGACGGGAGCAGTACTAGGGCCACTCTGGTTACCGCCCTGTGAACGGGAGCTCTGCTTTCCCTCCACCGGAGTCCCACGCCCCAGCCGCCGGCCAAGGGCTGAGTCTGTTTCTCCACCTACTCATTCCTGCCCAGCCCTAACATCTTTCCCCCTCCCAACCAGTTACAGGTTGACCATCCCTCATCTGAAAAAGCAAACTCCAACACGTTCCAAAATCTAAAACTCTGAATGCTGACATGCCTCAAATGGAAAACCAAACCATAAAACCCTGCTTCGTGTATAAAATTATTTCATATAGGGGCTAGCACTGGGGCGGTGTGGGCTAAGCCTCCACCTGGGGCACTGCCATCCCACAAGGGCGCCAGTTCACGATCCTGGCTGCTCCTCTTCCAATCCAGCTCTCTGCTATGGCCTGTGAAAGCAGTAGAAGATGGCCCAAGTGCTGCGTGGCTTTGGATCAGCCCAGCTCTGTCTGTTGCAGATGTCTGGGGAGTGAACCAGCAGATGGAAGGCCTCTCTCTGTTTCTCTCTCCCTCTGTCTGTAATTCTACCTCTCAAATAAAAAAAAAATCTTAAAATTATTTCATATATTGTATGAAGTATACTTTACATATTGTCTCAGACATAAATATAGCAGAAAAAAACAAAAATTTTAAAAAATAAAGCTTATTTGTACTCTCAAAGCTCACATGTACTCTGATTTTTTTGTTGCTGTTCTTTTATTTTAAAAAATACTGGAACCCCTCCCACAAATGATTCCTCAACCTACTAGTGTGCAATACCCAACAGCTTGAAAAACATCGACACAGGCAACCCTTTCATTGAGTGCTTCTGCAATTACCCAAGACCAACCCAGGAAAGCAGCCAGTGTTGGACAAAGCTACAGTTCTGGTTCCTTTTTAACAGACGAGCTCCTCATTGAAGGATTTCTCTCCACTGACCAGAATGGAGAGTACATAACAGTATGTAAAGGACTCCGTTCATTAGGTGACAGTGGGATTCAACATGACTTGGCATCAGAAGACCTGGATTCACTTTTTAACTCTTAATGAAGGAATAGATCTAGGCAATAATCATCAATAGCAGCTAAAGCCATTCTGTAAAAGACTGAAGAGAAGTTTATAAAGGCTGAATCATGCTAAGCGTTCTAAGAAGACCTCAATGATCAATCACAGTATCACACAAAGAGTAACAAGACCCAACTGCCTTCTGACGTGACGTAACAGGAAGTGTACAGAACCACCCGTAAAGTATAATGGCTAAAAAATAAAAGAAGCAGTAGATGATGGCCCAAACACTTGGGACCCTGCCACCCATGTGGGAGATCCAGATGGAGCTCCTGGCTCTAGGTTTCAGCCTTGCCCAGCCCAACTGTGGTCAATTGGGGAGTGAACCAGAAAATGGAAGATCTCTCTGTGTTGCTTTGCTTTTCAAGTAAATAATTTTTTTTTTTAAAGGAGAGAACAGAGGAACACATTAAAGGTATACAACTGTCACATCTGCAATGTGAAAAGCTGTAAGGGCAAATGACCTAATTTTTTTCAACAAATAAATAGCAAGGGAGGTGTGGAAGAGGAAAAGTTTCTATTGAATAAGAGACTCAAGAGATCACCAATCATATGTAACAGAGATTTTGCTTGAATCCTAATTCAAACAAACCAACTATTAAAAAAATTATGGGGGCTGGTGCTGTGGCAAAGCAGGTAAAGCCACCACCTGCAGTGCAGGCATTCCATGAGTGCCGGTTCGAGTCCCAGCAGCTCCACTTCCGATCCAGCTCTCTGCTATGGCCTAGGAAAGTGGTGGAAGATGGCCCAAGTCCTTGGGCCCCTGTACCTGCATGAGAGACCCCAAAGAAGCTCCTGGCTCCTGACAGGCGCAGCTCTGGCTGTTGCAGCCAATTGGGGAGCGAAGCAGCAGATGGAAGACCTCTCTCTCTCTCTCTCTCTCTCTGCCTCTCCTTCTCTCTGTGTGTAACTCTGACTTTCAAGTAAATAAATAAATCTTTCTTAAAAATTATGAAATTGTTAAGGAATGCGAATGCCAAATGGATATAAGGTAATATTCAGGAATTGCTACTATTCACTTCTTAGGAATCACAATGATACTGTGAAACGAAGGAGACAAACTCTTTTCCTCTTAAATATGCATGCATACTGAAGTATTTATGGGTGACATGTTTAGGGCTTGCTAACTAATAATTAACAATCTAAGGCAGGAGAGAGTAGAGTACAGATTAAATAAAACTGACCATATGCTGATAAACTTAAACCTGGGGAATGAGCATATAGGTATTTCTGTATTATCTTCCCACTTTGCATGTTTATAATTTTATCTAACAAAAGGCTAGTATAAGAATAAAATAAGGGGCTGGCGCCATGGCTCACTTGGTTAATCTTCTACCTGCAGCACCGGCATCCCATATGGGTGCCGGGTTCTAGTCCCTGTTGCTCCTCTTCCAGTCCAGCTCTCTGCTGTGGCCTGGGAGGGCAGTGGAGGATGGCCCAAGTGCTTGGGCCCCTGCACCTGCATGGGAGACCAGGAGGAAGCACCTGGCTCCTGGCTTTGGATCGGTGCAGCTCTGGCTGTGGCGGCCATTTGGGGGGTGAACCATCGGAAGGAAGACCTTTCTCTCTGTCTCTCTCTCACTGTCTATAACCCTACCTGTCAAATTAAAAAAAAAAAAAAAGAAAAAAAAAAAGAAAGAAAGAAAGAAAATAAAGCCTGGATTCAAACTCTAGGACATACTAGATTTAGGATCTGGAAGGAGTCTCTTGAATGCTCGGATTTTTAATAATCTTAATCTGAAAATCTCTATGTCATCAAATTGTTGGGAGGACTGAAATGAGATCACAGATTTATATCTTTTGGAGACGTAGCTGTTATAAACTACAAAGCACAATCTTTAGCTCCCCCACTCTGTAACACTAGGGAAGCAGAGAGAGATTACAGGTTTAAGGGATTAGATAAGGGTGATGGGCTGCATTCATTCAGAGCCCAATAATTTTTTTCTGTAATAATTCCTTATTGTGACATTGTATTTTCTATCAGCTCCTTTCTCTCAAAAGGAAAGTATCAACGGTACTTTCAATAAATTGAAGTTCTCAAAGATATGTTGTTTATATTTGTTTATTTTTCCAATTATTCATACTCCCCCTCCTAAAGGTAGAAAGTAAATTTACAGGAATCTCTTGTTGAGATGAAACTGAACACAATGGGCATTGCTGTAATCTAAATTAAGACGCTCAAAATATTCTAGGTGCTTTAGAAGAGTCAATATGCATCTTTCAGCAATAGGTTTTTTTTTTTTTTTTTTTTTTTTTTTTTTTTTACAGGCAGAGTGGATAGAGAGACAGGGAGAAAGGTCTTCCTTTTTGCCGTTGGTTCACCCTCCAATGGCTGCCACGCTGCGGCCAGCGCATCGCGCTGATCTGAAGCCAGGAGCCAGGTGCTTCTCCTGGTCTCCCATGGGGTGCAGGGCCCAAGGACTTAGGCCATCCTCCACTGCACTCCCGGGCCACAGCAGAGAGCTGGCCTGGAAGAGGACTAGAACCCGGTGTGCCAGCGCCACAGGCGGAGGATAGCCTAGTGAGCCGTGGCATCGGCCAGCAATAGTGTTTCATCTCAAAAGGGAATTATCAGAGGTTCACGTCTAAGTAACCCATGGAGGTATTGGGTACTGTCTGGCTTCAGCTTGTAGAATGGGTTGGAGGGAACCTGAGTAATCTTTCCATATGCAAATATGATTAAGTTATTTCCTTTCAATGGCTTCTTTCTACCTCCTGGGAAAAGCTCACTGCTGAGCCAAGATGCAGAGGGCTCTCCAATGCTGTCCCAGTCCTGCAAGGGGACACCCCTCACCGCTCCAGGCTTCATCACCCCCTTTACCCCAAGTACCAGTCCAGTTGTTTCTGAATCGTCTCTCAGATCTGCCCTCTGTTCCATTCCTGCTGCCACTGCCTTTTCTTACCTTCACTCCCCGGCCTCCTAAATAAGATATATTCTGATTGCTTTTTCTGATTATGAAAACTATGTATGTTCACACACACATAGAAAAGAAATCCATGCCCATAAAAAATAAGGCAATGGGTAAAGGAATAAACATTTCCCCACGACCTCACAGTACACACATAAAGAGCTCGCCTTTCTGGCACACTCATGTTTCACGGTAGCATTATTCACAGTAGCCAGAAGCCGGAAGCAACCCGAATGCCGTCAACAATGAAGGGATTCACAAAAGGTGCTACCAACATGAAATGGAATATTATTCACCCTTGAGGACGCTGTTCTCAGTGAAATCAGCGGCCACAGGAGACAAATACTGCACGATTCCACTTACACGAGGGGTCTAAAATACTTGGGCTCAGAGCAAGAGAGTGTAGAAGGTGGTTGCCAGGCTCTGGAGGGGTAGGGAAGTGGGAATCTGTTTGTTAAACAGAGTTCAAAATCTCTCGAGATGAAAAAGTTCTGCAGACTGTTGCACAGCAATGTGAGCAGACTACAGAACTGCACACTTACAAATAGTGGAGATGATGAATGTTTGTATAATTTTTTCATAATACACATCTACCGTGAACTTTTGGAAGACATCTCGAATGCAAGGATTTCAACATGTTTGCACCAAAACATCTTTTAGTCCCAATTTTCCACAAATTTTTGAAGTTCCTTCAAACTTTACCACATTTAAAAATTTAAAGAAATAATACTTAAACACATTTTCCATACAGAAATGTATGTACACACTTTAAAAAAGCAGAGGTAGGTGTTGGGCGCAGCAAGCAAAGCTGCTGCTGAGGGCGCTTATGTCTGACACGGGAGTGCCTGGCTCAAGTCCTGGCTCCCCTGCTTCTGATCCAGCTTCCTGCTCGAGTGAACCCAGGCAGGCAGCAAGTGACGGCTCAAGTACTTGGGTCCCTGCTCTGGCTGTTTCAGGCATCTGGTCTGTGAACCAGCAAATGGAAAATAGCTCTCTCTCTCTCTCTCTTTCCTTCTGTTTGAAAAGGAGAGAGAGAGAGAGAAAGAATTAAGAAAATTTTAAAAACATGGCATACAGATGAGAGACTACTTTAAAAACAAAACCAAATAACACTGCAAACAGCTTTTTATATCTAACTGTATGATTCAAGCATCTTTCTAATAAATATAGCTGCTACTTAGTGGTTTTAAATGTCTGATAATTCCTATCACATGACCATGCCATAATTTAGCCAGGCTATTTTCAGTTTTTCAATAACCTAAAGCATCAGCCAATATCTCTGTATACTTTCTCATTATGTCTTACGACAGACACCTGCTTTTTACCTGCCCATTTCTGGAATGAATACTCTGAGTTTTCCCATGGAAAACTACCTTCTCTTTACCCTCATACCCACCCTGTCCTCCCACCCCAACCTGCTTTTCTTTTTTCTTTTTCTAATTTATTTTATTTGAAAGGCAGAGTTATACAGAGAGAGGAAGAGACACACAGAGATTTTCTATCTGCTGCTTCACTCCCCAAATGGTCACTGGTGGTAATAAATGAATACTTAGAAAAAATACTTGGGAAAAAAATAAATACTTAGAAACAAAAATAGATGTGCCCAGCCTGGCCACATAGTGTGAGAGCTGGCTTGGGGCAGGTGGGAGGTGGGCAGTGCGGTGCCATCATTGCGGCATGGGGGTAAAGCTGCCTCCCACATCCCGTATGGGTGCTGGTTTCTGTCCCAGCTGCTCCACTTCCAATCCAGCTCCCTGCTAATGGCTTGTGAAAAACAGTGGAAGATGGCCGAAGTCCTTGGGCCCCTGCCACCTGTGTGAGAGACCTGGAAGAAGCTCTTGGCTTCTAGCTTTGGCCTGGCCCAGACCCAGCTTTGTAGCCATCTGGGGAGTGAATCATCGGATAGAAAATCTCTCAGTGTCTGTCTGTCTCTCTCTCTCTCTCTCTCTCTCTCTCTCTCTCTCTCTCTCTCTGTGTGTGTGTGTGTGTGTCTCCCTTTCTCTCTGTAACTCTTTCAAATAAATAAATAAATCTTAAAAAAAAAAAAAAAAAAAAAAGTCAGAGCTCTAGGCCCAGGCAGACCAGGATCCAAACACTGTGTCATCTAGGATGGGCCTTTGCCCTCGGCTTCCTCGTCCACAGAGTGGGGACTCATGACAGAACCCACCTCGCAGGGTTGTTATAAATAGCGTATTATTCATTGAGATTAGTGTACAAAATGAGCTTGGCACCACACTAGCTCCACAGACGCCTGCTGTCTGGCGATAATGGAAACGTGACTGCACATGCGTAATCTCTCCTTGATGGGTTTCTGAGCTCACGTCGGTGACCACCTTGCATCCCGCCTTTCCAAAATCTAGAAGCCAGCAGATCCGGGAGCTTATCCACTCGCACCTGCTCGGGAATGCTTTCTCCTGTGTCTCTCCATCCTCTCCACTGGCTCTTTGCCAGCATCTTTAATCTCTCTCTCAAGCTTCAAAGCAGCTTCACCTGTTCCCCAACAGCTCTCCAGCCCTCCCTCTCCCCACTCACAGCCGAACTTCTCTGAGCTGCCTACACGGCACCTTTCTCACATCCCACTCCTAACTCAGCCCGCTGATGCATTTACACAGAACCTTCGGAAGCGGCCGGGATTAGATTCCGCCCCCCCCCCCCCCCCACCATTTCACGAAATCGGCCCAGTGCAGTCCCAAGTGGCCTCGACCATTATTTATCCAAACGACACGCTCATCTTCCTCAGTGGAGCTCCTCTGGCCTTCGCCGCTGCGCCCTGCCGGCTTCACTCCCAGATCTCTGGCTTCCTCTTCCTGGTGTGGCCTCAGTGACTTCTTCCAAGACCATCCAGTGCAGTGGTCCTGGGCGGTCTGGACTTTTCCTAATCTGCCTGTCTGTCTGGATGCCTGTGTTCATCTTTAAGTTCCAGCTGCAGTGGGCTGCTTCCCCCTCCGTGAATGTACTTCTGAACATCTGGAACGTGACACCTCCAGCCCCAGCTCCAAAAGCAGCTAACTCAGACTGCTCCCTCTGGAGTTTTATCAAGACCCTGCCTGAAGCCCCAGACTGGCTGGGGTCATCCTTACCCTGCGCCTTCTTTCACAAATCCTATCACACTGTCATCACGCTGGGTGCATTCTTTCCTATGATGGCTGGGGACTCTTCCCTCACTACCTCCATCATCACAGTGCCTGGCACATAGTAGATGCTCAATTGTGGTGGTGGTGGTAGGGGCATCACCGTCAATCAGGGGTGTGGAATGCCCAGCCCACAGGCCATAGAAGGCCCACGAATTCTTTCGGTCTGGCCCTGTCAAGGCAACCACAGGAGAGACTCGAAATCCCATACATCTACACAGCAGGCTGATTCTTAAGCTGACAATTTTGCGTGGCCCCCAAACGTGGCCAGCGAATGTTATACTCAAGTGGCCCTTGGCAAAAAAAAAAGCAGTGCGTTCCCCATCCCTGCCGTAGGTGAACACTTTTAAGTGCAAAACAGATAAGAGCGATGAGATCAAGAACCACAAATACAAATCAAATGCACACGCAACACACCTCCCTCTCTCTGCCTCCAAGATCACGTCCCAACTCCTCAAAACTTCGACACGCACGCTTTCGGGAAGGCCATCTGCTGGACTCTCGAACGGCGGCCGGCCAGGCCACTTCCAGCCCGCAGAGTCTGCCCTACAGCAAAGGCTTGAATGCTCACAGCTGCCCAGGAAGCCCGCGCGTCCTGCCCGGGGCTGCGGCCATACCCCGCCACCGCCACACCGGGCACCTCTCCCCGGCCAGCACCTTCTCTGGCAATGCGGGTGACTGCTCTGTGCACGACTGTCCGCCGCCCGCCCAGAACCCCACGCAGACCACAGGGTCTCCCCCGCACGGCCCTGAGGACACGCACTTACTCACTCACTTTCCACCCGTGGCCAGCAGCCCGGACCCTGGCTCACGACAAACGCCCAGCGAAGTTCCTCGTGGCAGCAGAGAAGAGAAAAAGCCGCCCGGTGCTGAGAACTCACCTGCAAGGGCGTCGTGCGCACCGAGCAGGTGCGGCCGTTTGCCCACGCTGCAGGGGCGAGAGGCGGCGCACGAAGCAGCCGGTCCCCTCGGGTCCCCGCGGGGTCGCACCCACACGGACATCGGCGGCAGTTTCGGGCGATTCCACGACCACCGCCTCCCCCTCCCCGTCAGAACGCTCTCGTCTCTCTTTGGGAGACTTTCGAATGAGGCCAACGTCCACACACAACAGTAAAACCATCCGAAACGCACTCCGACCAAACGTAGGGCGGGGTCAAAGGGTACCGGGGGCGCCACCCGCGGCGCGGCCGCCGAGGCCCCGGGGACGGGGGTGCAGCCGGCGGCCCCAGCCCCTCGCCCCCTGCGCCCGCTCAGCCGCTGCTCACCTGCCTCTCGCCACCTCGCCGCGCCGGGGCCGCCGGCCTGCAGCGCCTCCCCGGGGCCGCCCGGCACCCGCCGCCAGCCGCGGAGCCGTTGCCGTGGCGACCGGGGCGGCCGAACTCCCGCGGCGCCGGCGCTACGGCGGCTCGGATGGGACCAGAGAGATCGGCGTCGCCTTCCGCGGCCGCAGGGCGGGCGGAAGTGGGGATCGCGGTCCTAAGCGGTGAGGGCTGCGGGCTGGGTCTGCGGGCGGGCGCTTAGGCAGGTGAGTGGAGAGGGGGCGGGGATGGCGGGACCAGAGTCCGCCTCAGAGGCTGCCCGTGCCTCGGTTTACAGCCCGCGATGGCGACTGTTTGAGGAGCTTCAGGTGGTGGCTTGTTCGACGGGGAGTAATTAAAGTCTCCTTTAATTTAGAGTTTCCTCCCCCTCCCAATCTCTGAAGAGCTGATGTGGCAGAGTGAATAAACGTGTTTCTCTGGGCGAGGATCAGATCACCAAATATAATTTCAGTTTGGGAAGTGGTTTGATCTGTGAACAGCAGATAGACTTCGTGGAACGTCCTGCATAGGAGGTGGAACCCGAGCACAAAGGAGATGCGCTGCTTAGTTGTTTGTAAAAGGAACAGGGTTGAGAACAGCCTAGATGTCCACCAGCAGGGAACTGAGTGCGTAAATTACGATACAGCCGCAAGGTAGGTGACTGTGGCCGGAACTAAGAGGGACGCGGTCTCCCTACAGACCTGGCTGCAAGGTGTGCAGCGGTGGAAAGCAAGTCTCCCAACCAGTCCTGCCTTTGTTAGTATTCTGTCCCCAGCCCTACCCCACCCCTGCCCAGTCTGTACTCCAACCAGCAGCCAGAATCATCTTTTATTTATCTTTTAAGATTATATTTTTTTGAGAAGTAGAGTTACAGAGAGAGAGGGAGAGGCAGAGAGAACGGTCTTCCACTCCTGGCTCCCTCCCCAAATGGCCACGACGGCCGGAGCTGCGCTGATCCGAAGCCAGGAGCCAGGAGCTTCTTCCAGGTCTCCCACGCGAGTGCAGGAGCTCCAGCACTTGGGCCATCGACTACTGCTTTCCCAGGTCATAAGCAGAGAGCTGGATCGGAAGAGGAGCAGCCTGGACACAAACCGGCGCCCATGTGGGATGCGTGGCGTCACAGGCGGAGGCTTAGCCTACTAGTCACAGCGGCTGCCCCGAGAATGATCTTTTAAAATGTGAAAAGGGGTCGGCGCCGTGGCTCACTAGGCTAATCCTCCGCCTTGCGGCGCCGGCACACCAGGTTCTAGTCCCAGTCAGGGCGCCGGATTCTATTCCGGTTGCCCCTCTTCCAAGCCAGCTCTCTGCTGTGGCCCGGGAGGGCAGTGGAGGATGGCCCAAGTGCTTGGGCCCTGCACCCCATGGGAGACCAGGAGAAGCACCTGGCTCCTGCCATCAGATCAGAGCGGTGCGCCGGCGCAGCGCGCCAGCCGCGGCGGCCATTGGAGGGTGAACCAACGGCAAAGGAAGACCTTTCTCTCTGTCTCTCACTGTCCACTCTGCCTGTCAAAAAAATAAAATTAAATTAAAAAAAAATGTGAAAAGGATCATATCCTTTCTTGATCAACTCAAGCTCAGAAATTGTAAAATTGTAAAGGGGAGGAGGTCTCAGGAATTGCAAGTCGGGAGATACAGACTCAGATAGCTGGGAATGAGCGTTGCGAGGAAGGCAGGGGAAGTGGGAGCTGATCCTGTCAAGCAGTATTGGTGTATCACTAAGAGGTAAAAATCCTTTGATGGGATTCTTTTTGAGAAAGACAGGGCTCGCATGACCAGAAGATAAAGAATGTATTTGCCTACTGGAAACTGTCCATACATCCAGAGTCCAGTCACCTTGTGACAAGCATCTGGAGTCTCCGGACACAGTGTTATTATCCGGTTGTTCCAGGTAGGGACCACAGTTCACAGTGCGTAGGTCCTGCTCCCTGAAGGACCTCCCAAGTTGGTTTTGAAAGCTCAGCGTTGCTTTCATGGCGAAGTTCCTGTTTATTTTTACACCTTCCCCCTGCTCAAAGCCATCACATTTAGAATAACATCCAGAGCTGTCGCAGTTAACAGCTTCCTGAGTGAACTGCCTGCAACCTCGCTCTCCACGTTATCTCGCTTGTCCATGCTCCTGCCACGCTGGCTTTGTGCTTTCAAAGTCAAGCCGGCTTCCAACTCAGGGCTTTTGCTCTTGTTGGTCTGTATTGCAGCCATTCCTTCTGCAGATAACTTTTTGTCCGGCACCCTCACTTCTTTGTTCTCTATTCCAATGTCCTGCGTTCCAGAAGACCTGCCTGGCTACTCTAAACTGTTTGCTCCTCCCCCAGCTGGTGTCCGTGTCCGGCAGCTCTGCACTTGTTGACGGCTTGTCTCTTTGCACTGTAGCATAAGCTCCTCCAAGGCAGGCACTTTGTTTTGTTCCCTGCTGTTTTCTCATCATTCACAACAGTGCCTGGCACATAGAGCTTGGTAAATATTTATTGCATGAATGAATAACTGAATAAAAAAGCAATGTGCAACACCATGTGGTTGGGATGCCACCACGTTTAAAAGAAGTGACAGAGAAGACACACAATGCTGGCATATGCACAAACACACTCTGCAAGGTCATCTGGGAGACGGATGGGGGGGGACGAGAAGGACACTTCATCTTCACTGTATGCTGTTTTTAATTTTTAAAAAGTGTTTATTTATGCGAGAGGAAGAGAGAGCACGCTCTCATCTGCTGGATCACTCCCTACATACTTACAACAGCCGGGGCTGTGCCAGGACCAAAGGCAGCTGGGAGGAACTCAGTCCAGGTCTCCCATGTGGGTGGTTGGAATCTGATCACTGCTGCCTCCCAAGGTTTGCATTAGCAGAAAGCTGCAGTCCGGAGCCAGAGCCAAGAACTGAATCCAGGTCCTGTGATGTTATTCACCACTAGGCTAAATCACTGACTCCCTATTTTTTTTTTTTAGATTAATGTGATAATTGTGTTACCGGAGAAATTGCAGGGTTCTTGTCTTCGCGCAAGAAAGAATTCAGGCGTGAGACAGAGAGTAGTGGGAGGTAAAATAGCAAGGTTTATTAGGGAAGGGACATCCGTAAGGACGGATGGGCACCTCTCCAGACAGAGCCTGAGAGACTGGGGGGCGGGGGGGGGCGGGGCAAGGAGCGAGGTTACATGTTGAGTGGAGAGATTACACCTGACCAGGCCATGCGGGCGACTCAGCAGAAAGGCAGAGGGCTGAGTGCGCAGTCCTGTTGAGGCCGGGGGTTTTTAAGGAGATGGGTCTGGCTTCCCCACCTCTGCTCCTCTTGTAACAAAGGGCTTTTTGGATGTAACAAGGACTTTATGGATGCAAATGTTATCAGACAGGAGGAAGAGAGCAGGGTGTTTGAGATGTAGATACTGGGCTGCACCTGGGAGATTGTGGAAGATTTGTCAGGCAGAAGGGGTGGGGACCTCCACCTGGCAGGTTATCAGGTAGAAGGGGGCAGGGCAGGATTCGAGGGCCAGGCTGCCCCTGAAACATTATCGGGATGACTTTGAGATGCAGATGCATATGCTGGACATGGATGTCTTCTCTTTAGGCCTGTTACACACACATAAGCTCATAACTGACTTCCTACCTAACAATTGTGCATAACAGAAGGTACATTGTGATTTTTTGACACCTGAATACAATATGCATTGATCAAATTACTATATGCTCAGGGTTTTGTTTAAACAAAGTTCATGTATTACCTTTTCAAATACTATATGAGGGGCCAGCACTGTGGTGCAGTGGGTTAACACCCTGGTCTGAAGCACTGGCATCCCATATGGGTGCCGGTTTGAGACCCGCTGGCTCCACTTCCAATCCAGCTCTCTGCTATGGCCTGGGAAAGCAGTAGAAGATGGCCCAAGTCCTTGGGCTCCTGACCCGCGTGGGAGACCCGGAAAAAGCTCCTGGTTCCTGGCTTCAGAGCAGCACAGCTCTGGCCGTCGTGGCCATCTGGGGAGTGAACCATGGGATGGAAGACCTCTCTCTCTCTCTCTCTCTCTCTGCCCCTCCTTCTCTCTGTGTAACTCTGACTTTCAAATAAATAAATAAATCATAAAAAAGGAAACTTCATTACTTTAAAAATTAAAAAAAATACTATATAAGGAGAAGTTTTGAGTAAGAACATGTGCACGTGATGAGGAGCTGCCTTGGGGGACAGTACGTTCCCTTTCTTGGAAGAACTATTGTGGGGGTCCCTGCATGAGGTGGACGATCGCAGGATCTGCTCTGCTCCGCTTTGCCAATGAGAGGTGTTATGGGCATAACAGGACTTGTGTCACCAAAACTCATACAACATGTTTAAACTCTGATGTCTTTTTTTTTTTTTTTTTTTTTACAGGCAGAGTGGACAGTGAGAGACAGAAAGAGGGACAGAGAGAAAGGTCTTCCTTTGCCGTTGGTTCACCCTCCAATGGCTGCCACGCTGCGGCCGGCGCACCGCGCTGATCCGAAGCCAGGAGCCAGGTGCTTCCTCCTGGTCTCCCATACAGGTGCAGGGCCCAAGCACTTGGGCCATCCTCCACTGCCTTCCCGGGCCACAGCAGAGAGCTGGCCTGGAAGAGGGGCAACCGGGACAGAATCCGATGCCCCGACCGGAACTAGAACCCGGTGTGCTGGCGCCACTAGTGGAAGATTAGCCTGTTGAGCCACGGCGCCAGCCCTCTGATGTCTTAATGGTTAGTGGATCAAGGATGGAGACATGACCTAATTATGGTGTCTGGGAGATGCTTCTGGTGGGACGTGTTTGGGTCACTGGGGGTATGCCCTTGGAGGGTGGTTCTCCAAAGAAGGTTGGGTATAATTTTGAGTTCAAGTTTGACCCAGGTTTTCTCTCTCTGCTTCTCCACTCACATGTGGCCGTGCCTCTGCACCTGCTGTGACCAGCCTCCACAGATGCTAGACCTTGGGGTTGCCCAATCTTGAACTGTTTTCTCTAAGCTTTAAGCTGAAATAAACCTTTTCTTTCCCAAAAAGCTTCTCTCTGTTATTTTATTTAAAGTAACAAAAAGCAGGCGACTACAAGAGGAGACACATTTAATCATTTAGAGTTAGAAACACCAAGAGGTGGGTGGGATGTTATATTCAGGGATGAAATGTTTGCAGGTGAGCAAATGAAAACCTGCGGAGCTGGCTGCTAGACCCCCTGTTCTGAATGTAAACATTGTTCACAGAACAGAAATAAGTACCAGCCAGCTCTGTAGTTGGAATCAGAAACAAAACCACCCCAGCACCACAAATAGGACTCAACTCCCTCCTCTTCTGACTGGCCTGAGTGAGTCCACCTTCTTTTCCAGTGACAAATCCAGCCCTGCTTCAATCCTCCACCTGCTGGGAACAATTAAGATACCTAATCACAGAATTGTCCCACTTCTTGACCGTGTCCAATCCAAAATGGTTGCTCCTTCCTTAGACTATCTAGAGCTGTCCAGCACAAACCCAAATCCAGAAATAGGCTCCTCCCAGTATCTCACCAAGACACCTCAGAGTGTCTGTATTATGTGACATACAGTGAATAAACCCAGTTCCTTTTGACTACAGGCGTGTTCCCGGTGGGATTTGATCAACAGGCTTGGTCACAGTCTGAACTGCCATCAGCCCAGTCAGGCTGTATCCAGATAGGAAGAAACAATCAGTGATCCTGAAGTAATCTGGCTTGGGGAGGGGTGGGGGTGGGCGTGAGAGGAGAGAGAAGGGTTGCCAGCCTTTGGGAAGTGAACCTCAGATGAGAGAGATGTCTTTCTCTTTGTCTTTTGAAAATTTATTTTTATTTTTAGAATCTTTTTTAAAAAGATTTGAAAGGCAGAATTACAGAGGGAGAGGGACACACACACACACACACATCTTCTACCCACTGGTTCAATCCCCAAATGGTTGCAACCCAGGTGGAAACCAGGAGCCTGGAACTCAGTCTGGGTCTCCCACGTGGGTGCCAATGGCCCAAGTACCAGCTGTTAGAAGTCCTCATGCTGGCCTCAAAGGACTAGCCTGCTGGTTTGAAACAGGACGCTGCCACTCTACCGTTCAGTGTTACTTAAAGTCCTTTCAGTTAGCCCAAGTGGAGTACATCTCACATTCTAGGAAAAACAATGCCCATCTTTCCTTGGTTAGAGGACTCATCCGTCAGTTCTCAAATTATATGTAAATTATTTAGAGATTCTACCAAGACTACTCCCCAGCTAAATCACTTTCCTCTTACACGATAGGCTATAACTATTCTCTTATTGAGAGGGTATTACCCCCATAATACTTCTTCACAGTACTTATCACGCTACAGGATGGTGCATTTATATCTCCTCTTAAGCAGATCACAAATTCTGTGAGGGCAGATCTGAGCATCCGCGTACCCCCTAGGTCTCTGCAAATAAGGAGCAGCCAGTGAACACAAAACAGAATCCAGCCTTCCCAGCACCTGCACCCCGAGGCTGGCTTAGCCCCGCCCACGCCCTCCTCAACCAATGACAGGTGCCCTCGGCCGCCGCGGAAGGGGTGGTGGGCGGGGCCGCGCGATGACGTACGCCCCACGTCCAGGGAGGGGCGGGCCGTATTTCCGGCCCGGGGAACCGTCGCGTTTCTGGGGCGACGCCTCAGCTGGCAGTTACCACCGCGCAGGAAGCCTCCGGACAGGTCACCTCCAGCCGCAGCGTCACCATGGGGGCTGTGCTGGGCATCTGCTCCCTCGCCAGCTGGGTGAGTTCGGAGCGGTGTCCTGGCCGGACCCGCGGTGTGAGGACGAGGGCGATGGAGACCCCAAACCTAGACCCCAGCGGTCCTCGGCCCCACAGGCCCCGGGGCATGGGAGACTGGGGCGGGCCCGGCTGTTCCCGGCTCGCGAGCGTGGGCCCCGGGCCGCGACGCCCGGGGGCCGGGGGCAGGCGGCTCTCCTTCCGGGTAGGGGGAGAAACGTCGGAAGCCAGGCTGCCATTGTTTACAGTTCCGATTGCCCCGCCCCGCGAACCTTCCAGACTCCGGGTTCCTCTGGAGCCGGCTGGGACGGAGGAATGACAGCTCCCGGGGCGGGCTCTGCTGGGTGCTTTTCCTAGCACCCCCTCGGATGGCGTCATTTAGTTCTGGTTGGCTTGGCTCACGTCCGCCCCCATAGCTCGGGATTCGCCAGAGCAGCGGGCTGTGTGGCCGAGGAGCCGTTCTGATGCGAGGGAAGGGTCTTGTGGATTGTTATTCGGAGCTGGGCGGCCATGGGCTGTACATTTGGGGCCCTTTGTGTGAGAAATGACCCAGTGGTGCATTTCCATAAAAGACTTAGGTTAGCCTTAGCGCAAGGCCGTGATACCAGGCCTCGGTAGCCCCTCGGATGGAGTTGCAAAGACGCCAAAATAGGTCAACTGCTGAGTTTGCACCACTTGTTATCTTTTTTTAAAAAGATTTATTTATTTATTTGAAAGTCCAGAGTTACAGAGAGAGGCAGAGAGCGCCAGTGGGAGAGAGCTCTTCCATCCACTGGTTCACTCCCCAAATAGTCCCAATGGCCAGGGCCAAGCCAGGCAGAAGCCAGGAGCCTGGAACTCCACCCAGCTCTCCTGTGTGGTTCAGGGGCCCAAGCACTTGGGCCATCTTCCGCTGCTTTCCCAGGCACATTAGCAGGAAGCTGGATCGGAAGTGGAGCAGCCAAGACTGGACCCTGTGCATGGCCATGTGTGATGCTGGTGCCTGCCCCACCACTTGTTATCTTTGTAACCTTCAGTAATTCTGTAATCTGCGGCCACTGGGTGCTTGTTACAAAGTGCTCTGGTGTCTCAATTCCTGGAATTGTGCCAGCCTTGATGTTACCAGAGTGTAAGTCCTCTTTTTTCTCCTGTCTGCCCAGCAGCTGGTCTGGGCACCCACTCCTCTATTACCCCATCCCACCTAGGTGCTGTCGGGGTCTAGCTTGGACCTACTATGATGCTCTGTCATTGGAGAACTGGGATTAAAAGAGCTGAAATTATTATTTTTTTAAGATTTAGTTATTTATTTTGAAAGTCAGAGTTACAGAAAGAGGGGGAGAAACAGAGGTCTTCCATTTGCTGGTTCACTCCCCAGATGGCCACAAGGGCCAGCCCTGGGCCAGGCCAATGCCAGGAGCTTCCTGTGGGTCTCCCAGGTGGGTGGCAGGGGCCCAGCCACTTGGGCCATCTGTGCTTTCCCAGGCACACCAGCAGGGAACTGGCTCAGGAGTGGAGCAGCTGGGAAACACAACATGTGGAATACCCAGACGGCAGGCGGTGACTGAACCCCTACATCACCTGCCCCCAAAGAGCTGAATTTCTGAGGGTGGTGCCCACTTTCAGTGTCTGGTCACACTCTCAAGACCAGGAATCAGTGAAAGCCTCTCTTCTGCCTCCTTCGTGTTTGCTGAGTCCTTTGTGGTAGGTGGTCCTGGGTGGACTTATTTCCCACATTGATCCCTGAAGGTAACTACCCCAGCATTCCTCCTCTCCAGAGCTCTTGTGAGGACAGAGTGAATAAATGAATTAAATCACTGTATTAACTGTCAAGGAAAATGTAGGCTCTGTGAAAGGGAGTGTGTGGCTCTTCTTCCGTACCTGCCTCAGAGAAGTATGATTCCTTGAAGTCTCTCCTCGTTTCCTAATTCCCCAACTGATGTGATTAACCAAGAATTCAGCCTCAGCTCATTCCACTACCATTTCTTAGAGACAGAGTGCATTTCCCACCCTTTAAAACTGTTAATCTTCAATTGTCATTTAGGAGAGCTGGGCCGATTTTTTTGGCCTCGACTTAAAGTAGGAAACACATTTTTCATAGTTAACTAACGTACCCATTTAGACCTGTTAGGTTCTTGTCTTCATGCAAGAAAAAATTCAGATGTGAGACAGAGAGCAGTGGTAAGCAAGGTAGCAAGGTTTATTGGGTTAGGGCACCTGTCAGAATCGGAGAGAGTGCCCAGTCACTTAGACTGAGGAGCAAGGTTACCTGGTTAAATGGAGAGAATGCACCTGGCAGGCCAGGTGGGCAGTTCAGCAGAAAGCTGAGAGCTGAGCGCACAGACTGTATTCACACCAGGTTTATAGGGGAAATGGGTCTAGTTCTTCCCATTGATTCTGGATCAGACGTGGAGCAGCTGGGACTCGAACCAGCGCCCATGTGGGATGCCGGCACTGCAGGTAGAGGCTTTACCTGCTACACCATAGCATTGGCCCCTACCGTATGGTCTTACAGGTTTCGAAAGACTTTGGCTTTCAGTGGGAATCCACTGCAGAGTTTGAAAGAGGAGTGCTAGTGCTAGTGCATTTTTTTTTTTTTTCAATTTCTATTTATTTGAGAGTCAGAGTTCCCATCCACGGGTTCATTCCCCAAAAGACCACAGCACCCCCTCAACATAAGTTTTGGAGGGACACAGTTACTTGAGTTGTGTCTGCTGCCTCCCAGGGTTTGCATTAGCAGGAAGTTGCAGTCAGGAGCCAGAGTGGTTATTAAGGCCAGGCACTGCCGTATGGGATGTGGGTGTCAACAGCTGGCCCAAGGCCCACCCCTGATCTTTTTAGCAAAATTAATTCTGTGGTTGCTGTGGAGAATAGATGGTTGAAAAGT
Source organism: Lepus europaeus (assembly GCF_033115175.1). Lineage (NCBI taxonomy): Eukaryota > Metazoa > Chordata > Mammalia > Lagomorpha > Leporidae > Lepus > Lepus europaeus. Next base: position 111,105,845 of record NC_084836.1, on the reverse strand, counting down.
GAGGGTAATGCTGTATAGAAAAGGAAAACTTTTTCTTCTACCCTCTTGGAGTCAGTTTCTGAGGGCCTGCAAATTAAACTGATAAAAGGTTAACAAGAGAAAAACTTCACTTAAGTGTGCAAGACACACACGACAGGAGGGCTCAGTGATGAGTATGAGGGGCCGTTGGAGTGTGGAGCATTTCCCTGCCCTAGAAGAGGAAGTGGACTTCCATGGGAAGACCAGGAGGTTTCTTCAGGGAAAACAACTGTGTTTTTAGGAGAATGAAGGGAGATAAGATTGTGATCTTGCCTGTTTATGCAGGTTGGAGGCCTTTTGTCTTTGATGGCCTTAAAACGCACCTGGAGAGGGGGTTTATGGCACCCTCATGTCCCAGAAGCCCCAGCTTTTAGGCAGATGTGGCAGCTCAGTGGAGGTATGTTTTTCCCCTGCAGCTATTGAATCGCAAATCTCTTCAGCTGGAAATCATCCTGTGCTATCTCCGAGGTTCACAGCAATGGAATAGGAGCTAATGCGGTTAATCCAGGGGAGTGTTATAGCAGTGGTTTGGACTGAGATGAGAGCCAAGGATGCTGTGAAAGTGGTCAGATTCTGCTGCAGTTGGAGGATAGAAGATGTGCTGACAGATTGGAAAAAACAGAAGGCATCCAGGATGACTCCAGGATTCTGGCCCAAGCAACTGAGGAATAGAGATGTTCTTACTGAAATAGAGAAGTGACATATAAAACATAGAACAGGCTTGTTGCATGGATAGTTACTGATTACCAGCTGTGAAAAGGTACAAAAGATAAAACTGTACAAGGGTCTGGCGCTGTCAAAATAATTGAGGGGGCTGGTGTTGTGGCCCAATGGGTGCTGGTTCAAGTCCCGGCTGCTCCTCTTCTGATCCAGCTCTCTGCTATGGCCTGGGAAAGAAGTAGAAGATGGCCCAAATCCTTGGGCCCCTGCACCCACATGGGAGACCCAGAGGAAGCTCCTGGCTCCTGATCACCCCAGCTCTGGACATTGTGGCCGTTTGTGGAATGGCCAGTGGATGCAAGATTCTCTCCCTCTCTCTCTCCCTCCCACCCCCTCCCTCCCCTTCCTCTCTGTAACTCTTCCTTTCAAAAAAATAAACAAATCTTAAAAAAAAAAAAAACCCTCTGTAAAGGCAGTCTCTTCCTCAAGGTATTTACAACAGAGACAAGTAAGTGGGTGTGGTAGTTAGAGCTCTGTAACAAAGTGCTACAGATTGGGTGTCTTAAAAACAGGAATGTATTGTCTCTCAGTCCTGGAGACTAGGCTGGGTTCCCTCCTAGGAGTGCTGAGGGAGAATCTGTTGCTGCCTCTCCCTGGCTTCTGGTTACCTATCTTTGACATCCCCTGACTTGTAGGTCTCTGCCTCGTCATCACCTGGGTTTGCCCTCTGCTGCCAGTCTGGGACCCAGTTCCTCTTTTTAGAAAAACACTCGTCATATTGGCTTAGGTGCCTATACTAGGCCACTAGGGTTCATCTTGGCTGATCATGTCTGCAGTGATCCTGTTTCCAGATATAGTCACAGTATGAATTACTGGGAATTAGCGCTCAATGTGAATTTTGGAGAGACAGTTTCACTGGTAATGGACATTAAGTAGGCAATAACTATGAAAAAGTGGCTGGCGAGCTAGGAGTGTGAGTGGGTGGATGAAATAAACCTGAAGCATTGTTTTTTGGCTGTAAAACATTTGAAATTCTGTTTCTAGATACAGACTTCCAATTTGGCCTCTGCCTCATTTTAGTTAAAAATTGGAGACTTTTCTGGCTGGCCAGTCTCTCCTTGCTGCTGCAAATGCAAATAGTCATGGCCATTATGATGTATGGAGCCCTTTCTATGTCAGGCGTTATGCTAGTACTTTATATTGCTGATACCACCTCATTTTTCATACAGTGACCCTGTTCAGGTAGGTGGTATTATGCTTATTTTCCAGATAGAAAGTTAAGCTTTTAAGAAGCTTAGCAGCCTACCCCAAACCACAGAAAACCAAGGTAAAATTAACCCAAGGGGCCACAGAGTAGATTACTGGGGCCCTATTATTAAAGCCAGTCATACATTGTTTACTTCCACCTCTGCTGATTCTGAATTAGTCTGTCCTTGTAATGTGACTTGGTAACCTCACCTGTCGAAGCAGTTGAGGGGGCCAGTGTCGTGGCCCAGTGGGTTAAGCTGCCACCTGTGACACCAGCATCCCACGAGTGCTGGTTGCAGCTCAGCCCTGGCTGTTGCCGCCATGTGGGGAGTGAACCGACGAATGTAAGAGCTCTCTCTTTCTCTCTCCCTCTTTCTCTGTAACTCTTGCCTTTTTTTTTTTTTTGGATAGGCAGAGTTAGAGGGAGAGAGACAGAGAAAGGTCTTCCTTCTGTTGGTTCACCTCCCAAATGGCTGCTATGGCCGGCGCACTGTGCTGATCTGAAGCCAGGAGCCAGGTGCTTCCTCCTGGTCTCCCATACAGGTGCAGGGCCCAAGCACTTGGTCCATCCTCCACTGCCTTCCTGGGCCACAGCAGAGAGCTGGACTGGAAGAGAAGCAACTGGGACAGAATCCAGTGCCCCAACTGGGACTAGAACCTGGGGTACCGGTGCTGCAGGTGGAGGATTAGCCTAGTGGGCTGCAGCGCTGGCCTTGTCTTTCAAATAAATCTTTTTTTAAGAAAAAGGAATTTGGCCGGCGCCGCGGCTCACTAGGCTAATCCTCTGCCTTGCGGCGCCGGCACACCGGGTTCTAGTCCCGGTCGGGGCACCGATCCTGTCCCGGTTGCCCCTCTTCCAGGCCAGCTCTCTGCTGTGGCCAGGGAGTGCAGTGGAGGATGGCCCAAGTGCTTGGGCCCTGCACCCCATGGGAGACCAGGAGAAGCACCTGGCTCCTGCCATCGGATCAGCGTGTTGCGCCGGCCGCAGCGCGCTACCGCGGCGGCCATTGGAGGGTGAACCAACGGCAAAAGGAAGACCTTTCTCTCTGTCTCTCTCTCTCTCACTGTCCACTCTGCCTGTCAAAAAAAAAAAGAAAAAGGAATTTGAGAAATTCCCTAATCCTGTATAAGAACATTTGAAATTATCACCTGTCTCCCCCAGGATGCTGAGCAGATTCTAGCTGACCAGTGAGCCGGGTTCTGTGTTTTAAATTCGTAGAATTAACCATTTTAACAGGAATAACCCAGCAGCATTTAGTCCATTCAGTGTTTGGCTGTCATCACATCTAATTGCAGAACATTTTCATCACCCAAAGAGAAACCCCATGCCCACTGAACAGTCACTCTCCATCCCCTCCTTCCCCCAGCCCCTAGTCTTCTGTCTCTGGATTTTTCAGTTTATATTTCATATAAGTGGGCTAATACATGACCTCCTGTGTTGCTGCTTTCACTTAGCGTGATGTTTCTGAGGGTAAAGGTGGGCCGTGTACAGTGCAGCTTCCTTTGTAGAGCTGGCTGGTCCATTGTGTGGAGATGCCGCATTTTAGTCATACCTTGCGTGCTTAGCAGCTGATGGACGTGTGGGTCATCGCTACTTCCAGAGATTGTACAGAGTGCTGCGGTGGACATTCTTGTGTTCATCTGTATGGCTCTGTTGGAACAACTGTTTCACTGAGGTGGCTGTGAGGTATACACTTAGTTGCATAGCTAGATCATAGGATAATTCTGTGTTTAACTGTCTGAGAAACACCCAGGTTACCCTAGAATGGAGGTAAATTACGCTTCCTATCATTATTTATAAGAGGGGTTCTATGTAATGCTGCTTTATGCTATAAGACCAACTTTGGTAACTAGAATTCTCAGTAAACAGCAAGTAGAGGTAGGTTTTTATTTTTCTCATTGCTTTAACATTAAGTATGCTTTGCATGTGAATATGATGTTTATTGGGCTCTTACTGTGTGTTAGGCACTGTGTTGAATGCTCAGTTAACAGCACAGTCTGAGGAAAGAAAATTCTATTATTGAGTTTGCTTTGCAGAAATAGGGTTAGATTACCTAACTCACAGAGGTAAAGGAGCAGAAATCATACTGACTCCATAGCCCACGGTTCTCTCGGTTAAAACTGTCGAAGTGTGGCTTGCCTTAGCTTCTGCTCAGGTGGTCCGCGTGTTCTTGCAGGTCCCGTGCCTCTGCAGCGGTGCGTCGTGCCTGCTGTGCAGCTGCTGTCCCAACAGTAAGAACTCCACTGTAACTCGTCTCATCTATGCCTCGATTCTCTTCCTGGGCACGATCGTGTCCTGTATCATGCTGGTGGATGGGATGGAAGCTCAGCTGAAGAAGGTGAGTAGAAGTAACAGAACCCTTCGGACTCCTGTGCTGGTTATTTTATTATCGCTCACAGTATTTTGGTAATACTTATTCATACCGTTATACTCAATGAAGGTCATTGTAATTTTGGGTTTTCAAATGATTTTTGGGATATCATCTGGACACTAAAATATAAAGATATTAGTCCTTTTCTAGAAATAAATGTATACATAACAAACATCTTCAGGGTTTTGCCTAACTTCTCAAGAGAAAACAGTTTAGAAGAGTGGACCCAAAGCGTTAAAGGTTAAAGATGTAAGCATCTAAACCAAACAAGTCCTTCACCGTGGGAAGGAGTTGTTTGTAGCTGGAAAACTTGGGAATGTGGGAGATAACCTCATTGTAAAGAGAGAAAGAAGAGCACTTCTGATTTTTAAATGCCAAGTGTTTACACAATCTGGTAACAAGACAGTGGATGTGGAAGACAGAGGAAAACCTGACCCATCAATCTTGCAGTTGCTGAAGCGGTCAGTTTTATTACTCTGCTTTCCTGTAGTGGAATAGAATGTCTGATTATAAAGTTTTTAAAATTTTTAAAATTTATTTGAAAGGCAGAGAGACAGGGAGAGAAAGACAAGACAAGACAAATCTCCCATCTGGTGGTTCATTCCTCAAATGCCCACAGCAGCTGCGGCTGACGCGCTGCAGCCAGGAGCTCACTGGGGATCTCCCACATGGATAGCAGAGAGACCTACCTGCTTGAACCCTCACCTGCTGCCTCTCAACGTGCACATCATCAAGAAGCTGGAATTGGGGGCGGAACTGGGATTTGAACCCAGACACTTCAGTATGGGATGACGGCCTCCCAAGTGGTGTCTTAACCACTACAACCAATGCCTGCCCCAAATCTCTGATTAAATGTGGGTGTTCCGATGGCATTGACATTACTTTTTTCTAGATTCCTGGATTCTGTGAAGGAGGATTCCAAATAAAGATGACTGAAATAAAGGCGGATAAAGATTGTGATGTCCTGGTTGGTTATAAAGCTGTTTACCGGATCAACTTTGCCTTGGCCATCTTTTTCTTTGCCTTTTTTCTGCTCATGTTAAAAGTAAAAACAAGTAAAGATCCCAGAGCAGCAGTACACAATGGGTACGTAAGATGAATTATTAATTTATATTAGGCTGTGACTCGTCTCCAGCAGTTAATGTTGCTGATCTGATGGAAGGTATAGAGTATATAAGTCAGTGGCCCAGATGTATTTCTGATCTATTATACAAATGAAATTGTTTCAGTATCATTTCCAGGAGCCCCCTGCTTTTTTAAAGATTTATTTATTTATTTGGAAGAGTTACAGAAGAGGAGACAGAGAGATCTTCCGTCCACTGGTTCCACTGGTTCACTCCCCAAATAGCCACAACAGCTGAGACTGGGCCAGGCTGAAGCCAGGATGCCAGCATCACTGGCAGTGGCTTAACTCTCTGCACCACAGTGCTAGCCCTCTTTTTTTTAAGTAACGTTTGTTTCAAGTACCTAATTTTTTTTTTTTTTTTTTTTTTTTTTTTTTTGGACAGGCAGAGTGGACAGTGAGAGAGAGACAGAGTGATAGGTCTTCCTTTGCCGTTGGTTCACCCTCCAATGGCCGCCGCGGCCGGCGCACTGCGGCCGGCGCACCACGCTGATCTGAAGGCAGGAGCCAGGTGTTTCTCCTGGTCTCCCATGGGGTGCAGGGCCCAAGGACTTGGGCCATCCTCCACTGCACTCCTGGGCCATAGCAGAGAGCTGGCCTGGAAGAGGGGCAACCGGGACAGAATCCGGCACCCCAACCGGGACTAGAACCCGGTGTGCCGGCGCCGCAAGGCAGAGGATTAGCCTATTGGGCCACGGCGCTGGCCTCAAGTACCTAAATTTTTATTGAACACCTGTCAAATAAATTAGATGCTGTGTTAGGCACCACACACACACACACACGGATACATACACACTCATGGTTATTTTTCTTTCTGTTTATATATAGACGTGTACCTGATATATAAATAGCATACAAAAAAAAAAAAAAACCAGTGATGATATATGAGTCACTAATTTAGGTATTCTGTTATTTCCCGCTTCTCATCCCCAATGCATATAGTTCTTGTTTGAAGGCTGAAGGGAATTTGTAAATGTTAGGCATCTTATAATTAATTCCCTTTGTGCACATGGAGTAACTGAATTTCAGAGAGGTTAAATGAGTCAGCTGAGACCCCTCAGCCAGCGAGGGCTGGAGCTGGCATCTCCAAAGCCTCATTCTTTCCACTTTGCCGTCCAGGCAGTCGTTACAGATTCTGGCCTGAAACTCAGCTTTGGTCCTGGATTTGTCAGTAATGAGCTGTAGATTGTGGGCCAGATGCTTATGTCCTGTGTAGTACAGGAAGGCTTTGGTGAGAATAGTCAGTGACTCTGTACAACTAATGCTGTTAGAACTCCTGGGAACTCGAGAAACGCCTACTTCTGCATGCAAAGAGTAGGGAGACCTCAGTTTTGGTGTTTCTCTCATTATGAATGTGAATGACTTATTCCCTGTGCTAATATTATTTCAATGAAATGCTGAGTGAATGAAGCAGCCTTGTGTTGAATGAAGAAATAAGCCCAGACAATCCTGTTGAAAATGATGTTCAAGCTTTAGTTCTACATTTCAGAAGTTCTTGTTTCTCAGTGTAAGGATGAAAATTAGCATTTGTAAATGCATGTTTGTATTTTACTAGGTTTTGGTTCTTCAAAATTGCCGCCATTGTTGGCATCATGGTTGGATCCTTCTACATTCCTGGGGGCTATTTCACCTCAGGTATGGCTGCCTCGTGCAGGCTTCATTACAGGATACCACGCACCGCGCACGATTGCCTTAGCTACATTGCATTGCTCGTTTGGCAGAGCTGGCAGTTAGATAAGATGACGTCAGTTACATGACTTGGTATTAATGTAAGACGGTGACTGATGAAGGCCAGAAGGCATTCAGCCCATTTCTGAACTTTTCTCGAACCATACAGTTGTGATGGACTTAATGTATTTTGCCAATATTTTAAAACAGTTTACTTTCTCTCTTGGCAAAATGCAGTTAGAGAGCTTATCAGCAGGGGTCCTTGGAGCTCTTGTGCTCCATCATCCCTGTTTTAACCTGCTTCCTTAACATGTTGGCAAGGGGCAGCAGGCTTTCCACTGCGGTTTTTTTTTTTTCTTTTCCCTTTTAAAAGTAAAGAAAAAGACTTACAGTATCATTTAAGAGATCCGAAACCCAACAGAACATTCTTGGAGAATGCCTTTGAGTTGGAATTGTAATAATCTTGCTGTACTGGTAGAGACAGAGTATCTTACTCCCTGTCTCTTATTTGAATTGAAATCTGTTCAGAATGTTGGACACCAGATTTCTGAAATGCTGCTTCTATGGTAAAGAATAACTCTATCCTTTTGATTTGCAGTGTGGTTTTTTGTTGGCATGGGAGGAGCCGCTTTCTTCATCCTCATCCAACTGGTGCTCTTGGTAGACCTGGCTCACTCTTGGAATGAATCATGGGTAAATCGTACGGAAGAAGGAAACCCAAGGGTCTGGTATGCTGGTAGGTATCTAAACTTGCCTCCGAGAGCCATCCTGCTGCCTTAAGCACAGTGTTTAATGAAATTGCCATTGATTTAAAAGTATACATTTCCAGTGTGGAGCTGCCTTTTAAAAACTGCTAAATCCCAGCTGAGTCAGTTTCTGAGTTAGATGCATCACTGGAAGTAGTGGCATAGTTTTGGTTTTGTGCACACGGAACTCAGACGGGGTCTACAGGACAGCTGCCCACACCTCATCAGATGTGGGTGAGCAGTCCTGACTGCTTCCTTCAGTGTGGCTCCACACCTCCAGTGATAGGTCCCTGCTGCGAATAGGAGCCTATGGAATCATGGGTAGGACACTTTTAGCCTTCTACCCATTAGGGACAATGACCCAGCCGTACTTCATTTTAAAAACTGACAGTTGCTGAGTTTCTTCACCTCCAACCCCTTCCCATTATAAAAATAATAGATAACTCTGTGTCAAAAACTTGGAAAAAAAACCCAGAAAGAAAAATTCTCCCATAATCCAACATCTAATACTCACTGTTAACAAGTTGGTATATATTTATTCTTCTAGTCTTCTAAGTGTACATATGTCTACAAAAGGAAGAAAAAGATTACTGAAAAATCTGTACAATTTATTTTTAAATGTATTATACATTTGAATATTTTAGTTTGGCTTTTTTTTAAACTTAGAAGAAACTCATGACTATATTTTGGTTTATGGTCCAGTAATAAATAGCTAATCATATTTATTTGAGCACACATCTGATTATTTTCTTGGGCTAGATTTCTGAAGCAGAAGTGTCAAAGATAGGAATGTTTTAAATGCTTTTAGTACATACTATCGAAATGCCCAGTTTCATTTTTATTTAGCTTCTTTAAAATATATATATGAAAAAGAATGCTATGTTTACTATAAACACAAGTGATAGAAATTTATAAATAAAAAAATGCAAATCTCTACCCACCTGCAGTCCATTTTTCTTTCCTAAATGCAGTCACTATTACCACCCCTTTATGTATTTGTGTGCAGACACATTTCAGTAATTAAATTAAAACAGGATTATTGTTCTATGATCTTATTTATTTAACATCTGCGTGATATTCCATTCCATACAATTACTTATTATTCCACAGCATGGTATATCAATTTATTTGACCTTTGCCCTATTTTCGGACACTTAAATTGATAATGGTGACTATTTCTTTCAACAAAGGGTTTTAAAAATAGTATCTGTCATTTATCATTATGAGTTGGGAATCCTCAAACTTCTCCTTTACTTTCTACCTTTTATTTTTTTGCCTGTTTACTTCTGTTTTCTATAATTCATTTAGGGTTACACAACTCTACAAGAATTTAATAATGAGTTGTAGATTGACCATCCTTTCGAGTAACTAAGTGTACTTATAAATCTTGTGTACTCAGACAGAAAAACATTAGGAACTGTGCTAGCAAGTTACTATAAAAATTTTAATTTTAAACATGCAAAATCCATTAAGTAGAAAGTAGTTTTCTCAAGTAAGTCTGTCCTGAACATGAGTTAACCGAACTCCAGATTATTGTAATGTGTCTTGGTGTACTGTGTGCTCTGTTTCATGTATTCTAATTTTCAGAGTTACACAGCTAATCATTCATTTTCCATGTGAATGGAAAGGAACACTTCCTTAGATATTTGAAAGTAGCAGATAAGCCACTTTGCCATCCCAGGGATATAGTCTGATTGATTTTGATGGGAAATGAATTTAGGTAGCCAGCAGCTGCAGGAAAACTGCCATGAAAAATGCATGTTTTGTTTTCTCATAACACCATCCTGCCGCATAGCTTGCTGTGGAGCAGGCCATTTGGAAGACCAGGAATCATCTCCTTTTTCTAACAGAAGCTTAAAGTGTGAATTACTTAGCAAGTAACAGCCATGATGCTCAAATATCTAGCTAACAATATGTGAAATCAAATAAAGTAATCTTGGAAGTAAGTTCAGTTGCTTGGTGGATTTTGGAATTTAACATTGATTCACTTTAACACAGCCTGAAACTTTGATCTTGGGGGTGACATTTTGCTATGTAATGCATGCTGTATTGATCACCAGAACAGTAGAATGCTGCTTCTTCATTTTTATGTGGAGTAGAAGAAATTCTCCTCCGTGTAAGTGAAGTAGAGTTGTGACATTGCTCCTGGTTTCTCTTTTCCAGCTTTACTGTCTGTTACAAGCCTTTTTTATATCCTGTCAATCGTGTCTGTGGGGCTGCTCTACACATACTACACCAAACCAGATGACTGCACAGAAAACAAGTTCTTCATCAGTATTAATCTGATCCTTTGTGTTGTGGTTTCTGTTGTATCCATCCTTCCAAAAATTCAGGTATGGTTGGCTCCTACTTCTTTCTTCTGTGAAAGAATTCATGCAAAGCTTATAACCTGGGAAGCTTGTACGTGAGTCTTTGTCTGATTTTTTTTCCACTTTCTCATATTAAAGTCTTCATAATTATAACTTACTAAATATCTAATGTGCCACTGAGTGGTAATGCCTGTATTTTAATGAAATGACTAATTTCCTCACCATTAAAAAGAAAACCCTAGGTGACAGGAGAATTCTTTTTTTTTTTTGGACAGGCAGAGTGGATAGTGAGAGAGAGAGAGAGAGACAGAGAGAAAGGTCTTCCTTTTTGCCGTTGGTTCACCCTCCAATGGCCGCTGCGGCCGGCGCATCTCGCTGATCCGAAGGCAGGAGCCAGGTGCTTCTCTTGGTCTCCCATCCGGGTGCAGGGCCCAAGGACTTGGGCCATCCTCCACTGCCTTCCCGGGCCATAGCAGAGAGCTGGCCTGGAAGAGGGGCAACCGGGATAGAATCCGGCGCCCCAACCGGGACTAGAACCCGTTGTGCCGGTGCCGCAAGGCGGAGGATTAGCCTGTTAAGCCATGGCGCCGGCTAAGAATTTAATTCTTATAGAAGTGTTTAGATCATGGCAATGATTCTAATGTGTCATAAGCTGAGATTTGTTAAGAGAATTAAACTAGAAAGGTTTTTGCTATTTAACTAAAAGGGTTTTACTATTTAAAAACAAAACTAAAGCGTCTGAGTTTCATCTTAAATGCTATATGGCAAAAATTCATGGTATTTTAGATAATGAATTAGGAAAGAACATTCGGATATCACATATCCTTATTTTTTAAAAAAGATTTATTTACTTAGAGAGATTGATCTTCTATATGCTGGTTCACTCCCCAGATGACCACAGTGACCAGGACTGGGTCAGACCAAAGCCAGGAGCTTCTCCTGGGTCTTCATGTGGGTGGCAGGGGCCCAAACACTTGGGCCATCTTCTGCTGTTTTTCCCAGGCCACTAGCAGGGAGCTGGATTGGAAGTGGAGCAGCTGGGACTTGAACTAGCACCCACATGGGATGCCAGTGTCACAGGCAGCAACTTTACCTGCTGTGCCACAACGTTGGCCCCTTACCTTATCTTTTTAAAAGGGGGAAAACTGGAGTCTCAAAAAAAGTTATCTAACTAGTTAGTGGCAGAGCTAAGCTATACTTTTTCTGTTATATCAGGGAAGTAAAAATCAGAGCTTTTATGTCAATCAAAGACTTTCCAGGATGATGAAACGCCTTGAGAATCAGTAGTACGTGCTTTGTCTTTTTGATTTGTTTGCAAGCTAACTCAGACAGAAAGGTGGTCCTCTGTCAGTGTCAAGCAGGTCCAGAAGGTTCTCAGTCACCAACAATTCACTGAGTCCCAGGGAAGACTGAGTTTTAGAAAATCAGCCCTGCACTGCCAGCATCCATATGGGCACTGGTTCAAGTCCTGGCTGTTCCACTTCCGATCCAGCTCTCTGCTATGGCCTGGGAAAGCAATAGAAAATGGCCCAAGTCCTTGGGCCCCTGCACCCACGTGGAAGACCCGGAAGAAGCTCCTGGCTCTTGGCTTTGGATCAGCCCAGCTCCGGCCGTTGCGGCCATCTGGGGAGTGAACCAGCCGATGGAAGAGTCTCTCTCTGTCTCTACCTCTCTCTCTGTCTCTGCCTCTCTGTAACTCTGCCTTTCAAATACATAAATAAATCTTTAAAAAAAAAAAAATGGAAGGCAGGAAGGAAGTCAGCCCTCACAATACCTGCAACGTTGTTTTCCTTTGACTCCTAGGAACACCAGCCTCGCTCTGGCCTCCTGCAGTCCTCCATCATTACCCTCTACACCATGTACCTCACGTGGTCCGCCATGTCCAATGAGCCTGGTAAGAAATGGCAGGAGCAGATGCATTGGGTGAACAGAATAGGAAATTACCCCATTTGTGGGTACAGAAAACTGAGCTGGAGCAAATGTAAAATAAACAGAAACTTACTGAAACGTATACTATGCTGTTCACTGTAGCTTTGCTGATACCTACCTTTTGGTTTTATTCTCTGTGCCTGTTCAGAGTTCATAGAGACAGCCTGAAGGGCTGCAGTCTTGTAGACAGTCTCAGTCCACCTAACGGGGCTTTTGAAACTCGTGAAGAACTTTTGTAGTTATTGTAGATCATTTCTCAAAAGGATATTCTGTGATCGCACATCCTCCCCCATGACAGTTTTTATTTTCTTAAGGAATTATGTGAAAGCAAAACTAGGGTGAAGCTCGTGTGCTTAAAGCCTTGGCATGAGAGAACTAAAAAGATTGATCACTTAAACTATAAAACTCATAAAATAAGATTGACATTTATGAAGTTTGATATAACTAGTTATGATACATAGGGTCTTCAGAATGTTCACGGGAAATGTGTATTATGAAAACCTATGAATTTATGTTTTCACTTTTTAATTCCATGTTAACATGAACTTTTGAAGTGCCTGGTATGGTACTGACTGCTGAGTGTCAGGTTCTTCTAAGCGTCTCGTTGCTCTGTTCCATGTGATGCCTGAGTGGTGTGCACGCAGCCCCTCAGCTCCCTTCTTGGAGCAAGATGAGCTGTGACGAGGCTGAAGAATGTCCCACTTTCAGATCGTTCCTGCAACCCCAGCCTGCTGAGCATCATCACACACATGGCCACTCCAACCCTGGCTCCTGGAAACTCAACAACCGTGGCCCCTACACCTGCTCCACCATCAAGGAGTGGGCATTTCCTGGACTTGGAGAACATTGGAGGGCTGCTAGTCTTCGTTTTATGCCTTCTATACTCTAGGTAAGTTAAAAAGCACTTGGGATAAGGTTCTCATGAAAGTTAATAATAACATGAAGAAGTAATTTTGCTTTCAAAACAAAGTGAGAAATTAAAAAAAAAAAAAAAAAAAAAACTTAGCTCAGTTAATTGCAAGTACTTTACCTCAGACCCAGCTGAGAGTGTGAGAGTGTTTTATAAAGGTCAGCGAGTAATTTCTTCTAATCTTAGACTCCCTTTCCTCCTATAGGAGGATAAAATCCTCACCTGACCCTAGATGACCAAGACTAGCGGCCCTGAAAATTATGCTTTTAAAAAATTTGTAGTTCCTGATCATTATAAGTAACAGTTAACAACTACAAAACTGTACAGAAGGACTTCAAAAAGTCCATGGAAAAGTAGAAACCAAAGATGTTTGTTTTATGCAATTTTTTTGAAGTCCCCTGAGTAGTTTTTTCATAGTGCACATTGTCCATGGACGTGATGACCTCTTTATGTGGTTTGAGGTAGGAGTCCAACAGGTTTTTTTGCATGTGGATACCCAATTGCCCCTGTACCATTTGTAACAGACAGTTCTTTCCCCCATTGAATTGTCATAGCATCCTTGTCAAAAGTCAGTCAATCATAATGTACTTATTTGTTTCTGGACGCTCAGTTCTGTTTTCATCGATTTGTCTGTCTGTCCTTATGCCAGTGCCACACTGTTTGGATGACTATACCTCTGTAGTAAGTTTTGAAACAGATGTGTGAGTCTTCCATATTTGTCCTTTTTCAAAAGTGTTTTGGCTAATCCCCTATCAGAGTGTTGGTTCAAGTTCCAGCTGCTCTGTTTCCAAGCCTGCTTCCTGCTAATGTATCTGATGGTCCAAAGACTTGGGCACCTGCTACCCTTTTGGGAGACCAGGATGGATTTGCTGGCTCCTGGATTTGTCCTGGCCTAGCCCTGAACTGTTACTGAAGTTCTGTTTCTCTCCCCCTCTCTCAATTGTTCTACCTTTCAAGTAAGTAAGCCTTTTTAAAAAGCTGGCTTAGAAAAAGAAAGAAGGAACCTTCATGTAGACAAGCCAGGGGCAGCGGTTCATTTTCATTGCCCCCTTCTGATTTGTTTTCCTGGGGATCACGTTCCAGCATCCGCACTTCCACCAATAGCCAAGTGAACAAGCTGACTCTGTCAGGAAGTGACAGCGTGATCCTCGGCGATACAGCTGCCAATGGAGCGGGCGATGAAGAAGATGGACAGCCTCGGCGGGCTATAGACAATGAGAGGGAGGGAGTGCAGTACAGCTACTCCTTCTTCCACTTAATGCTCTGCTTGGCTTCCTTGTACATCATGATGACCCTGACCAGCTGGTACAGGTGAGCGATGGTGATGAAACTAATGGACACCTGCCCTGTTGGACTGCCTGTCAAATCCCTATCCACCGTCCCGAACCTCTTCCCTTACCCATATGCTGAAGCTGTGTTCAGTGCTCTTTTCTGAAATACTTGGGACTTTTGCTCCTCTTACATGTGAAACCCAATTGGAATTCTTCATAGTGGAAGTCACTGGACTTGAGTTAATCAAGAGGAAAAAAAAAATCATGGCAGACAGTAAGCAGAGCCGTCTTCTGTTTACTGATTTTCTGTGTCTAGAGATAGTCTTATCAAAGTAGTAGTGTGCTAAGGAAGGAGAATTCCAGGGAGGCCATTTTGGCCTAGGCTTTTGCCGATAACTAGAATAGGCAGATGTTCAGAGAATAGTCAGGGGCTTCCATTCTCTCGAGAAGGAAGCAGTCACCTGCGAGGCACTTAGTCCCTTGCTCTAAGAACTGAAATTAGCAGCTTCTCCAGGGCCCCTCTAAACCTCACTGGGAAGCAGTGCCAGGCAGGTTGCACTGGGTAATTTCTTGGCTGTGGCTGGCAGGGCGCAGGAAATTGATAACAGACTCCTTTTCCTGACTCTCTTATTTTCTTAGCCCCGATGCAAATTTCCAGAATGTGACCAGCAAGTGGCCGGCTGTGTGGGTCAAAATCATCTCCAGTTGGGTGTGCCTCGCCCTTTACGTCTGGACCCTTGTGGCTCCCATTTTCCTCACCAATCGGGACTTCAGCTGAACCTGTGCCGTGGATCCACTGAAGTTCTTAAAGGTCTCCTTTGCTGAAAACTCACAGCTCTTTTAAGTTTGCTTCAACTAAAATATTTAGTGAACGCTTGGCAAGTTTGACTAAATCCAGGTTTCTATCACAAGGCAAGATTGACTAATGCGTGATGCGGGATTGGAAATTTTCATTATATGTATATGATGTTGACTTATAAGGATATAGCACAAAAGGAATGTTTTTGTGATTTAAAGTGAACTACAGCTGTGCTGTGAAGAGAGTTCTTTATAAAGATCTATAGGTTCCTACAACTTTGGTTTAAGATTTAAGATAGAAAAATGTTGGATATTTGAGGCCATCATTAATATATTTCTATTGCAGTATCCTTAAGAAACAAACAAACAAACAAAAAACCAACAAAACGTGTTGATATGACGTCTTCCTCTGTGAGAGGCCTTACTTCTGGGAGCCAAGCACTCTGGTCAGTACTTGCACTCTGCAGAGGTGTAGTGTCACAGCTCGGGGGAAGGATCGTGTCTGGGTCTTTCCCCAGAAGAGCGGTTGCTGATGTGGCCACTGCTTCTACATTGTGAGTTTTTTATTTACTTTTTTAATACTACAGCATTGATGCTGCTTGATTCAAGTCTGTAGCTTTGCTGGATATTTTAATTTCAATAAATGCTTTGTAGATTTGATTAAAATGAAGATTCACTTGGGAAAACACTGCAATGTCTATGTAATGATCTTGTTATGAGTATGTTAAAAGTGAAATGCATGTGACTATTATATTTGCACTATAAAGGTGTTTGATTAAAATAGACATTAAGCTTTTAAGGCCCTTTCTTTGCAGCTGTGAGGAGTTGGCAGCCATTCTTGGTCATGTGGACAGTCAGGTTTGTCAAGCATCTAGCCAGGATGCTCCTGTTTCTTCTAAAACTTCCAGTCTGACTGGGGAGCAAAGTCTTGAACTCGTTTCAGAAATTGTCCTAAATACCTTCTGGGAGACACTTCGGTAGATGAGAGACAAGGCATTGTCAAAAAAATGTATTCACGAGAGGCAGCATGCAAGGAGGTGGAACAAAATATTGTTTTTCATCAAAGATTTCCCGAGTGTCTCTTCTGCACCAGGCTTTGAGGTTCTGGGCTGCAGCTTTAAACATGGCACACCATGTTTAAACATGGCTCTTCCATCTTGGACTTCAGTCTAGAGCAGAGTGAGAACAAGCCGCCAGGCAGCTGGAGCCTGGGTGTGTGGGGCTGTGCTCTGGGAGTTGCAGAGAACTCCAAGGAGAGCTCCTTGGAGTGGCGGATGCCACTGCAGGCTCCCTGCAGAAAGTGGTGTCCGAGCCAAGGCTGTTGGGAGGAACCCGAGAGAGAAATGGGAGAGAGAGGGTAGACGATGTTCCGTGGAGCTAGACTGGGAGAGGTGCGCAGGGGCTGAGCCACGAAGGCCTTTGTGAGCCCCACTGAAGAGTTCGGACCTTACACTGAAGGCAGCCTAAGGCATGTTCAGAGCCGCAGGAGCAGACTGCGTCTTCAGTCACTGGCTGACAAAGAGAATGGATTTACAGAATACCAAGGCCGATCCGATATTTGAAGCAGGAAAGCAGAAATGGGGATGGAGAGAAACTGACAGCTGAGAGCCACTTAGTCACTAGAATTTTAACCCTGGCAGTTAATTATGTACGGGGGACACGGTGGACGGCGGTTCCACTTATTTACATGGGAAACACCAAGAACAGGCTGTGTTAGAAGGGAGGTGGTCCCTGCAGAACTGTTAGTAACCTGGGGGTCAGACTGGGTTTGCATCCGGCTTTGCCATTTTCTGCTGTCAAACTGGCTGGCTGATTTTTGAGCACTCACCACGCTTTACTGACCTCGGGCAAGTGACGCTACCTCTCCGCACCCCAGTGTCAGTGCCTAGTATGGAAGGTTGCTTAGAGGGCAAGGTTACTGGGCAAAGTGCTTGATCCATTCTGAGCACTCTGACAGTAGCTGCTCATCTCTCTGAGGCAAGATGATATGCAGAGGTCAGAGATGTTCAGCCAGAATCCGGCGGGTTTTTTAGATATTTGTACGGAATTAAACAGGTGAGCATAAAAGGGACAGGCTTTATGGGTGGGGCAAAGGTAGTATGGAAGCGGGGTTTGATACGGGTTGTTGGAATCAGTGGCTTATGTCAAGGTAGGGAGATAAGATTGCAAGAGATTGGAGGGGCAGACAGGGTTAGCTCTTTTGTCAATGGAAATGAGATGCCTACAAGAGGAGGAGCCAGGTTAAGCGCTTTAAAGGTCCTGAAATTCAAAAACATTACAGTGCCCTCCTTCCGCCTTATGTAATTCAAACAGAAGCAATACTAACCTGTAAAATAACAAAGTCCAATAAAATTTTTACTTTTTCTCATGACAACTTGGATATTAATTTGAAATACTACTCTTTAACAGTCGGTGGTGGGGAGCAGTGTCACTGCTGTGCTTGGTCATATGCTATGTCTTCCCGGCTGTATCATGCATAAACATAAGTAATGCCAGCATTGTGAGCAAGCCCAGGACCATACTTCAAAGCAGGGCATAATTTGTGAGTCATCAAATGTCATGGTGTCATCTCTTGCGTTGAATCACCTGGTGTTTTGTCACGATGAACAAGCCTGTGCACCTCCTAGGACTGTGGCTGGAGGCCTGGCACAGAGGGTGCTCGCTTGCTCTAGGAATTCTTCAGCCACTAGTAACAGCTGGGAGAAGGCTGGGAAGCCTGATCCTGCTGGATTAGGTTACTTTCTAGGTTGGGCTTGCCAGGTAGTACTTGGGTAGGAAATACAACTTTCTCTTGATACTCAGGCTCTCCCAAAGAATGGCCACGGACTAGGTTCTCAGTGTAGCTTTTGATATTCTGGGCCAAACCAGAACTTGG
Source organism: Lepus europaeus (assembly GCF_033115175.1). Taxonomy (NCBI): domain Eukaryota; kingdom Metazoa; phylum Chordata; class Mammalia; order Lagomorpha; family Leporidae; genus Lepus; species Lepus europaeus. Next base: position 111,087,918 of record NC_084836.1, on the reverse strand, counting down.
GTCTGATGTAAGGTAGGCAGCTTTTGGTCCATTACAAGTCCTTGATTGTGTTCTTCTCTACACATCTGCCTAGAGTGAGTGTTCAGTGGCGTCAGCGTGAGTCATGCGTTGGCTTCTGCAAACTGACAGCAGATACCAGGCTTATGCTCATTCCTGGGCACCTGTTCTCTGATGCATTCCTGCCAGCCTGTTTGTCCTGGCACCTAGGCCGCCAAATCAGCCAGCCCATCGGTGATGGCCTAACAACTGCAGAGGGGCTCGAGCCACACGATGCCTTTGTCCTCACGTCAAGAACAAGTAATCCGACAAAAATTCATAAAAATGGAATTAGAGGACATGTTTATTTTGGTTTAAAATTTTTTTAAACCATAGGTTTTAAAAATTATAAATATTTCTCTGAAAGGCAGAAAGAGGAAGAATCGGATCTGGGGCCAGCGCTGTAGCATAGGTTAGGCCTCTGCCTGCGGCACCGGCATTCCATACGGGCACCAGTTTGAGTGCTGTTCCACTTCCAATCCAGTTCCCTGCTAATGGCCTGGGAATGCAGTGGAAGATGGCCCAAGTGCTTGGGCACCTGTACCTATGTAGGAGACCAAGAAGCTGCTCCTGGCTGCTGGCTTCAGATTGGCCCAGCTCCAGCTGTTGAGGCTGTTTGGGGAGTGAACCAGCAGATGGAAGACTTCTGTCTCTCCCTGTCTGTAACTCTGCCTCTTAAATAAATAAATAAATCTTTATAATCTTCCATCTGCTGGCTCACTCCCCAAATGGCCACATGAGGAACTCCATCCGGGTCTCCCACGTGGTTGGCAGGGGCCCAAGCACTTGGGTCATCTGCTGCTTTCACGAGCACGTTAACAGGAAGCTGGATCAGAAGCAGAGCAGCCAAGACTTGAACCAGCGCTCCGATGTGGGATGCTGGTATTCCAAGCAGTGGCTTAACCCACTACACCAGAATGCTGTGCCCTAGCTTTGTCCTGATACACATTTTCCATAAACTTTTTGAAGCCCTCCTTGTTGATACCATATAAACTGCTGCATGTCATAGGCAGTGAGCAGCCGTCACCTCCACCCCTGAAGGTGGCGATTATCTTTCTTATATTTCCCAACTTCATTGCTCAAACTGAAGCTTTGAGAAGCAAATGACTTGCCTGTGGTTGCTTAGTAAGAAGCAAAACAGAGACACAAACCCAGGCCTTGTTGTGTCTCGGTCCATAAGGAAGACAGACTGCTTAGAGGCATGTAGGGGAGTTCACTGGCTCCCTACACAAGCCTCCCTCATAAAGGAACGTTGGACACCTGAAGGCACTAGCTGGGATTTCACTCTGTCGCTGGATTCTCGTACGAGGCACGAGGTCAGTAAGAACATGAACCGCTGGTAAAATAAAAATCCTCGTAAAAGTGATGCCCCGAGGATCTTCCTCCTCCCCGCTCACACACAGTTCCATGAAGCTCGTGCTGCCGTCCGTGGCAGGTGTGCCCGAGCAGCCCTCCTTGAGGTAGGCGCTGATAAAGTGCCCTGCTGTGAGCTCTGCTTTTCCCGACGCAACAAGCAGGCCAGGCCTGAGTTCCACAAGTCCAGGACCTAGCTCTTGTGCCATCGAGAGGCAACAGTCAGTGGCAGAGAGGTTCTCCGGACTCGCTGCCACACGCCGGACCTGCCACGGGCACCTAGCTTTTATGGCCTACTCTGGGGCAGAGTGTGTGCTGTTCTCGAAACAGACGGGACCAGTGGAGAAACTGCACGCTGGTGACAACCAGAGTCGATCCAAGCCACATCCCAGTGGCTCTCAAGAGTCAAGCTTGCTTCCAGAAATGTTCAGGTGCCTCTGGGTTTCCGAGGTTAAGGACCCCTGCCGTGTAATCTCGAAGAAGCCAGATCAGAAGCCAGTTTCTGGTGCCTTTTCATTCTGTAATAAAGAGTCCCTCCTCCTCTTCCTTCCCTACCACTGGGTGTAGCTGGTCCATTCTCCCTTAGTGTACTGCACACAACCTGGGGAAGCAACCTGCCACATACGGCACGTGCCATGCTGCCTGCCACTGTGGCCCTCCCGGTGAGCACCTCGGAACTTCTATACACACTGTCCTCGTCACAGAAGAACTCCACACACATTCAACCTTAACAGCAGTTTTTATTGTTTGAGACCCAGTCATGCATACTAAAATGGACATATATTTTCACCACTTTGACTTAGAAAATGCACTAGAAAAATAAACCTTTGGTCAAAACAAACACTGAAGTAGATGAGTCCACCACACGTCCCTAAGCTCAGAACCAAACTGAATTTCAGTTTGAAGCAAGGAATGAGGCCAGAGGCGGAAAATGGTGCCCCCAGCTGGCCAGGAGATTCGCGCAGCTCCCACCCCGTCAGAGTGCCCTCAGAGGTTCCTGGCCACCGAGGAAGTTCAAGTATCTCACTTGTGACAGGTCCCTACCTGCCATGCCAGGAAGCCCAGGTGCACCTGCCAGAATGCACACCGGCCGCCGACACTGCGGAGCGGGGTCTGTGCCGTCCCACGAAGCCAGCTCCCGTTAGGAGGACATCTGCCCAGCGCACGTTCATCTGCACGTCAAGCAAACGGCTTCTCAGAGGCCAGACAGCTGGAAGGACCTTCCTTCAGATTGGCAACACGAACAGATCCCCGTCCCGAGAGGCCTTCTCAGAAGCTGTTCTTTCCCCAGCAGCCAGCACGCTTCTGGGGGCACTCTCCACCCTCCCCTGGGCCCAGGAAGACCACATGCACACCGTGAGCTTAGCCGACCTTGCACTCCCTCAAAAAAAGCAGCTTTCAAAGCTGAAAACTTTCAGATGGGTCTCAGAAGGATGTCACCACGTACTAACGCCTCTGCTGCCCACGACGACAAGATGTTCCCACGACGGACGTGAGGCTCGGTGGTGTTTAAAGCTGCCGCCCACCCAGAAGGATGCGGAGAGACCCAGTCGATACCTCTTCGCGCCCTGACCGGGAACAGTGTCTCGTAACCTGCGCACTGACAACCCTAGAACAAGAGCTCCCTTGTGAAAGCAAGGTGGGGGGTATCTAAGCCATCTTCACAAGACTGAGAAACTCCAGATGTGGAGCCAGGGTTGCCCTTCCATAGGTTCTGCCCAGCCCCTCCCCATGGAAGCAGATGTGGTTTCTAGGAAGAAACACAACTTTCCAGAATGCTCTGTGGGACACGGGGGAAGGGGGGAGGCAAACTCCCAGAGACCTGACCCTCTGGACCAGTCTGAAAGCTTTAGGTGTCAGTTCATCCAGACCTAAACTGCCTAAGTAACAACCAAACTGGGGGGTGAGGGAAGGCACCTGTAAACACAGAGCACAGTGTCCCTGAAGCAGTAAAGCAATGAAGTGTCAGGACGGGGGGCGCAGAGCCCAGGGTGCAGATCCCTTTATTGTACATGCTTCAAGAGTGTGAAGTCACTCATTCAGAGCACAGAGCAAGGTAGAGCTGAACTCGGTCTCCTCCCTCCTCCCTCCCCAACGCTGTGCTACCCTGGACTTGGGGGAGAGGTAATTTGCAGGTTTGTGAACTGGCTGGAGCTTTGCCCTGAAGGAAAGCACTTCCGAGTTCTCAGCGTTGTCTGGTTTGCTTCCCACTACTAAGAATCCCGTGCACCCCTGACCCTGCTGGGGCAACCACACAAACGCCCCGCTGAAGCCACACAGAGGCCGCCTCCACGGGCACCCGGTGATGTCCTGGTTTGCAGCTTGGCGCGAGCCTCCCGAGATGCCGAGGTTCAGGGCTCTCTCTTTGGAGGCAAAGCAAAGCAGGCAGCTCGGCGAGGCTGACAAACCCGGCGGACTCCTCTGCAGAAGCCGCAAGACACAGCTTCTCCGCTGGGAAACGGACAACACACTGTCTGCCTGAGATGCTCCGCAAAGCGTGGCCATCACGATGCGAGGTCACACAGCCAAGGGCCACTGGCCAGGAATGTGGGGTCGAACTTAAACCTCAGGAACTGGTGGAGCTGACCGAGTCATTCTTCTCTCCGTCTCACTGTTTCTGTGGGTTTTTTTGTTTCTCCTCTCTTCCCTCTATGGGCCTTAAGAAAGCTTCTAACCATTTCTTGGGCCCAGGTTGTCGGGTTCCGGACCCTCAGCTTCAGCCATCCTTGCCGTCCTTGGGCCTTAAGTCATGCAGGTCACATCCCCGTTGGGGGGAAAATACAGGCAACCAGAGGTGTGTGTTTTGGCATTTGTAGCTCAACCCAGACCCTAGAGGATCCAGGGTTAGTATCTGTGGTTGTGAAAAGAACTTTCCCTAGAATTGGCATTGATGAGGTAAAAAAACTAATTCCCACCAGCAGCTTCTCCAGACCTTTGTAAAAGTGCTCTAAAGATGAACGGCTTCGTTAACAACAGGCTGGCCTTTGAACTTGAGAGCCCTGCTCTCCACAGCTGTCTCCTCCAGCCTTTGGTCTAACAGATGCACAGAGAATGTACACACACACGTGTAGCACTGGCCGCCATGTCCCACTACGGTCACATGGAATGAATGGGAAGGGCAACAGGTCAAAAGCCATCTCATGGACCACCTAATTGATGCTGGGGCTGAGGCCAGCATCTTGACAGCGAGGGTCTAAAGTGCCGAAATGCGGGGTCCTTCCACCCTGGAGAGAAACTCCCGCGAGTCTGGGAGAGCTGGCGCCCGGAAATGAGCCAGCCAGAACCTGCCCCTCTGTTCACTTCCAGGCACCAAATCTTAAGAATCTCAAGCACTGTGTGCCCACCGCAGCCAGGCTTACAAGGCCATGCGAGATCCTGGCCTCCACCGGCCTCAGGAAAGTCATCCTTTTAAAGCTGAACCAGCACTCTATGAAGGCAGTAGGTAGCAGGGTCCTGGGAACACACACAGTATTTTCCCTGAAGGCAGGGCCAAATGGTGGCAATCCCTCCTGAAATCCACAGGCAAACAGGATCCAATCGCTTGTCTCCAGACAGTCATCTTTCCAGACAAAAACTGAACATTCAGGAGCTAAACCAAATCCCAGAACCTCAGCAGCCAGAAGAGCCCTGGCTGTACCTTTCATCAGGGCCTTGTTCTACCCACAAGAAAGCTGAGCCCACAGAAGGCCATGTGTTACATTCACACTGGGGCCCAGGTCTCCGATTCCTGGGCCAGAATTCCAGCTACACAGACTCGGAACCCAGTGCTTTAGGTGGGAGTAAAAACATGTACTTCTAGGACCCTGAATGAGTCTTTTGAGAACCGGGGTAAACGTTTATGGGTTTGGGAAAATCCAGGTTTCTATTACTAGGGTTAGCCAATGAACTCCAGAGGAGCTCCAGTCTCTGGCTTCCCAAGTTCACGGGGAAGTGCTGATTATGTCCTGCAGCTTGCATGATTAGGCGAAGGTCCCTTCCAAACCCAGTGACAGCAACTGGGGCCTGGACCTCGGAATTCATTTCCTGATGAGCAATAGTTGAGGTCCACGAGAAAGACACAAAGTCCCAAAGCCAAAGCTTGCCATCTGGCCATTGTGCAGGTCTGACCACATTGGCCAGGTGGGTGGTTTTCTCCTGCAAAATGGGCTCACAGTGCCTCAGGCCCTGATCTGTCTCGCTTCAGAGGGGCATGGAACCAGACACGGCTTGCAGATTAAGAGTTGCAAACCAAGATTCCAAACATCTGGAGATCACTGGGAACATGTCCCACGTCTTACACGGAGAAATTCAAGTAAGCGAAGTTTCAGCCGTGATGGGCTGTCAAAGCTCTGCGGGCTGTTCCCCAACACTGTCTAAGTACAAAGAGTGAGACTGAATCCTTGGCACCTTCAGTTCTCCTCGTGTGTCTCCAGAGCAAAGGGAGAGGACTGGCAGATGGCGGCGCTCGCAGGGGGCTGGCTAATAGCAGGCGTACAGCTGGGACTTCCCAGCTCGCACGGAGTCGTCGCACTGCGCGTCGGCAGCCAGCCCCTCGGGCAGCAGCGCCGGGCCCTCGACGCTGTCGCAGGCAGGGACAGGCTGGCAGAACTCTCTGACAAAGTCGTCCTCCGAGGCCAGCAGCAGCGCGTTCCAGGTGGCAGTGTCCAGCTCTCCAGCCGTGCCCCCGTACTCCCCGGGGAGAATGCTCCTTGGGAGGTTTGTGTGGAGAGAGTTCAGGTCAGACCCGTGGAGGAAGAACTAGAGGGGAAGCAAACGAACACACGCACGCTTAAGTGAATCCCCAAGGCAGCGCTCTGCGTCCCGGGGCGAGCTCCAGTGTCTGGAGAATGACAGGGTGGCAGCGCCACCATCTCGCTTCTCAGGCCCACAGGTTTGCAGTATCCGAGATCCTCCTTTCCCTCTACTGCACGTCCTCCTTGGCTGGACGTGCGAAATATATCCAGGATCCAAGTACTTGGCAACCACCCGAATGGTACCGTGCTGCCCTCACGTCCCCCTGGCTTCCCACCAGAGCCCCATCGCAAACAGCTCTCGCAGTCAGTCAGATCACGCCACCCTCCACCTAGAACCGCCATAGCTCCCGGCTCACACGTGAGGAGCTTGAGGCCGGCCCGTGGCCCACAAGGCCCATCACAACCTGGTCCTGTTACTCTCCGACTCCACCTCTGCCCCCCGCCCCGTCTGGGGCCATCTCTACACTGGGAGTATCCCGGAGGCAGGGTTTGGGTCTCTTGCTCATCTTGCACCTACTAGCTGATGAAGTATTTTTGGGTGGATGAACATACAAAGGGACAAATGAACAGCATCATGGGCCACAATTCACAGATACAAATGCCTGTCCACGGGGCGGCTTTGGTCAAAGCTACAAACAGGGGCCAATGTGATTCATAAACCTAGCTGTGCCTCACAATTACCCAGGGAGATTTTAAAAGCACAGATCCCTGGGCTCCATCCCTGAGCTGATAAATCCAAATCTTCAGGGAATCTGGATTATAAATTCCAGCCCTTGTAACCTTGGGACTATCTCAATCTCACTCTGCTACCTCTTAACAAAGAGGATGAAATCCAAGGCCCGGTCCGTGGAGTGACGCAAGGTTCCCAGGCCTGGGAAGCAGGGGGAAGGGCACCCCTGCAGCTCAGTCAGCAGCGCTGGGCGAGGGGAACCTTGAACGGAGGCGAGCGAGGCAGGTCCGAGGCTCACACGGCCCTCTGAGCCCCCGGGTGCTGCCGTAAGGAGTTAGCATAGTTCTTAAACTGTCTGCCCAGTGATGAGCTTTCGCTCCTCTTTGCCACATCCTCTTAGGAACAAAAGGCTAAGTGATTACAAAGCAGGGACGCCCTTACCCACGTCTCAATTCTGCTCTCTTTGCTAGCAAACAGTACATTCTTACTCACTTTGTCTTCCCCTCACAACAAGAACTCTTTGTGTTTTTATCTAGAACCTTCTGCTCTCCAAATGAGTAGTCTCAGGGCAAAAGTAGTAAGGAGGGAGAAAATCAAGTCTGCCCAGTACTTACTCTGTTTGCTATTTTCTCCTTCAGAAATGGTTTGATGATGGCAAAAATGCCTTTAAATATTCGCGGTTCGTTCACGACGTGGACTGCCTTTATCCGAATGGGGAAACCATCCTGAGGGGAAGGAGGGAGGGGTTAGAGCTTGGGGAGAACCTGAGAACTCTCCCTTGCCATTCTGCCGCCCCCACTGAGATCTCCACTGTAAGTCCTAGCACCAGTCGGGTAGTGTTCTCCTCCGAGACAGCCCACACCCTTGGGGAACGAGGCTCTCCTGGGCCCCAAAGCTGGCTTGGAAGAGAGGCAGGCGAGCAAGTGGACAATGATCTTGGGCTCCGGGCAGCTCTGGCATGATCAGGCCTTCCGCATCAGGGTTGTCTAAGGCGTCTTCCTCGGGACGCTAGCAGGCCATGCAGAAAGGGGTTTCTGGAGGTAAATGGGTAGGAGACGTCTGACGGAGGAACAGCCAAACGTGAAATAAGCCAAGCACAGAGAAGACAAACCCTGCTCATGCACAGGTGGAGCCCGAGAAAGGCAACCTGCGAGAGGAGAGACGTCTCAGGGTGGCTGCCGGAGCCAGGCGAGGCAGATGGACGAGGTAGTGACTGACAGACAGCAGCTCTGGGCTCTGCTGCACAGCAGTCACCACAGAAAATGCACAGTACATTTTTCTATTAAAAAAAAAAAAAAAAAAAAAAAAAAAAAACCTAGGGGCCGGTGCCGTGGCGCACTGGGTTAATCCTCCACCTGTGGCGCCTGCATCCCATGTGGGCACCGGGTTCTAGTTCCGGTTGCTCCTCTTCCAGTCCAGCTCTCTGCTGTGGCCCGGGAGTGCAGTGGAGGATGGCCCAAGTCCTTGGGTCCCTGCACCCGCATGGGAGACCAGGAGGAAGTACCTGGCTCCTGGCTTCGGATTGGCGCAGCTCCGGCTGTTGCGGCCATTTGGGGAGTGAACCAACGAAAGGAAGACCTTTCTCTCTGTCTCTCTCACTGTCTGTAATTCTACCAGTCAAATAAATAAATAAAATCTTAAAAAAAAAAAAACACCTAGAAAGTAGGATTTTTAATGTTTTGACCATAAAGAAGTGTTTGAAGCAGATCTATTTACCCTGACTGGACATGATACAATGGATATAAACATCAAAATGTCAAGTTACTCCATAAATATGTACAACATCTGTCAAAAACTTTTAAGGAAAAATAAAGAAGGGGCTGGCATTGAGGCATAATGGGTAAAGCCACTGCCTGCAATGCCAGAAACTTCTACGGGCGCTGGTTTGTGTCCTGGCTGCTCCACTTCTGCTCCAGCTCCCTGCTAATGGCCTGGAAAAATAGTGGAGGATGGCCCAACTATCTGGACCCATGCCACACACGTGAGAGACCCAGATGAAGCTCCTGGCTCCTGGCTTCGGCCTGGTCCAGCCCTGGCCATTTCAGCCATCTGGGGGAATGAACTAGTGGATGGAAGATCTCTCTCTCTCCCTGTATAATTCTCTCTGTAACTCTTTCAAATAAATACATCTTTAATAAAAAATGAATCTATATCAATGGATTTAACTACAGCCTTTTCAACAGCCTTTAATGTGGAAATGTTTATGGTGAAGTTCCCAGGAAAGGGGCTAGGAAACACTGACCCAAACTCTCCCCTGACACTTGAATCTCCATGGTATTCAGCAGGAGGCCTCAGAAGACTGGGAGCTAAGGAAAGCCAGAACTCAAGTTTATGGGCATTGATTCATTCCAACAATAAACCTGGTGCCAGCAGGGGCGCAGACACACCTGTGGAACCCAGTGAGAACCGCCGTACCCTTGGTGCCCACGGTTCACAAGGCGGGTCAGAACGAATAGGGAATCAAAAGCTACGACAGCTGTCACACTGGGGCCGGGCTCCATCCTCTCTAGGCTTCAGGTTCTCCGTCCATCCCATAGGAAAACATTCTCGCCTTGCATCTCAGAGGATTCTCTGAAGGACTGAATGGGTATCAGTGACTGTAAAAGCGCTCTGCAAACCCCTAAACATGGTACAGTTATGTAAGAAGCTTCCTGGTTCCCAGGGACCTGTGTCCTGAAACACAGACCAGGAGGTGTGACGCCTCTGACCCAAACACATTCCGACAGTGCTCAGGTCCCCAGGGCCTTGCAGGCAGGCGGGCAGGCGGGCAGGTGGGCAGGCGGGCAGGCGGTACCTCAGGCAAAAGCACCACTTCTGTTTGTTAGAACTCCTCCCCTGCCTTCCAGGCAAAAACCAAACTAACACACAAAAACCCAGGGAAGGCATCTCCCTGGCTTTTGGAAATGACCGGAGACCCTGATGAGATGGCTGTAAAATGGGACGTGGAGATGTCTTCCCCCAACACTTTGTCTTCCTCGGCTTGCACACCTGGGAGGCGGGATTTGTGGCATCTTCATGAGACCTGGGGTAAACGGACAGGGCCCGGGGAAGCCAAACCAACCACAGAAGAGGCACGCGGCAAACAGGGGCCATACCTGGAGGATGCCAATCACCTTTTTGGCTATAAAAGGGCCAAAATGAGATGCTTTCGATAAGCTCACGCCTTTGTAGTCTGCGAGAATCACAATTCCATTCACCTGGGTTTCTTCAGACTGAATGAGCTTTTCTAAGGTCAAGTATATGGCGCGGATGTTCTCAGTAATCGGATAGTTGCTGGGGATCCACCTGTCTGAGGTGACGAGAGACGGACAGCACGTCACAGGAATGCACAAGGCGGTGATCAAAGCTTTACCTCCCGAGACCGCTGTTTCCAAGTGGAAGGGGAGATTCTTTCTATTTCGGTTACACGTGGGGACCATAAGCTGTGGCTACTGCTCTGAACTCCAGGTGCAGCAGCACGCTCTGAAATGGAAATGCAGTTCAGGGAACGAGGTTCAAAGCATGAGCTGTGAATCCAGACACACCAGGGGGATGGAACGTTCTAGATGTGTGACCTTGGTCAAGTCACTTCCTCACTGTGGGCACCACCTCCTTCTCAGCAGAGCAGGACGCAGTACTTACCTGCAGGGACAACTGCACGCTCGTCCATCAGGAAGTCCCCCTTCTACTTATGACACCACCCTCGTTCTCCTTGGGGAGCCACCTCTCCCCATTCTAGCCGCAAGTTTGGCTAGAATGGACTTGACTCCTGACTCCCGGGGCGGGCGAGTATAGGGAACTGAACCAATTTGGCATCACATCCTCTTGTGACCTAAGCCAGGTCACACAGAGCCAAGGCGGCTCAATTCCGGGACCTTGGCCTTTGGAAACAGAACACCTCTGCTCTCTTACAGTGGCAAGGCTGTCAGCTTGAGACTCAAGGGTCCTGTGATGCCAGGGCTGGCCTGAGAATGAAGCCCAGGCTGGGGACAGCAGAGGTGGGGACAGCTCTCCGGTGCCCCTGAACCTACCTGTGCCCAAGCTCCAGTGCTGTGGGCAAACGAGCTCTTTTTGGTTCCAGTCCATCTGAGCTGGCTTCCTGTTGCTTGTGACACAGCTGAGTCACAGCTCCCGTACCACCCACCGGAGGCGTTACAAGGATGGAGCCTAATGCTGTGGAGGCTTCGCACCAAGGGCCCTTTCTAGGGGGATGCTCCCATTTACTCGAGGAGCCTTGTTTCCTCTTTGGGAAAAAGATGAAACTGGCAACTTTTGGGTGCTAACTGCTAGCCTCAAGAAAATCCCACCAAGATCTGTGCATCCCTGCCTTAGTAAAAACAGGACTTCCAGTTTGCCCCTAAAGGGACTGAGTCATATGTGTGACACTCCCATGAAGACTCTGTCCACAGGCAGCCCTGGTTTGCCACTTGCTGTTGGCTGATCGCCATCTGCCTCAACGTGCTGGGTGCTGCCCCTTCCCACCACACGGCTCTAAGAGCCTACAGGATGGCGAAGCCGACACCCAGGTGGGAACAAGACCTGTGGACACCTCTTCCTTAAAAGCTGTGTCAGTGGGGCCGGCACTGTGTGCAAGCCTTGGCCTGCAATGCCAGTGTCCCATATGGAGCTGGTTCGAGTCCCGGCTGCTCCTGTGCCAATCCAGCTCTCTGCTATGGCCTAGGAAAGCAGTGGAAGATGGCCCAAGTGCTTGAGCCCCAGCACCCCATGGGAGACCTGGAAGAAGCTCTTGGTTTTGGACTGGCCCAGCTCTGGCTGTTGTGGCCATTTGGGGAGTGAACCAGCAGATGGAAGACCTCCTTTCTCTAACTCTACCTCTCAATGAAATAAATAAAATCTTTAAAAAAGAAAAAAAAAATGTGGGTCAGTGAGGAGAATCCAGATATGCTCCAGACAACTGGGGGAAAAACAATGCCTCACAAGCAAAGTGGTGCAACCAGTGTGGAAGCAACTGTGTTTTGCAATATTCTAATGAGCTGAGTACAGAGGAACAGCAGAAAACCCACCTGCTGGCTGGCTTCTAGGTCCCTGGTTCTCCTGAGACGTGCACGGCATTGCTCATTTTAGACTAAACACCCTTGAACGTGGGAGAGCGCCTGGGCGGGTCAAGTCGTTGGAGGGGCCTGGTATGTGGTCAGGGCTGGAGAGACTGGTTCCGTCTCCTCAGCGGGTCTGGTGGGTGACTCATGGGAACAGCGATGTGCGCCTGCAAGGCCGAGGGAGGCACTCGCAGGGGTTTGTGCTCTTTTGAGCCATTTGCACGCAGAGCAGGGGAGGGCCGCCAGCACGTCCTTGGTGTCTGGCTCGCGGATGAACACTGTAATCTTACTTCCAGATCTTTCCTCAGCTCCATCTGATGGAAAATGCTGAGGCTGTGGGCAGAGTGGGGAACACGCCTAGGCTGATGCTGCCCTCGGTGTTGCCCAAGGGCACAGGGTGAGTTCCAGCATCCCCCTGGCCCCGTGTCCCATTTCTGAACGCTCTCTGTGGGGAGCTGCTAGGCAGCTGCTCCCAGCTAGAGACTACAGGCCAAAGAGAGGGGTCCTGGTCACTAGTGCTAGGACCCAACACTGAATCTAAAGTGAGTCCTTTCGGTGGCGTAAGACAGCCAAGGAGAGGGTAGAGGAGGCAAGGCGTAGGTGCCCGGCCTGCAGCCCACTCACACAGGAGGGCAAGAGGGTCGTGGCCCCCAGACTTGGGTCCTGTCCTCAGCCGCTCTCCTCTACAAATCCAGGATTTGCAAGGAGGGAACTCCTTGGGTGGCCGGCGGAACCTGAGGGCCGAGGCTGCCAGGCCTCCCTACTGCACAGAGGTGTAAAAGCCGCCTCTAGGGGCAGGCTCGCGGCACAGTGGCGAAGACACCACATCGATACCTCGCCACTGCAGTGCCTCGGTTCAAGTCCCGGCTCCACTTCCAATTCAGCTTCCTAACACACTAACACACTCACACTAATGTATACCCTGGGCGGCAGCAGGTCATGGTGCAAATAGTGAGGTGCCTGCCACCCATGTGAGAGACTCAGATGGAATCCCGACTCCTGGTTGCAGCCTGGCCTAGTCTTGGCTGTTGCCAGCATTTGCGGAGTGAACCAGCAGATGAAAGATCTCTCTGTATCTCTCTCCACTTGTCTGCTTTTCAAATAAAATGAAAGTAAATTTTTAAAAATTTTTAAAGAAAAAAGCATGAAGGAGATAGGCAGAGGAGCAGTGATGTGTGGCAGGGGCAGACGCCAAGGCAGAGACGGGGAAGAGCCGTCTCAGCTCCTAGGGCGCTCTGGCTCTGGGTCCTAAGGCCTGGGAAGGGCTGCCATGTTCCCAGCAAGTTCTGGGAGGCACGTCCAGGTCCTTACACTAAGTCCTTGAGCAGGTATTCGTCACCCTCAATCAAGAGCCTTGATAAAACAAGAAAGGGTAAAAAAGAGAACAGGAAAAGCGGACACGGTGCCGGACAGGCACAACCCAGAGCAACTCTACCCCCACGGCCCCCCTGCCCCAAGAGCTTGGGAAGATACCTGGGCGGATTAAGACGACGTGGCAGCCACGGGGGTCGGTGTGGGGCAGCACGGTGAGGAAGCCGGAAGCCAGGACATCCTTCAAGGCCGACGGCCTCAGGTTACTGAAGACTTCCGGCCAGCTTCTGCGGCAGCTGTGGTAGCTGACCAGGAGCTGCAGGGCCCGGTCATAATCGAACTTGCGGGCTCGGAGGAAGCGCAGCAGGAAGGCGTCGTCCAGAGAGGTGCTCAGGGTCGGGTGCTCCTTGCGCACCATGTCCCGAAGGGCCTGCACGTCCCGCAGCCTCCACTCCGGCTTCTCCTGCAGCTCTTCCCGGGCTTTGGCCACCAGCTCTTCGGACAAGGAGCACACGTAGCCGGGAGGCAGCTCATTCTCGGAGAGGGAGGCCGCGGACGGGCTGGTTCTCTGAGAGTCGCTTCCTCCGGACATTCGCTACCAGGGTCCCTGCAAACAGAGAAGCCCAGAGGAGCTGTTAAAGCCCGCCGCTGCTCGTCTTAACCCCAGGGCAGCAACACTTCTGTCAAAAGCCAGTAGCTCTTAACCAGGAGACTGAACTGGATCTGAACCCCAGAATCTTCTCGAAGGGGCCAGGGCTGGGGAGCAATAGGGTAAAGCTGCCACTTGTGCTACCAGCATCCCATACTGGAGCGCCAGCTTGAGTCCTGGCTTCTCCACTTCTGATCCAGCTCCCTTCTAAGTGTGCTTGGGAAGGCAGCTGGAGATGGCGCCAGTGCCTGGGCCCCCACCACCCATGTGGGAGACCAGGATGGGGTTCCTGGTTCCGGGTTCCGGCATGGCCCAGACATGGCTGTTGCAGCCATTTGGGGAGTGAACCCGTGAACAGAAGAGGTTTCTCCCTCTGTCTCTGTCTCTCCCTGTGTTCTGCCTTTCAAATAAACAAAATAAGTTTTTTTTTTAAAAAAAAATCTTGCAGGTACGCAGGCAGAGATGGCCAATGAGCATGTTCCTCACTTTATCGCCGCGGCCTTGCTTATAAATGTGTGACAGGCGCTCAACATGACTCGTCATTCAATACGGGTGAATTAAAACAACTCGAAGATTCACTGTGGTACAAGCAGGAAACAGGCACTCCGAGGAGCTTGCTGCTGGTGGAGGAGAAACTCACACAGCTTCTCTGGAGGGCAACTTGTCAGTACCTATCAAAAGTTAAAGGGCCGGCGCCGCGGCTCACTAGGCTAATCCTCCGCCTTGCGGCGCCGGCACACCGGGTTCTAGTCCCGGTCGGGGCACCGATCCTGTCCCGGTTGCCCCTCTTCCAGGCCAGCTCTCTGCTGTGGCCAGGGAGTGCAGTGGAGGATGGCCCAAGTGCTTGGGCCCTGCACCCCATGGGAGACCAGGATAAGTACCTGGCTCCTGCCATCGGAACAGCGCGGTGCGCCGGCCGCAGCGCGCCTACCGCGGCGGCCATTGGAGGGTGAACCAACGGCAAAGGAAGACCTTTCTCTATGTCTCTCTCTCTCACTGTCCACTCTGCCTGTCAAAAAAAAAAAAAGTAAAAAAAAAAAAAAAAAAAAAAAAAAAAAAAAAAAAAAAGTTAAAATCACATATCCTTGGGGCCAGCGCTGTGGCGCAGCTGGTTTACGTCCTGGCCTGAAGTGCTGACATCCCATATGGGCACCAGTTGAAGACCTAGCTGCTCCACTTTTGATCCAGCTCTCTGCTATGGCCTGGGAAAGCAGTAGAAGATGGCCCAAGTCCTTGGACCCCTGCACCCACGTGGGAAACCCAGAAGGAGCTCCTGGCTCCGGATTGATGCAGTTCCGGCCATTGAGGCCAATTGGGGATTGAACCAGGGGATGGAAGACCTTTCTCTCTGTCTCTCCTCCCTCTGTGTAACTCTTTCAAATAAATATATAAATAAATCTATTAAAAAAAAAAAAAAACACACATATCTGGAGGGGCCGGCCCTGTGGCGTAATGAGTAAAGCCACCAGCTGCAGTGCCGGCATCCCATATGGGCGCTGGTTCAAGTCCCAGCTGCCCCACTTCCGGTCCAGCTTTCTGCTATGACCTGGGAAAGCAGTGCAAGATGACCAAAGTCCTTGGGCCCCTGCACTCACATGGGAGACCTGGTTTCAGATCAGTGCAGTTCCAGCCATTGTGGCTAATTGGGGAGTCAAACAGCGGATGAAAGACCTCTCTCTCTGCCTCTCCTTCTGTGTGTAACTCTGACTTGCAAATAAATAAATCTTTAAAAAAAAAACCACATACTGGGGCCAGCGCTGTGGCTTAGCGGGTAAAGCCGCAGGTACAGCCACAGCCTACAGTGCTGGCATCCCATACGGGCGCTAGATCAAATCCTGGCTGCTCCACTTCCAATCTGCTATGGCCTGGGAAAGCAGCAGCAGATCTCCCAAGTGCTTGGGCCCCTGCCCCCGTGAGGGAGACCCAGAAGTTCTTGGCTCCAGGCTTTGGATTGGCCCAGTTCTGGCCACTGCAGCCATTTGGGGAGTGAACCAGCTGATGGAAGACCTATCTCTCTCACTTTTAAATAAAATAAAATAAAATAAAAATAAAAATAAAAACCCACAGACCCAGGGTGGGTGGTTGTAGTCTCACATGGAGTGCTTGCTCTGTTTCCAGCTTCCCTCTAACGTACACCCTGGGAGGCAGTGAGGATGCCTCAAACGACTGGACTAGGTAGGCCTGGACTGAGTTCCTAGATCCCGACTTCAGCCCAGCCCAGCCTGGGCCACTGTGGGCATTCGGGGCCGTGCGATGGGAACTCTCTGCCTCTCAAACACCCTCGCTACCCCCTGTCTCAGCAACTCCTTTCTGGTACATATACTTGTATACGTACCATGTGGTCAGTACAAGTACTGATTACAAGGATAAAAGACTAGAAACATCTCAAAGGCACATAGCAGGAGACTGGTTAAATAAGATTACCATGTGAACGGAGTGCCCTTCAGTCATGACAAGGAATTAGGCAGATCTTTACATGTCGAGGAAAAAGAACAGGCTGCAAAAGGGTGCACAGAAGATCACCCATGTGTTAAGATGATCTCATTCTGTTTGTGAATGCACAGAACATTTCTGGAAACAACAGCAGGCTGTTACCAGTGGTTAATTCTAGGGAACAGAAATGGACAAGCACACATTCAGGGTGAGAAAAAGACTTTACTATATGGCTTGAACTTTTTACCAGGTACTCAAGTCATTGGTCACCATGGAAACACACTGGGCAGATCCGCTGCTGGGGAAACGTAACTGACAAATGGCCCCAGCTGCATCCTCTGGATCCACCCTCCGATGGGCACGCTGTGCGCAGGTCACTGCCGGCCAGTGATGGAGCGAGATGTGGACTCCTCGACAGGCAACCTAGGCTCAAGGACCAAAGCTCGTTCCGACGTCTGCTCCCCTCCCTTTCCTCCTACAGACGCTGCCTCTGGTAGGGCTCCTGCGTGTCTAACCTCACCCGCGTGTCGGCTCTACCACGCTTACGGAGAGGAAAACGGGAACAAAACAGCGGCTAGAGGTGTCCCAAGAATCGGGCAGCAGCAGGACAGCCGAGTTCCAAAGCCACACACGTGCCCGCGGCTGTCACTGATAAAGCGAGACACGACATTCTGAGTTCAACAAGGAGAGCAGAGACCGTCTCAGGGCCTCCTTCCCACACACCTGTGTGTCCTGACTGCACATCCCCAGGTTCTCCCGTCCACCACATCCGGAGTGACAGGGTCACACCTCCAAATCGCGGTTTTGCCTGCTCCTTTCCTGTGCTCAACCTCCAGCCCCACCCAGCTTCCTTCATTTCCTTCTCAAAGTGTGTTCTTTCATCCTGCCCTGTGCACACCCTACTTCCCCAACCGGGCACGCTCTTCCTCCAGTTCTTCACCGGACCCACACCGAGCCACCCTGCAGGCCTGAGCATTCAACACACACCACTGACCTTTACAATCTACCCAACCTCTCCCTGGGGCTAGGCCTTCGAGCCTAGTGGGAGAAAGAAGTCTAAAAGCAAAATAAACAGCGTCATCTACTACGAGGTGCAGAGAACAGGGCCGTGAGTACCTGAGAGAGGGGCTGCAATTTTAAACAGCGTGGCCACGAAGGGCTTCCCTTAGGCGACATTCGAGCCAAGAGTTGGAATCCAGGAAGCAGCCATGCACAGCTGGGGGAAGAACAAGCGCAAAGCTGGGGGCAGGAGCGCGCCTGGCTTTCCGAGGAGCCGCAAGGCGGCCCGGGTGGCCCAGCCCGATGAGCATGGTGGGCAACACGAGCGATGAATTCAGACCCCGGGGGTCCAGTGGCCAGGGCTTTGCAGGCTGGGAGGAACCTGGACTTTGAAGGGTTTTGGGAAGAGTGACATGCTGTGATTTCTATTTTAGAAGGATCACTGCGCTGTGTTGAGAATGGAAGGGGGGGGGTGAGGACAGGAGCAGAGCACACCTAGAGGCTACGGCACTCGTTAATCCAGTTAATCCAGGTGCGAGGTGACGCAAACTCGACGCAGTCAGCCACGGGGCGCTCTGGCACCGCACTCGCCCACGCCATGACCGCAGGTGATCTGCGGGCAGGATCTATGTCTGCCATTCATCACCTTAAATGCAGCACCTAACGTGGCCTTAGACCCACAGTCTGCATTCCATAAACACTGCTTGGCAGAGGTCTGCTGGGTGAGGGACAGAACCCCAGGCTCTACTGCTACGCATCACCAACACATGCTTGCAATCCCAAGCCAGGGTGTACCTGGGAGACAGAGCGCCGAGGCCACGAGCTACGGCCCTCACCTCCAAGGCTGCTCTGGCCTCATCCCGCACTTCTCCCCTGCCAGCCTAAACAAGCCAACGACCCCATTCCCCCAGAGCCTCATGCACTTGTCACCTCTGCCTCGGATTTCCTCCCCTCGTTTGCCCCCAACCAGACAACTCACTCTCATCAGGACCCAACTGCAACAGCACTTGCTCGGTGAAGCCTTCCCCGACTGCTCCAGGGGGCCCCTCCAGACTCCCACAGCTCTGGGTTCCCATTTATCTTTCAGACATGGCAGTCCAGTGTCGCTGTCATCGCCCATTCTCTGATCAAACTAGGTACTGATCACCAACCAAATCTGTCAGGCACGGGCTCATGGCCGCTGGGGACACAGCAGCAAACAATGTCATTCTGGGCCTTACGAAGCTCCCAGCAGCCTGGCACCGTGAAGCGAGAGGTAAAACATGGACTGTTTTACCGCCTACCAAGCGCTCTGCTTTCTCATTTCGGGTGAGAACACTGGTGCCGTTCCCATCTCGCTGAGGACATGGAGATGTCAGAGGGCAGAGCACCTGCCTGCCAAGTTCACCGCCGGCCCCAGTGCCTGGCACAGGGCCGTGTTCGGGAAATACTCGTGGCAGAGTGCAGGTGGCGCGCCGCGCCGGGGCACACCAGGTGAGGCAGCGCGAGGTCGCATCCAGCCCCTCCCCGGCCTCACCACCTGCACCTGCAGCGTCCTGCGACCCTGCGGGGCCTTGGGACCGACGGGAGGCAAACACCATCTGATGCGGGAGCCGGGAACCTTCCCCACCCGGGGCCCGGCATCTTGCAGGGCATCACCTGCCGCCCCCCCCCCCTCGCTCCCCAGCAACGACCGGTCAGGACGCCCCCTCCCCTGGAGCCCCGCAGCCCCCACATCCCGCTGACAGCCTTCCGACCACCCCCGCTTCCGGTTGTCACCCCTTCCCCAGGTGTCCCCATTTCCTGGGGTCTCCCGCGCCTCGGCCCCCACTTCCGGTTTTTCTCCATTCTCAGGGGTCCCCGTCCTCGGCCCGCGCGCTACACGCCTGGGCTCGCGGGCACTCACCGGCCCGGCTACGGGACGGAGCGCGGGTCAATCGGCGGCGGGAGCCTCGGCTGGCAGCGCGCACAGAACAGACCCGCACTCCCGGCCCGGCCGGCCCGGCCCCTCGCGCCGGAAGTGACGTGCGGGGCGTGCCGGCGCCGGGAGTGCGCATGTGTGGCACCTCGCTGCGATGCCGGCCCTCTGGCGCCACCTGGCGCCCGGGACTGCGCGCTGCGGGCCGGGGCTGGCTGAGAGAAACGGCGGGAGGCGCTTGGCGAGCCGTTCATGAAGGGGAAACTGAGGCCCAGAGAAGGAAGGGGCGAAGCCGCCGTTGCCTGTGAACGTGCTACCGTGAACCGCGCGCGCTACAGCCATCAGCCCGTCAAATCTGCGTGTTTACGCAGTGTGCCCCCTTCGTGAACCGGGAGACTGGCAATCGGTCAAACCCAGACCTCAGGACCGACTGGCCGGAGATGCCAAACCAGATTCCACCCTGTCATGAGCCGCGTGACCTTGGACAAGGCCCCGTTCCCCCGGTCTAGCTCCTCATCTGTAACCTGGGCCCGTCCTCTGTCTTGGAAGCTCCGGTCAGACAGTGTTAGCCTGAGAGCCCGTCCCAGCCCCGTCCGTAGCCAGCCCTGCATGCAGGTGCACACACACCTGCACAGCTGTCACTCACGCAGGTCTCCTGGGTCCCGCTCCCAGGCAGGAAGACAAAGCCCATCCCTGGGGAGCTGTTCTGGTATCCAGGAGAATTCTGAGCCCTGAGACACTTCCTTTCCCTGCCCCAGAGACAAGACGGGGCCCAGAGAGATGGGAAGTAGCCCACAGGGCCACAGGAACGTGGAGGTTCCTGCCACATGCGAGATTGTGGGCGGGCGGTGGGGGGCGAGGGGCGAGGGGAGGGGGCCGGGAGGCCTGAGTTCTGACGCCTGTTCTCAGCTCCACCGAGGTTGCTGGGTAAAACAGCAAGCCCTCAGTGACATCATATAAACAGCCATCTTTTTAAGTACGTCTTCTGCAACATTTGGGCCACACTGACACTTTAAAACTTGTTTATCAGAACTTTAAACGTAACTGGGCATCCTGGTGTTTGCTTTTGCAAAACCTTTGCGTTAGTTTTCTATGACTGCTATAAGAAATTTCTACACACGTACTGGCTTGGAACACCACGAATGCATCCTCTTACGGTTCTGCAGGTCGGAAACCTGAAAGCAAGGTGCTGGCTAGGTCGCATTCTCTCTCAGGACTTCGGGGGAGGAGCCATTTCTTTGCCCCTTTCAGCGTGTGGAAGCCACCAGCAGTCCTTGGCTCATGGCCCTTCTCCAAAGCACTTCAGCCTCTTGCCTCTGCTCTCATGGCCTCCGCCGACTGAGCTGCCAGTGTCCCTCTTATAGTCCTGTGATTACACCGTGCCCACCCGGACCACCTCCTACATGGCAACATCCTTACCTTCACCCCTGTTACCGTGTAAGGGAAGATACTCCCAGGTTCCAGATATTAGGATGAGGACATGGAGGAGGGCCACGCTTCAGCCTACCAAAACCTGGTGACCCTGCTACCAACGGGGGGGACCTTGGCCAAATTATTCAAACTCCCAAAGCCTGGAGTATCTTACCGGCAAAAAGCCAATGGAATGAACTCAGAAAAAGGAAACACCTTTGCCAGGTAAGCAGGAAGCTCCATAAGCGGGAGCTCTGCGGCCAAGGGCTAAGGATAACTGTTCAAATCGTGCGGGTTTGGGTGCTGGGATAAGCCCCTCCCCTAGCACAAACTCAGGATCTCTCAGAGGTGCGGAGCCCAGACTGCAATCCCAGATGCTGCCAGCAGGAGGAGAACAACTTGGTTTCAGGGACAGGGCCGGCCTGGGGCGCGGGTCCGAGAGGCCCCAGGAGTCCTGGCAGACCCTCAGTGGAGGGCCATATTTCTGGTTCCTCCGGGGCTCCATTTTAGAGAACTGAGTTGTCTTGAGGTTGGAAAGCTTTCAGGTAATTAATGAAGCCAATAAAAGATTTCTACGTTTTCAGCCATTATATACTCATGTCCGCCAGGCACTGGCCCAGGAGCTCAAGACTTGAGCTTGAGTCTGTGGGACTCCAGGTCCCAAGGTCACTGCCTCCCTGTGTTCACAGGTCTGGAAACGGGCTCAGAGGACAAGGCCAGGCCCACGGTCTCCTAACTACTAAGAGGTCAAGCCGGGATTTGAACTTCTGTCTTCTCCTCTGCTTTGGACACGCAGAAGTAACCAACTCTGAACACCCCCCACAACCACCACCTTGTGTGTACAATGGGAATGGACCCCTCGTTGGGGGGAGGGGGTCCTTGGGAGGATTCAGTAGGATGGCAGGTGCAGAGTCCTGGGACCTCATGTCGTGAAGTTCTGCTTATTGGGTAGCATCACCTCATTCTGAAGCAGGCAGCTGGCCGGAGGGCAGCTGGCCCTGCGCCTTGGGCTGGAAGACTCCAAACAGCCCACTCTCCTCGCTTCAGCCAACCTCCAGGGAAAGGACGCTTCACGCTGGGTGCGTGCCAGAGGAGATCAGCAAAGCCTGTGATGCAGGGCCCTAGGACTCCTTGGTGGCACTGACCCTAAGGTGAGGCTGATCGAGGGTGGCTCCAGGGTGTAGAGCGTGATTCTCAATTGCAGTGCTGTTGACATTTGAGATAAGTCTTTGCTGGGAGCAGAGATATTGTCCTGTACATTGAGGACATTTAACGACATCCCTGGCCTCCACCCACTAGATGACAGTAGCACTCCACACTCACAGCAGTGAAAAACAAAAATATATCCAGACATTGCCAGACATGCCCTGGGGGACACACTGTCCCCGGCCGAGAACTGCTATCTGACCAGACAGAGCTGAGCCTAAATCTTGTTTGTGTCACTAACGAGCTGGGTGTGCACTGGAGCACCTGTTGACCGCTGTAATCCTTGGGGTTGTCAACTACAAAATTCTGTGCTAACAGCTGCTGGTGACTGAGCGCTTCTTCCCAGGCGAGGTGATGAGTGCTTAGCATGGCTGCCATCACTTGTTGTCAGGAACAGAGCCTGAAGGGACAGTGACAGGCAGAAGCTGGGGAGGGAGGCTGGGCAGCAGGCATCAGCCTGGGCGTCCTCCGGGTACCATGCACAAAAACAGGTACTCACGCACGTGCCTCCCTCCTCTGTCACTAGGGGTCTCCCCCGGGGGCTGTTTCCTGTGAAATATGCTGGCAGGTGGGGGATGCTTGAAGGCAGAGGAAGTGATGTGCAGCATAGATTTTTTGTTTGTTTGTTTTGAGATGGGGTGGGGGAAGAGAGAGAGAGAGGCAGACAGACAAAACTTCCATTTGCTGGTTCATTCTTCAAATACCCACAACAGCCAAGGTTGGGTTAGGCTGAAGCTGGGAGCCAGAACTCAATCTGATCTTGGATGTGGGTGGCAGTGACTCAATTATTTGAGCCATCATCGCTGCCTCTCAGGGTCAGGAGTTGGAGCCAGGTGTCAAGTCCAGGTACCCAATATGGGATGTGAGGTCTTAATGGCTAAGCCAAACACCTGCCTCATGGCGTGGACTTGAATCCCCTTCATTCCCCACGTGCAAGCAGACAGGGCTTGCAGGGTGGGAGGTGAGCATTTAGCCTAATGGTTAACATATGTGAGCCCGTATCAGCGTGCCTTGTTCCAGTCCTAGCTCGCGCTCCTGGCTCCAGCTTCCCGCTAATGCAGACCGCGAGCCATGGAGGAGGCTGTCCCTGTGACTCGGCTCCTGCCACCCCACTTGGGAAATCTGCATTGAGCTCCGAGCTCCCAGCTTCTGCCTTGGCCCAGCCGCAGCCATTTTGGGCATCTGAGGCGTGGACCAGCAGATGGGAACTCCGGCTCTGGCTCTCAGATAAACAAACAACGACAACAAAAACCGAAACGAAATTCCAGAAACACATGTGCAGCAAAAGTAGGTGACAAGCGATCATCAGGAAGTCCAAGAAAACAAATGAATGAGGACAAATCACCAGCAGCTACCAGGCCGCCCGGCCTCTGGCCTCTGTGCGGTGGCGACAGAAGACAGAGCTTAGGAGGGGAACCCTGGAGTGGCAGCATGTGCTCTAGGGAAAGCGTTGGGCGGGGCGAGCTGTCTGAGATGAGCAGCTGGAACCAGCGAGGGGTGGGCCAAGTCCAGGGGGCAGAGCGGAGAGGGCTTGCCTTGAGGCCGCCCCAAAGGCTAACGAATGTAAGCTTCTGAATTCTCCAGGTGACCGCGGAGAAACTGCTGCAAAGGAATCAACACTGGGCAGTGTAGGGAAAATAGCAGTGCAGGGAAATGGTAGGGCTGAGTCGAAGCAGGGAGGGGACAGGGATCCAAAGCGCATCACGGTATTTTCTCTCTCTCTCTCTCTCTCTTTTTTTTTTTTTTGTATTAGACTTTATTTATTTGTTTATTTAAAAGGCAATGTGACCGAGAGAGGGAGGGAGAGAGCGAGTGAGCTTCCGTTAGCTGGCTCATTCCCCAAATGGCCTCAGTGGCCTGAACTGGGCCAGGCTGAAGCCAGGATCCTAGAACCCCATCCGGGTCTCCTACATGGGGAGGAGGGGCCCAGGTACTTGGCGCATTCTGTGCTCTTGAGGTGCCTTAGCAGGCAGCTGGACCGGAAGTGCAGCAGCCGAGACTCGAGCTGGATCCTTTTTTTTTTTTTTTTTGACAGGCAGAGTGGACAGTGAGAGAGAGAGAGACAGAGAGAAAGGTCTTCCTTTTTGCCGTTGGTTCACCCTCCAATGGCCGCTGCGGCCAGCGCGCTGCGACTGGCGCACCGCGCTGATCGATGGCAGGAGCCAGGTGCTTCTCCTGGTCTCCCATGCGGGTGCAGGGCCCAAGCACTTGGGCCATCCTCCACTGCACTCCCTGGCCATAGCAGAGAGCTGGCCTGGAAGAGGGGCAACCGGGACAGAATCCGGCGCCCCAACCGGGACTAGAACCCGGTGTGCTGGCGCTGCAAGGCAGAGGATTAGCCTAGTGAGCCACAGCGCTGGCTTAGAGCTGGATCCTTGACATGGGATGCTGACTGGTGTCCCAAGTGGCTTCGTAACCCAAGCACCACAACGCCAGCTCCCCTGCAGTGGGGAGTGTCATTATTAACAAT
This sequence comes from Lepus europaeus, assembly GCF_033115175.1. Lineage (NCBI taxonomy): Eukaryota > Metazoa > Chordata > Mammalia > Lagomorpha > Leporidae > Lepus > Lepus europaeus. The sequence goes on along the minus strand of NC_084836.1, from coordinate 111,063,715 downwards.
ATGGCAAATACTAACAGGGAGAGCTCTGTGGAGCTTCCTTCTAAATGTTCACAAAAACAAATGTCACATCAAAGCAAGCAACAGGAAAGTGGACAGTCATGTTCTGGGAATAAGGGAGGGGGCGAGAATAAGGAGTAACTTTCGAATGGGACAATTTCAACTGCAACAATGATACCTGCAAATGATTGAAACTTGGGACCAGCGCTGTAGCGTAGCAGGTAAAGCTGCTGCCTGCAGTGCTGGCATCCCATATGGGCACCAGTTTGAGTCCTGGCTGCTCCACTTCCCATCCTGCTCTCTGCTATGGCCTGGGAAAGCAGTAGAAGACGGCCCAAGTCCTTGGGCCCCTGCCCCGAGGTGGGAGACCTGGAGGAAGCTCCTGGCTCCTGGCTTCCGATTGGCACAGCTCTGGCCGTTGTGGCCATCTAGGGAGTGATGGCAGATGGAGGACCTTTCTTTCTCTCTGCCTCTGCTTTTCTGTGTAACTCTGACTTTCAAATAGATAAATCTTTAAAAGAAATGTGTTTGGATTTCTGAGTTGTGATGATGATGAGCAAAAGCAATAATTCATCACTGGGGAGCCAGCGCTGTGGTGTAGAGGGTAAAGCTGCTGCCTGCAGGGCCAGCATCCCATATGAGTGCCAGTTCAAGACCCCGCTGCTCCACTTCCGATCCAGCTCTCTGCTATGGCCTGGGAAAGCAGTAGAAGATGGCCCAAGTGCTTGGGCTCCTGCACCCATATGGGAAACCCAGAGGAAGCTCCTGGCTCCTGGCTTCAGATTGGCACAGCTCTGGCCGTTGTGGCTATCTGGGGAGTGAACCAGCAGATGGAAGACCCTCCCCACCTCTGTCTCTGTCTCTCTGCAGTTCTGCCTTTCAAATAAATAAATAAATAAATCTTCTAAAAAATTGATCACCTGAATATAGCATGGGAAGAATATATTCTGGAAAACTAGGTAAATAGCCCCTAAAAGGAAAATAATCAAGTATTTTTCCTACCTTTTCTTTTCTTTTCTTTTCTTTTCTTTTTTTTTTTTTGACAGGCAGAGTGGATAGTGAGAGAGAGAGAGAGAGAGAGAGAGAGAGAGAAAGGTCTTCCTTTTGCCGTTTGTTCACCCTCCAATGGCTGCTGCGGATGGCGCACCGCGCTGATCCCAAGGCAGGAGCCAGGTGCTTATCCTGGTTTCCCATGGGGTGCAGGGGCCCAAGCACTTGGGCCATCCTCCACTGCACTCCCAGGCCATAGCAGAGAGCTGGCCTGGAAGAGGAGCAACCGGGACAGAATCCAGCGCCCCGACCGGGACTAGAACCCGGTGTGCCGGCGCCACAAGGCGGAGGATTAGCCTGTTGAGCCACGGCGCCGGCCTCCTACCTTTCCTATATGGATTGCAGCACTGAGTAAAACAAATGTATTAAAATTATTACAGGTAGTATATGAAAGCAAAAATGATCCAATATTGCCATGTTGTGACCAGCAATGAATGAAAGCATCCAGTCATTGTATACAATGGGTGCTAACATCCAAAGAGGAGTAATCTCCAGCGTTACCTATCATCATGCCGAAAGACCAGAACCAGGGTCTGAGCCAGTTGCTCGTTTGCAGGCAATGCCAAGGTCAGAGGGCCATGTCGTACTGTGCTGTGCAGATGTGACGAGAAAATCCAGCCGTTTGTCAGCTCCACAGGTCATGCAGCCCAAAATCTTCAGCAGGTTCACTGCAAGGGAAGGACTGGGCTACAGGGGGAAACCGGAGATAAAGACAGGCTTAACAGTCTTACCAAGACTTTGAAAAATGAGCAAGACCAAACTGGGAGGTCTGGGAATGCATACTCAGGTAACTGAGCCATAAAGAAATACAAAGAAGTAACTGCTATGGAAGTCAGATTAGAAGTTACTGTTGAACCTTGCAAGACATTGGCACAGGCAAAAATTCCTTGGAAAAAAATCCCAGAGGCACAAGAAATCAAAGCCAAAATTAACAAATGGGATTACATCCAATTGAGAAACTTCCATGTGGAAAAGAAATGCTCAGGAAAGTGAAGAGGCAAACGACAGAATGGGAGAAATTATTTGCAAACAATGCAACTGATAAAGGATTAATAACCAGAATATATAAAGAGATCGAGAAACTCAACAACAACAAAACAAACAACTCAGTTAAGAAATGGGCAAAGGACTTCAACGGGCATTTTTCAAAGAGGAAATCCAAATAGCCGACAGACACATGAAAAAATGTTCAGGATCACTAGCCATCAGGGAAATGCAAATCAAATCCACAGTGAGGCTTCACTCACCCCAGTTAGAATGGCTTTCACACAGAAATCAACAAACAACAAATGCTGGCGAGGATGTAGGGGAAAAGGTACCCTAATCCACTGTTCGTGGGAATGTAAACTGGTAAAGCTGTGGAAGACAGTATGGAGATACCTCAGAAATCTGAATACAGACCTACCATGTGACCCAGCCATCCCACTCCTGGGAATTTACCCAAGGAAATGGAATCAGCAAATGAAAGTGTTATCTGCACCCCCATGTTTATTGCAGCTCAATTCACAATAGCTCAGACATGGAATCAACCCAAATGCCCATCAACTGAAAACTGGCTAAAGAAATTATAGGATATGTACACCATGGAATACTATACAGCAGTAAAAAATAAATCTGGCTATTTGCAACAAAATGGATGAATCTGGAAAACATCATATTTAGTGAAATAAGACAGTCTCAAAGGGACAAATACCATATGTTCTCCCTAACCTGTGATAGCTAATAGAGTACCTAAAAGGCAGTCTATAGAAGTGAAATTGACACTTTGAGAAGCAATCACTTGAGCGGCCCTTGTCTTGACTGTTGAGGAACCTTTTTTTTCATACTATTTGTTGAACTCTTTGCTTAACATAGAGTTAAACATATGTGTATAACGTCAGTTGAAGGGGCCAGCATAGTGGGTAAAGCCGCCACCTGCAGTGCTGGCATCTCATATGGGCACTGGTTCGAGTCCTGGCTGCTCCACTTCCAATCCAGCTCTCTGCTATGGCCTGGGAAAGCACTGGAAGATGGCCCAAGTGCTTGGGCCCCTGCATGGGAAAAACCAGAGGAAGCTCCTGGCTCCTGGCTTCAGATCGGTGCAGCTCCAGCAGTTCTGGCCATTTGGGGAATGAACCAGAGGATGGAAGACCTCTCTCTCCCTCTCCCTCTCCTTCTCTCTGCATGTAACTCTTTCAAATAAATAAATAAATCTTTTAAAAATAAAATTGAAAATAGATCTCAATAAAAATAATCGTGGGAATAAGAGAGGGAAGAGGAAGAAGGGTGGGAATATGGGTGGGACGGCAGGCACAGTGGGAAGAATCACCATGTTCCTAAAGTAATTGTGAAGTGTATGAAGTTTGTAAAGCTGTATTGTTCTTCATATATTCCTACTTCTAAGGATACAGTTAAAAACCTGCCGTGGGACCCCAAATCCCCTTAAGCTAGTTGATAAAAATACCACCTTAAGTGTTAAAGTGACCATATGGATAGGATTAAATGTCTGGTAATAGTAATAGATAGAATTAGAAAGGAGTGAATGATCCAACATGGGAAGCAGTCCACACAGCAGACTCACAGGATGACAATCGCTTTAAGTAGCACTTTGACCTCAGAATCAGCCATTAAGGCACTCTGGTCTGGCTGAAAAGTCCGCGAGAACATTTCAGGCAGGGAAAGCCAAGACACTGTGGCAAAAACTGTCCTACATGAGGGACCTCACTCACATGAATGAGACCCCATTGGAAAGAAGTGGCCATCAGAGGAGGAGGTACTTTTCTCTAAAGTAAAAAGCTTCTGGGCCAGTGCTGCAGCTCACTAGGCTAATCTTCCACCTGCAACGCTGGCACTCCGGGTTCTAGTCCTGGTTGGGGCACCAGTTCTGTCCCGGTTGCTCCGCTTCCAGTCCAGCTCTCTGCTGTGGCCCGGGAGTGCAGTGGAGGATGGCCCAAGTGCTTGGGCCCTGCACCCGCATGGGAGACCAGGAGAAGCACCTGGCTCCTGGCTCCAGATTGGCACAGCGTGCTAGCCATAGCGGTCATTTGTGGGGTGAACCAATGGAAGGAAGACCTTTCTCTCTGTCTCTTTCTCTCACTGTCTAACTCTATCTGTCAAATAAAAAAAAAAGTTTAATTATGTCTAAGTGCTCGCAAAAGATGTATCATTCTTGGGTGCTTCTTTAAAGTTGAAATTAAGTTTCTAGGCTGGCATCGCGGCTCAATAGGCTAATCCTCTGCCTGTGGCGCTGGCACACTGGGTTCTAGTCCCTGTCGGGGTGCCGGATTCTGTCCCGGTTGTTCCTCTTCCAGTCCAGCTCTCTGCTGTGGCCCAGGAGTGCAGTGGAGGATGGCCCAGGTGCTTGGGCCCTGCACCCGCATGGGAGACCAGGAGAAGCATCTAGCTCCTGCCTTCAGATCAGTGCGGTGCGCCGGCCACAGCGGCCATTGGAGGGTGAACCAACGGTAAAGGAAGACCTTTCTCTCTCTCTCTCTCTCTCTCTCTCTCTCTCTCTCTCACTGTCCACTCTGCCTGTCAAAAAAAAAAATTAAGTTTCTAAAAAAGTGAAATTAACTTTAAGATGCAATGACTTTGAACAGCACTTGTCTCGACTATTGAGGAACAATGTGTGTGTTTGTGTGTGTGTGCAAATTGTTTAACTCTTAGTATAGTGTTTGTCTTCTGTGTATAAAGTTAATAGAAAATGGATGTTAGTGGAGAATGGGAGAGGGAAGAGGAGGAGGAGTGGGAGTGTTGGTGGGAGAGCAGTGTATGGTGGGAAGAATCACTATATTCCTAAAATTGTACTTATGGAATGCATGGTTTGTATTATTTAAATAAAAGGTTTCTTTGGGAAGGAAAAAAAGAAAAAAGAAATATACATTGCAAATATTTAAAAAAGAAAAGAAGTTATTCTTGGGGGAGGGTTGTGATTGGGTTGTAGCACGTGGCAGGGTGGTTGGAAGGGGCACTCCTGGAGCCTGGAAAACTTAGTTTCATGACCTGGTTGGTGGTTGCAAGGGTGTTTGCTGTGAAACGGCTCATTAAGCTATAGTTTTCATTTGTGTGATTCTGCATCTGTTTTATTTTTATAACATAGAAATCTTAAACAATGAAAACAGAAGTATCTGTCTGTGTGGGCGCATGTGTGTGTGAATTCATGTACATACACATGGCCTTACATGGTGGCTCCCAGCAGCACCAGGTACATAGTAGGTGCTCACTAAATAGGACTTCCATGTGAACGCTATCCAAAGCCCTCATCCGTGCTGTTACAGCACCATAACTGTCTTTATTATTAACCATAGTTCATGATTATTAGGTGGTTACTGTGTGCCAGACATTGTTCCTGGTGCATCTGAGTCCTCACTACCAAAATACAGGTGTTCAGCAGTTGCCTGTGGCCACATAGGTTTCGAGCCCAGGCTGGCTGCCTCCTGTGTTTGCGTTCTCAGTCGCTGCACTGAGTAGACTGTACTGTTTTCTATTTGGGGGCTATTGCCCCTGATCGCGATAATATCCCCCGTATTAGTCTGTTTTCTGTTGCTATAACAGTGCCCGAGATACATTATAAAGAAAAGGGGTTTACTGAGCTCACGGTTTGGGAGGTTCAAGAGCTGCCTTCTGCTCAGCTCTGGGGAAGGCCTCATGGTGTGAGTCCACGGGAAAAGGAGAGGTCCACAGTGGACAGCAGTCGGAGAGTGGGGAGAGCTGGTTTGCTCTTGATAACAAGTCCTTGTACAAGAATTCATGGGGCTCATGAGAAATCTGTTCATGCCTTCTGTTGATTCCCCAGAGGACAGTGCCCCAGGGTCTCCTGCTAGGTCCCACCATCACCTCCTACGCCAGCATGTTGGGACCTTCAACACATGAACCTTGGAGACATGCTAAGCCATATCCAAGCCATCGTGTGCACGCACACACACACACACAGAGTGCCTGCCAATGTGCGTGCTATGCCCGTAACTCCTTCCTCAAGTCTCACAGCTGCCCTGGACACACCGAATCACATCCAAACCATAGTGCATGCGTGGGCACATGTGCACACACGCTCACACACACACACACGCTCAGTGTCTGCCAGGCTGTCACTCTCAGTCTCTCGACTGCCCCGACCGGCAGAGGCACTTGTTGATCTACACTGGATGAACGGGAACACGGGCATCTCAGAGAGGTGAAGGACCTGGCCCAAAGTTACAAATTAAGTAAGTGGCGTGGGGGGTGGAGGTGGGCAGGGGGGTGAATTGAGGCTGGGAAAAGTTCATCCTCTGGCTCTTAGAATTTGAAAGAACAAAATGTTCTATACGCTCAGACAGTGCTCACCTGCCAGGGCTGCCAGGCCGAGGTCATGCATTGCCCAACCAGTGGCCTGCAGCCTGGGGTGGCTTGAGAAGTGTGCAGACCGGGGCTGACGCTTGCCAAGCCCCAGACAGCCTGACCGCAATCCGAGGGTCATGTGAAGCTTGTGATCCATGAGCCTGGCATGCCTGAGGAGCCAGAGACTCGCGCTTCTTGGTGTGCCAACCCTGCTGCGCTCGCAAGGCTTGGGATCAGGACCTAGAACAGAGCCAGCCAGCAGCCAGCAGGCTGGGGTGAAGCCATGCCCAGCTGTGCTCTATGGTCACACGCCGATTTCCTAACCTGAATCGGCATGGCTGCTGGGAGGGACAGCATTGTCCTCTCCATTCCCAAGGCCCTGGATTCCAGCCAGGCTGAAACATTTCTAAAACAGGGCCTGGCAGGGAGGGGTCCCACCTCCCCTGCTCCATCAGCAGCAGCCGCAGAGCCCACCCAGCCCACCTCGGCTGCATGTGTAACTCCCAGCGTGGTGCTAGGCCCTGACAACCCATTTACTCCATCAGCCCCATGGAGATGCTATGGACTGGGGGCTCTCATGGGCACCGTTTGATAGAGGAGGAAACAGACCCAGAGAGGCACAAGCCCCTTGGGAATGGCCAGAGACGGGACTGCAGGTCTGTGACTGTGGAATCCGAGCGTGTCTGTGAATTCGCTGTATCTCTCAGCCCTGCATTGTCACTGCACCAAGGATACGAGAAAATCTAGGCTCAGGGAGGTGGGTGCGATGTTTCTAGAAGGTTCTGTGCTGACAACCAGTGATCATCTTGCAAAGGCATAGTACAAAGCTTACAGCTGCTAAAGTGTGGCTGTGGTCACTGAAAACTCATGTCTTTTGTTATCTGTGGGGTCCCGGGGCCTGGTGTGGGCAGGGGTACCTGGAGGCTGGGAAACGGGTTGCACACTGCCCCAGTGAAGGAGCTGCAGGGTGGATATGCTGTCCGTCCATGCTCAGGGCGGTTCCTGCTAAAGGCTACTTGTGTGTCTCCCGCGGACCTGCCGTGTGCAGAGAGAACCCACGTGAGTGCGCCTACATGGGGTCAGCTTGGGTCCTGTCCCGTAGTTCCTCCTGGAGGGACAAGGGGGTGACACAAAAAGAAGCTGGAATTGGCTCCTAGATTCCTACGGGCCAAGAAGGGAGTTACAAGGGAGCCCCAGCAGGAGAGGTGCACCCCCAAGGGTGAGAGGGACCCTGCCCATCTCCCTGGAGACCACAACGGTGTCCCATGATAAATGCCTGCTGGGCAAAGACAGCTGGAAGCCAGCGAGGATGGTGACAGCTGAAGGGAGACCCTTCCTCTCCCTTCTTGCAGGGGAGGGGAGGGAAGAAGTAGAAAAGGACACCCCCCACACACCGCCATGACTGCCTCTCCCCCATGGGTCTTAACTGCGGGAGCAAAGAAGGTTGAAACCGAAATCGGACTGGGAGTTTGATCAGTAGCTTGACCCGATGTTCTGATTTCTAAGCTGGGATGTGGTCGTGACAGAAGTAGCCACAGAACTGTCTGTTCTCTGAGAGGGAGCTGAAGAGTGGGGGTGAGTTTGCACCCAGAGGTCGGGAAAGTATTTCTTCATGGAACACATTCAGAAGGGGCATCAGGAGACAAAAATAACAGCGCAGGGCTTGGATTACGTCACAGGTCTGTTCAACCTGCAGGTCACCGCGAGACAGACTTCTCCAACATGAGTCTGGGAAGTGAATGTTCCAGAATGTTCTAGAACTTGGCTCAGGAATGTGGGTGCCTCTGGAAGCACTTGATTCCCAAGAATTCTATTTTTAGACACTTCCCTGAGAGGAATGAGCACGTGTGTCCTCGTGAGCCCTTTGTGGGGCCAGCACACCCATCCCCCTCGCTGCTCCGTTCCTGGCTGTGTCCCCGTCTCCTGAGAACTGAGCCTCAGGAGTCACTTCACCCAGCCAACACGGATGCCGCTTAACTTACCACGCGGTTTCGCACTGATGGACCCATCGGAAGCTCAAAGTATCATGAATTGAAGATGCATTTGAATCCTCAAACATCCTAGCTTAGCCTAGCCTGCTTTTAACATGTCCAGAACACTCAGGCCCTAGTTGAGCAAAGTCATCTAACACAGCCTGTTTTTTTTTTGTTTGTTTGTTTTTTGTTTGTTTTTTATTTTTTGACAGGCAGAGTGGACAGTGAGAGAGACAGAGAGAAAGGTCTTCCTTTGCCGTTGGTTCACCCTCCAATGGCCGCCGCGGTAGGCGCGCTGCAGCCGGCGCACCGCGCTGTTCCGATGGCAGGAGCCAGGTGCTTCTCCTGGTCTCCCATGGGGTGCAGGGCCCAAGCGCTTGGGCCATCCTCCACTGCACTCTCTGGTCACAGCAGAGAGCTGGCCTGGAAGAGGGGCAGCCGGGACAGAACCGGCGCCCCGACCGGGACTAGAACCCGGTGTGCCAGCGCCGCAAGGCGGAGGATTAGCCTAGTGAGCCGCGGCGCCGGCCTAACACAGCCTGTTTTATAATGAAAGACTGAACCCATCATGTAGTTAGCGAGTATCGTCGTACTGAAAATGAAAAATAGAACGGTTGTGCGTGTATGCTTTCCAACCATCTGAAGTTAAGAAATTGTAAGTTTGGGGGCCGGCGCTGTGGTGTAGCTGGTAAAGCCACCACCTGCAGTGCTGGCATCCCATATGGTTCAAGTCCTGGCTGCTCCGCTTCCGATCCAGCTCTCTGTTACAGCCTGGGAAAGCAGTGGAAGATGGCCCAAGTGCTTGGGCCCCTGTACCCACTTGGGAGACCCAGAAGAAGCTCCTGGCTCCTGGCTTCAGATTGGCTTAGCTCCAGCCATTGCAGCCAATTGGGGAGTGAATCAGCGGATGGAAGACCTCTCTCTCTCTCTCTCTCTCTACCTCTCCTTCTCTCTTTGTGTAACTGACTTTCAAATAAATAAATAAATAAATCTTTAATAAAAAAAGAAATTGTAAGTTGGGACTGTGTACATCAATACTATTTGGTGACAAAAAGGAGCAAATTATTGGTACATGCAACAATATGGATGAATTTCAGAACAGTTATGCTGAGTGAAAGAAGTCAGATGAAAAGAGTACACACCAACGTCCCATTCCTATAAAATTCCAGAAAGTGCAAACCATCTCCAGTGAAGACGGTCATGTGTAGCCACCATAGTTGCCTGGAGGCGGGGAGGTGGGTGGAGCGGAGGTGCCATACAAAAGGGCATGAGAGTGAGGGGCTTATGGAGACATTCATCATTTGGATGCTTCCATGAGGTAGGTCCCTTCGTGGAAACTCATCCAATTATGCAATTTAAATATGAACGTTTATTATACTTCAATTACACCTCAGTAAAGCTGTTGCTCCCAAACCCTTCCATGGCCAGAGCTGGGCCAATCTGAAATGGGGAGCTGGGAACTCAACCCATATTCTCACCTGGAGGGCAGGAACCCGATTATCTGAACCGTCACCACTGCCTCCCGTGGGTTTGGATTGGCAGGAAGCTGGAGTCAGTAGTCAGAGCTGGGAATGGAACCCAGGTACTCCAATGTGGGGTGTGGGCAGCTTAACTGCTAGGTTGGCTTGCCGGCTCCCTCAATAATGCTTAAAAAACAAAACAAAAAACTAGAGGCTGTGTTAAGTCGCTGCTTGTGGTGCCCGCATCCAATATTGCAGTGCACTGTTCTGCTTCCAATCCAGCTTCCTGCTAATGCGCCTGGGAAAGCAGTGGAAGACGGTCTGAGTGTTGGGGCCCTGCCTCCATTCAGGAGACCTAGATGAAGTTCCTGGCTTTTGGCTTCGGACTGGCCCAGGGCCATTTGGGAAGTTAACCAGCAGTTAGAAGATTTTCATCTCTTTCTCTCCATCTCTCACTCTGCCCCTTCAAATAAATGATAAATAAATAACTCCAAAAAAATGAACAAAACAAAAACAAGACCCCTGGAGAGTGACACAGTCAGGACCTGAACGCAGGTAAGTCTGACATGAAGCCACGTAGGGGCTGGGGAGCGGCTCCCTTCTTGACCGGAGGTGGGGAGCTGGTCCAAGTGGCACCCTTTGTGAGAAGCCCCCATGGAAAGGACCGCGGCTCTTGAGAAACTGCCCGCTAGGTGGCCTTGGCCCACACACCCTCCTGCCTGCCTGCAGGCTTCCTTGGGGGATCCTTTCCCCACTTGGAGGACCTTGCCCTGTGCCCCTGACTGCTCAGCGCCAGACTCCAGACCGCCTGGGTTTTGAATCCCAGCTCTGCGCAGACAGCAGCTGTCTGACCTTGGACGTGCTCCTTTGCCTCTCCGAGTTGCAGGTTCCTCATCTGAATAATAATTGAAGCCACCCGGGGTTGCCTCAAGGATCAAATGAGAGCCAGTTCATGTTAAACAATTAGCATGGGGCCTGGCGGGTAATAAAGCACTCAATAAATGTTAACTATTACTGATCTTCACCTGCACGGAGGCTGCGGACTGTTTGGTTCTCAGCCTTTGAATCAAGTCCTTACCGACCCAGATAGAGTTATTGACATGGAAAGATGCCCAGAGTGCGCTGTGGAGGGGGAAAGCAGGCTATGGAACAGTATATACTCCCCAGGTCATTTTAAAGATGAAAGGAACAAGTGGACCTATACGACGTGACTTCAAAAAGTTTATGGACAAACATTTATTTTGATGCAAAGAAATTTCCAAATCCAAGCATCTAAAGGGTCTTTAAAAAGTTCATGGAAAACGTGTTTTATGAAAAAGCTATGCACAGATTTCGAAGTTTTTTGCACTTAAATAAGCTTATCTTTTAGCTCCATTTTCCCATGAGCTTTTTGAATTCCCGCTTAGTCGGGAGCCTGGCACACAAGAAGTGGTCAGGAACGCTGGGTGGGACGGTCGTTACTGTGAAGCCCTTGGTACCTTGTGCAATGGCAGTTTCATGTTCTGTGGAGACTTCCCGTGAAGCCAGATCCTGTTCCAGTGGCGCTGGAGCTCGGAGGAAGTAGACTGTGTGTTACCCTCTGCTTTCTCCTTTGTGACACCACTCAGGGGCTTGTTGTGGGCACGGTTTGAGTGGGACTTGGGACCTGACTGGATTTTGGTACCTTTTTTTTTTTTTTTTTATAAGGTCCTGGAACAAAAGAAAAAAAAAAAAAGTGTTGCCCTTTGCAATAGAAACTTCAAACTTGGATTAAAGATGTTGCTGGCAGTCACTGAGATGCTGTGACAAAATGTAGACACTTGAGGGCGCTCTGATCGATTTGCAACAGAAACAGGAGGTGATAATGACTGCAGCTGTCTCATTAAACAATGGCCACCATTTATTGAATTCTTACCATGAAGTCCTAAAATGTGTTAAGAGTCACAAACTTCTTCTCATTTGCCCATCCGAGATCACTACTTAAGATTTTGTTCATAGAATGTATTGTTCTTTTGAATTTTAAAAATATTTTTATGAGGCCAAGTATTGTGCAGTGTGTGAAGCCGTAGCTTGGGAGGCCCACACCCTGTATGGGAGTGCCTGGGATGGAGTCCTGCCTCTGCTTCCGATCCAGCTCCCTCTAGTGCACCTGGGAGGCAGCAGATGATGGCCCAAGTGCTTGGGTCCCTGCACCCTGCCTGGGAGACCTGGATGGAGTTCCTGGCTCCTGGGTTTCACCAGGCCTGGTCCTGGCTGTTGAAGATGTTTGGGAAGTAAACCAGTGGATGGAAGGTCTCTCTGTCTCTCTCTCTCTCTGTGTCACTCTACCTTTCAAATAAATAAAATGTCTTTAAAAATAGTTCCATGAGGTTATAATTACTGCATTTTAAAAAGTGTGAAAATCCCAGTGTAGTGCTTGGTGAATTGTTTGCACGCAGGTAACTTCCACTGAGATCATGATGCAAAAGTTCTCCATCTCTCTTTTTTTTTTTTTTTTTTTTTTTTGACAGGCAGAGTGGATAGTGAGAGAGAGAAAGAGAGAGAGAGAAAGGTCTTCCTTTTTGCCATTGGTTCACCCTCCAATGGCTGCCGCAGCTGGTGCACCTCGCTGATCTGAAGCCAGGAGCCAGGTGCTTCTCCTGGTCTCCCATGTGGGTGCAGGGCCCAAGGACTTGGGCCATCCTCCACTGCACTCCCGGGCCATAGCAGAGAGCTGGACTGGAAGAGGGGCAACCGGGACTAGAACCTGGTGTGCCGGCGCCGCAAGGTGGAGGATTAGCCTGTTAAGCCACAGCGCCGGCCAAGTTCTCCATCATTTTTACTCACCTCCCACCCACACCACAGCCAGCCACTGGCCTGACTTCTCTCACCATTTATTCATTTTGCTTGCTTGCTTGTTTGAAAGGGAGAGCGAGCGAGTGAACTGATCTTCCATCTACAGGTTCAATGCCCAAATGCCTGCCACAGCTAAGACTGGGCCAGGCCAAAGCTAGGAGCCTGGAGTTAAATCCAGGCCTCCGACGTGGCTGGCAGGGACAGAAGTACTTGAGTCATCACTTGCTGCCCCAGGGTGTGCAATGACAGGAAGCTGCATTGGAAACAAAGGTGAGACTTGAGGGGCTGGCGCTGTGGTGTAGCTGGTGAGGCCGCCGCCTGCAGTGCCGGCATCCCTTATGGGCGCCGGTTCCAGTCCCGGCTGATCCACTTCTGATCCAGCTCTCTGATGTGGCCTGGAAAAGCAGTGAAAGATGGCCCAAGCCCTTGGGCCCCTGCACTCATGTGGAAGACCTGGAAGAAGCTCCTCGCTCCTGGCTTCAGATCAGCACAGCTCCAGCCATTGTGGCCAATTGGGGAGTGGACCAGTGGATGGAAAATCTCTCTCTCTCTCTCTCTCTCTCTCTCTCTCTGCCTCTCTCTGTGTAACTCTGACTTTCAAACAAATAAATAAATCTTTCAAACAAAAACAAAGGTGATTCTTGCACCCAGGCACTCTGATAGGGGATTCGCATTCCAGGCAGCATCTTAGCCACTGCAGCAAATGTGCGGCCTATTTTGTTTTTGGGCTTCATATAAACATAATCATTCATGTGTCATATTCACAGTTGCCAGCTTTAGCATATAAAACTCCAGGACACCAGGTAGATTTGAATTTCTCCTAGAATGTACTTAAACTCAAATAATTATTGATTGTCTATCTGAAATTCAAATCCAGTATTTTTATCAGGCAACTGTAGTAGTCTTCTGTGAATGGCTTCTTTCAACATAGTTATGAGATTTTCCCACGTTGCTGTTATCAGCAATGACTATTTTTCATTGCCGTGTAGTATTCCATACAAACCCCATTTCCTCCTCCTGCTGTTGATAGGCAAGGTGGGTTACTCTTGGAAAGGCAATGTGGGGAAAAGTGAAGCAGGTGCACTCTGGTGTCAGAAGCCTGGAGCACTGGAATCCTAGCTTTATCTCTTTCTGTTTGTGAGGCCTCGGTCCAGTAATTGAATCTCCCTGTGCCTTGACCAGTTCGACTTTTTTTTTAATTGACCAATAAAAATGATATATAGTTACAGCATACAACATGACGTTCATTTCATTCCACTTTTATGTGGCCTAATAATAGTACCCTAAGGGCTGCCATGAGATTTAAAAGACAGGCTACAGACTCACAGCGACCACTTAGCACTGGGCCAACAGAGTTAGCGCTCAGGAAATGCTGCCCACCTTCAGACCCATTACATCTCAGGGAAGAGTGAAGTTCAGAGGCAGGAAAAGACCAGCTCACAGCCAGGTGTCCTGTAAGCAGCACAGCCCTTTGGCCACTGATGTTGGCCAAATTTGAGTCACTCCCTCACCACTTTTTTGAGCATCTGCTGTGTGCCAGGCTCTATTTCAGAGCCTGAAGTCACAAAATGAGTAGAAGCCAAGTCCCGACCATCAGGAAGCATGCTCATTGGCCGCCAGGTGTTTACCTGTCCCTCGTTAGTCAATAGAATATCATCAAGAGGCACTTAGCATGGAACTCCCCACCACCACACACACATTATTGCTCCAGACACGGCAGCCACTGGCCAGGTAGTGGCCTCACTCTGATGGACGTCAGACGAGGAAACTGATCCTCTGGTAGGGAAAGGGACTGACCCAAGGAGCTGCAGCCAGTCCACGGCAGAGCCAGGAACCAAAGCCACATCAGCTGGCTCCGAAGCCCCCTTGGAATCCTCCATGCTTGATTTTCAGTCCTGATGAGCAGGTGGCTGCAGCGTGGGACGAAACCCTTACTCCGGAGCCAGGCTTGGGGGCTCCAGGCCCAGGTCTGTGGCCTCGGGCAAGCATTTGGCTGCCTGGGAACCCCAGTTCCTCCTGCTCTGGGCTGGAGGGTCACGGGATGGCCTGGGGACCTGAGAAAGCTCTCACGCAGGTGGAGGCAGGACAGAGCACACAGTGGGGACACTCTGGTGGTGCACCAGCAAGGAGGGGCCTCCAGAATGGGCAAGCTGCTCAGCTGTGAAACCAGAACCCTGCTTCTGGTCATGGGAAGCTGCCTACGCTATCTTGCGGAATATATCTTAACATGCCAGGTCCCACAGCAGGCCCCTGCCTGGCAGTTAAGATGCCCAGATCCCCATATTAAAGTTCCACTCCACTTTCTAGCTTCCTGCAAATGCAGACCCTGGAAGACAGCAGTGATGGCCCCAGTGACTGGGTCCCTGTCACCCACATGGGAGACCTGGGAGTTCCCTGCTCCTGGCTTTGGCCTGGTCCAGCCCCAGCTGTTGGGGGCATTTGGGGCGTGACTCTGTCTACTGTTGAACAAACATCAGGTTGTAAACACACAAGCAGGCACGGGGCCTCATGTGAGGGCCACACTGAACGCTACTTTGGTGACACCTATGTCGGGTACTGTCCTCAGCCCGCCGTGAGAAATGACACGTTCCTCACCATCCCGTGCGGCAGGTGCCGCCGCTACACAGGGCTGCAGGGGGAGACTGAGGCCGAGCAGTGGCCACACAGGCAGCTGCAGGCCAGCACGTGGACCAGGCCCGGGGCCTCCAGGGCTGTGTTCCTGACCACGTGGCTCTGAGACCTCTGCTGAGGTCGAATTTTGTCTGGGCAGTAAAATGTCAGTGTTATGAACTTTCTTCTCTGTATCATTTGAGCTTCGGTGGGAAGTAGGTTCTGTTTTTTTTGTTTGTTTGTTTGTTTTGTAAAAACAATGCTGGGGTTCTCAGGTGGGATTTGATGCCTTTGGGAATTAGCTGCAGGGCTGGTACTGTGGCATAGTAGGTAAAGTCACGGTCTGTGGTATCATATGGGCGCCAGTTCAAGTCCTG
Organism: Lepus europaeus; assembly: GCF_033115175.1. Lineage (NCBI taxonomy): Eukaryota > Metazoa > Chordata > Mammalia > Lagomorpha > Leporidae > Lepus > Lepus europaeus. The sequence continues at coordinate 111,048,139 of NC_084836.1, read as the reverse complement.
GCTGCTCCACTTCCCATCCAGCTCCCCACTAATGCTCCTGGGAAAGCAGTGGAGGATGGCTCAAGTCCTTGGGCCCCTGCACCTATATGAGAGACCCGGAAGAAGCTCCTGGCTCCTGTCTTCAGACCAGCCCAATTGTGGCTGTTGTGGCTATTTGCAGAGTGAAGCAGCAGATGGAGAACCTCTCTATCTCTCTTCCCCTCTCTGTAACATTGCTTTTTTTTTTTTTTTTTTTGACAGGCAGAGTGGACACTGAGAGAGAGAGACAGAGAGAAAGGTCTTCCTTTTTGCCGTTGGTTCATCCTCCAATGGCCGCTGCGGCCGGCGCACCGCACTGATCCGAAGCCAGGAGCCAGGTGCTTCTCCTGGTCTCCCATGCGGGTGCAGGGCCCAAGCACTCCCGGGCCATAGCAGAGAGCTGGCTTGGAAGAGGGGCAACAGGAACAGAATCTGGTGCCCCAACCAGGACTAGAACCCGGTGTGCCGGCGCCACAGGGCGGAGGATTAGCCTATTGAGCCGCGGGCCAGCCAACACTGGCTTTCAAATTAAAAAAAAAAAATTCTTTATATATATTTTAAAGAATAAGCTGTGAACACCTTTCACCAAAGGGACAAGCCACTAAGTCTTTTTAGAGGTGGTGAGACCACGGCCTTGGAGCTGGGGACATAGCGTGCAACCCTGGCTCCCCCCGCCCAGCCTCTGTGACCCGGGGTGAGTCCCTGGTGTCCATGGCAGAGAGCAGCCCTCACTCAATGTGCACTGGATACAGGAAGAATGAATCACTGTCCAGCCCCGCCCTGCCTGACCCTGCCTGCTCTCGTGGCCCTGGAAATGCACGAAGGAGCCACTGTACAGTGCTCATCCTTCACAGGTTTGGGAAGGCAGTGCCAAGAGATGCCAGACTGGATGAGATGGCTGACCTGCGGCCACCCACTGGGCTGGGCGGTGGCCTTCTCGGAGGCCCTGAGGTTGCTGCCCGGGCTGTGCGGGCGAGAGGCTGCTGGGAGTTTTCTGCCTGTGACTGTACTCATGACCCCGGCTCCTATCACCACAGCAAAGGCTGGGCCTCCAGGGCCATAAATCGCCGCTATCGTCCATCGCTATCTACTCGGAGGTTTTTCAGGAGCCCAATAATTATTTTTTATCACGTACAAGTCCTCTAATTATTTTTATCTTTTTTTTTCTCACAGTAGCCTTGCAAGCAAGACTAACTCTGCTTTTAGTTAGGATTAGGGGGGAGCCGGGTCTTGGGGGTTTCTGGGGGTTTCCTGGGGGTGCCCAACGCTGCAGAGAGGGCACCCCCAGCCCCGAGCTTCAAGGGGCGAGGGAGGAGAGCTGTGCAGAGCCAGGAACCTTGGCTGCTCCCCGGCCCTGTGACCTTGGGCACCTCCCTTGCAATCCCTGTGCCCCGGTTTCTTCCCCGAATGAGGAAGGAATAACAGCGCTCACCGCGGGAGTTAGCGCAGACGGACTGGCCCTCAAGTCGTGGAAAATGGAATTAAAAGCCAACTTAACTCTGGCGCAGAAACACTTGACCCCTGCGCGTCCCTTAGGCGGGAAGGACCCCTCCTGTTCAGTGCCGGAGGCCCCGCTGAGTCTGCAGCTGGGACCTGGGTCTGACCTCAGCCTCCCGCCGGCCTCCCATTGGACCAGGATCACTGAGCTTGGGATTCCCCAGCTGTCAAATGGGCCTCATCGCTGGCCTCACCCCTGCGCCCAGTGGCCTTCTTCCGGTCCTCAAACCGCCGGGACTAAATGCGACCGCCCAGCCCTGGCTGGTTTCGTTGGCTCCCTAAGTCTTTTGGGAGCACCTCCTCTGTGCCAGGGGGAAGCTAAGCTAAGCTGGTCTCGTCCCCCTGCCACAGAGACAGACTGCACGCCATCAAGAGGAAGAAACTCAAGAGAGCAAGGCGGTTACCGGGGCGCTCGCTGGCCAGGGAGGACTAAGGACTACTGTGTTGCAAGAGGAAGTCATGGCAGCCAGCGGCCTTTCGGAAAGGCCTCTCCAAGGTGACACTTCGGCTGCCATTAATCATTTATTTGAGGCTGCCCATGGTGCAGAATTCAGGCCGTGCACTGTGTCCCGCAGCCTAAGCCCCTCCCTGCCAGCTCCCTTGTTCCCAGCTTCGCAGCCTTCCTCCCAAGAGGGCCCTGTGTGGCCGGGTTCCTGGGTGTAGGTGACATTTGTACTGACATCTGAGCCACATGAAGCAGCGCTGGTGATGGGGAGTGAGGGGAGTCCTGGCCGAGGAACCAGCGAAGGCTCTTAGCTGCACCAGTGTGGCTGCCAGTGTGGGCCCAGGGATGGTGGCGAGCATGGGAGGTCACTCTGGAAGACCTACGTGTCACTTTCAAGTCGGGGCAGGGTGGAGTTGGGGGCGGCAGCTTCTGCTCTCGGTATAGAAACACCCTGGAGAATGGACACATATGGGGCTGGGAGAGCTGCAAGGATGCACACATGGGCTTGGGGGCGAGTGGAGGTGCTGAGGCGTGGTCAGCTTGGCTGTGTGCGAGGTGAGGCTGAGGCCAGAGAGGGTCTCGGGGCCCCTGGAACCCCTCACACCCTGGCCTGGTTAGAGGTCACCACACTGTGGTTGTTGGATTTGTGCGACCCCCGGCACGAGGGAGCCCTCAGCACACGTGTGTTGCAGGGCAAGGAGAGGCCTTGGAGAGAAGGTATGCCCACCCTAGCTCCGTCCTGCCCTCTGCACCTGCTCTGGCAAACAGAATTCTGGGCCTGCGGCACAGATGGGTAAGCTGCCACCTGTCTTATCCTGGCTTGAGTCTGGCTGTTCTGCTTCCAGTCTAGCTCCCTGCTAACGTCCCTGGGCCCCTGCCATCCACATGGGAGACCTAGATGAAGCTCCTGGCCCCTGGTTTTGGCCTGACTCAGCCCTGGTTGTTGCAACCATTTGGGGAGTAAACCAGTGGATGAAATATTCTCTCTCTCTCTCTCTCTCTCTCTCTCTAGTTTCCTTCTCTCTGTAACTCTGCCTTTCAAATAATAATAATTTTTTTAAAAAACTTAAAAAAAAAAAAGAAAGTACAGCTTCAACCTTCGGTTTCTCGTACTCTCACAGCCATGGAACACTATCTCCGTGCGAGCTTCATTTGTAAAATAGAAAGTTACAACTTCCAGTGCCTAAGAGCTGCATGAAAGCAGGGAGCAACACAGATGTGAACATTCACACCAAGGTTGCGGGAGAAGGCGGTCGCCTATGGGAGCGAGGTCTTTGTTCAGCATCGCAGGTTCAAGCGCTGCGGCCGAGAGTGAGCTGCGGCCTTGTCACATGTGCAGTGGTCATCCCATGCTTCCTGCACGTGGCCTCTCCTTCTCCCAGTGCCCGACACAACCCTGCTTCACCCAGAGAAACAGCTCCAATAGTATTGGCGGGGGCCAATGCCGTGGAAAAGCAGGCAAAGCTGCCACCTGCAGTGCCAGCATTCCATATGGGCGCTGGTTCGAGTCCTGGCTGATCCACTTCTGATCCAGCTCCCTGCTATGGCCTGAGAAAGCAGTGGAAAATGGCCCAAGTCCTTGGGCCCCTGCATCCACATGGGAGACCTGGAAGAAGCTCCTGGCTCCTGACTTCGGATCAGCACAGCTCCAGCTGTTGTGGCCAATCGGGGAGTGAAGCAGTGGATGGAAGACCTCTCTCTGTCTCTGTCTCTGTCTCTGTCTCTCTCGCTCTCTCTGCCTCTCCTTCTCTCTGTGTAACTCTTTCAAATAAGTAAATAAATCTGTTTACAAAAGTGATAATGGCTTCTGTGTATATGTGCTTCAAAGAACGTTAGGAGATATTTGAAACACATGTCTAGGAAATGCACAAAGCCACGTGTTGCACTCAGGGAGTTGTCACTAAGAGAACAGCACAGTGTCCCTGGCACTTAGATAAAGAAACAGAGCACAGGGGCTGGCGCTGTGTAGTGGGTTGAGCCGCCACCTGCACCGCCAGCATCCCATATGAATGCCAGTTTGTGTCCCGGCTGCTCCACTTCCAGTCCAGCTCCCTGCTGTTGTACCCGGGAAAGCAGCAGAAGATGGCCCAAGTGCTTGGGCCCCTGCACTCATGTGGGAGACCTGGATGGAGTTCCAGGCTCCTGGCCTCTATCTGGTCAAAGCCTTTCCAAGCTGTTGTGGACATCTGGGGAGTGAACCAGTAGATGGAAAGTCTCTCCTTATGTCACTCTGCCTCTCAAATAAATACATCAATCAAACTAAAAAAAAGAGAAAGAAAAAAGAAATAGAGCACAGCCAGTCTCCCCCCTTTTCCCATCACTCCCTCCCTCCCCTCCCAGGATAACCACCGCCCCGCCTGCAAACCCCAGCACTGGCTTCTGCCTGGGTTTGGGGTTATAGGGATGCCGTAGCACTTTTGTGTGTGACTTCCACTGTGAGGTTCATGGTGTGGAGCTCCTCGTGTGGCTGGGCCACAGCCTCAGACAGTGAGGAACAGCTCGTCTGGTAGACAGAGAACCCGGGAGCGGGGGTGGGGTGGGGTGGAGGCTGGGTCTGGCTCACAAGTGAGTTCTGTTTCTTGCACCTGCTGTTCTGTTGAGCTGTGTTTGGGTTTGAGTCGTGTTTCCTGCACCTGCTGCTCTGATGTGCTGTGAGTTTGCCGCTGTTAAAGGTGATGTCCGCTTTCTCCCAGAGGACCTGACTTTGCTAGGCCTCACCGCCCCTTCTCAGCACGCCCATCCCATTCCCATTTTGCCACAATCCCCACTGCACCTTGTTGCCCTAACATCGCTCACCAATGCTGCCTGCCTGGCCCTGTAATCAGATGGGTCCTTCCCTCTGCCTTTAATTCAGCAGAGACGTCTACCCAACAACGGGTCAACCTGGCAGCCCAACTTAGCATTCAAGCTGTCTCCACTGGGTCAAACTTCACAATGAATAACTGAGAGCTCAAAAATGTTATTATCGCCATTCTGATTTCAGAAAATATTTTTAAATATCTTTCCCTTACTCTCTTTATTGTCATCTTTCAAAAGATGTTTTAAAATTCACTGTTTCAAATGTATAGTAGCAATTATGATTAAATATGGGAGCTCTGGACCCAGATGGCCTGGAATCAAATCCCGGTTCTACAGCTCAGAAGCTGTGTGACCTCAGGCAATTAGGGAGCCTCTCTGTGTTGCCATATAAAGCAAAATACCGGCCGGCGCTGCAGCTCAATAGGCTAATCCTCCGCCTGCGGCGCCAGCACCCCAGGTTCTAGTCGCAGTCTGGGCGCCGGATTCTGTCCCGGTCGCTCCTCTTGCAGTCCAGCTCTCTGCTGTGGCCCAGGCGTGCAGTGAAGGATGGCCCAAGTCCTTGGGCCCTGCACCCCATGGGAGACCAGAAGAAGTACCTGGCTCCTGGCTTCGGATCAGCGCGGTGCGCCGGCCGCAGCGGCCATTGCGGGGTGAAGCAACGGTAAAGGAAGCCCTTTCTCTGTCTCTCTCTCACTGTCCACTCTGTCAGAAAAAAAAAAAGCAAAATTTGCCTTGCTGGGCTCTTATGGAAATTAAATGAGCAAATGCTTGTAAATCCATTAGAACCTCAGAACATGCAATAATTGTTCAGCATATGCCAGCTCTTTTGAAATCTTTAAAAATGTTGTGGGCTGGTGATCATTAAACTCTCGCGGGGCACCAACTGTCCCAGTGTTCCCAAGACTGGCAGCAGTGGAGGGCGGGGGAGGAGGTTCAGGACAAAGAACTTTCAGTCTGAAAACTGGGAAATTCCTGGGCAAGGTAAGACAAGGCGAGCTGGTCGCCCGAGGCCTGCTTGGTGGTTGCATTTCATGTCATTGAGCACATGGGTACTTTCACTTTCATTAAATTACGGATTTGAAAGTGATATTGCAATCGCATGTTGTGGAACCCCCAAAGCACCCCCATGACATGGCTTGCATGCAACACTGAGCTCACTGAACATTCTCCCCACTTTACAGGTGTGGGAACTGAGGTGCAGGGGTGCAAAGTAGCCCCACGTTAGCGGCAGAGTTCTTTCCTAGTCTCTGTCTTTTCTTTGTTTAAGATTCATTTATTTGAAAGGCAGAATTATAGGGAAGCAGAAAGAGAGAGAGGAGAGAGAGGAGAGAGAGAGGGGAGAGGGAGAGAGAGGGAGGGAGGGAGGGAGGGAGGTCTTCCATCCACTGGTTCACTCCCCAAATGGCCACAAAGGCTGGAGCTGTGCTGATCCAAAGCTAGGAGCCAGGAGCTTCTTCTGTGTCTCCCACATGGGTGCAGGAGCCCAAGGACTTGGGCCATCTTCTGCTTTCCCAGGCCATAGCAGAGAGCTGGATTGGAAGTGGAGCAGCCGGGACTCGAACCAGCACCCACATGGGATGCCGGCACTGTAGGCGGCAGCTTTCCCCCACTACACCACAGCGACAGCTCCTCGTTTGTTTTTATTTACGAGAGAAAGAGAATCTTCCACCCACTGTTTCACTCCTCAAATGGCCACAACAGCCATGGCTGGGCCAGGCCAGAGCCAGCCAGGAACTCCATCTGGGTTTCCCACATGGGTGGCAGGGACCCAGGTACTCGAGTCCTCCTCTGCTGTCTCCCCAGGGTGCGCGTGTGCGACAGCGTCCACCCCTCCAGCCTCCATCACTGTTCTCCCCACTTCCTTCTGACAGCGGTGCTAACCACGTGCTGGCCGACATGCTAAGGACTTCCCACTACGTTTATCCTCCCAACGGTCTTGGGCAGTGGGTTGTCCTGTTACACCTGCTGCAGGGCTGGGCCGTGAGTGCCTGCCGTCCCGTCTGCCCAGCCACTCTCTCCCCGGGCCATCGTTCATTCACTCGGCACATTTCTTGCTCACCTGTGGTTTCCTAGTAACTTTGGTTATAGGGAAACTGGGTCTTTTCGTCTCTCACCATTAAGAAGAGCCCAGAAGCCGGTATGTGAACCAGGACACCACAGCCCGGGGCTGAAAGAGCAGCAGAGGTCGGCAACCTCCAGCCATGAGTTTTCGAGTCCAGGCAGAGAGCGGATGGAATCCCAGAGACATGGCTTGGGGTTTCTCAGTCTCAGCACCACTGACATTCGGGGCTGGATAATTCTCAGTTGTGGGGGCGTGGAGGGTAGGGGGCTGTTGGGTGCGGGAGGGTGGCTTAGCATCATCTCTAGCCTCCTTGCCATCTGCCAATTGAAAATGCCCCGGGGCATTGCTAGCTGGCTCCTGGCTGAGAACCACTGGATCAACAGAAGGGAGCCAGTGGGTCCCCAGGCCCCTGCACCCACGTGGGAGATCCGGAGGAAGCTCCTGGATCCTGGATTTGGATCGGCGCAGCTCTGGCCGTTGCGGTCAACTGGGGAGTGAACCAACGGATGGAAGACCTCTCTCTCTCTCTCTCTCTCTCCCTCTCCATGTAATTCTGATTTTCAAATAAATAAATAAATCTTAAAAAAAAAATGCAAGCAGTGGTTTCACGGTGAGCGAAGGCCAAGGGACCCCCACCTGGGGTGGGAGATGTGGACAGCGTTCTCATACTGAGGATCAGAGAGCGCGGGAGCCTCTCTGCCACACTGAAGACAGCACGGGGCGGGCGGTGCTGGCGCACACTGTCTCCTGCCTTTCATCTCCCGTGGGCTCCTCTCTTTGGCTTAAATACAACAAGATGTCTGAAGTCCTGGGTGCCTACTGGGGGACAGAGCAGGGTGGAAAGTAGGTGGGGTGCAGTCGGGGTGGTGGGCGAGCAGACACGAGCCACCCTGGGAGGTGGAGTGGGCCCCAGCAGGCAGGACACTTGGGCACGTTTCGGGGGGTACGTCGGGCTTTCCCAGGTGCAGTGGTCTGGATGTGTCCCCAACATTTCCTGTGTTGAAAACGTGGTTCCCACACAACATTGAGAGGCGAGACCCGCGGGTGGGCTTGGGCTGTGAGGCCTCTGGGTTAATTCAGAGGATTGACAGACTCACGGATTACTGGGGCATCGGAAGAGTGGCCTTGTTACTAAAGTGAGCTTGCTCCGCCGTGGTGTGATGCCGCGAGAAGCCCTCACCACGTGCCAGCACCGTGCTCTTGAACATTCCGGCCTCCAGAACCCTGACCTACATAAACCCCTTATCAACTAGCCAGGACCGGGGTTTTGTCATTGCCACAGGAAACAGACTAAGGCATCAGGAAAGGGTATTTGACCAGAGGGAACAGCCTGCACAAGGGCACGGAGTTGCAAAAGAGCCTGGCGCTGAATTGTTTATGGAATCGTGCTGGTTTGTTTGATTGATTGGCTCCGTTCTGTGTGCACTTGGTGGAAAGAAAACATTCAGAAGGTACAAAAGGGCGTAAAACAGAAAGGAGGGCGTCCTCCCACACTGACCGCAGCCGCCCAGCCCTCCTTCCCGGAGGCCGTCTCAGTCAGTCCCTCACAACCTTCCAGAAATGGACAGTGCACCTGCTAGCTAGCAACAGATGCGTGTGAATGTGTCACTTACACTCCTGCTTTGCCTTGATTCCGCTGACATTAGGGGAGCCCCCACTGAGTGTGAAGAAGTGGGTTAGGGGCTCCAGTCTTGGATTCCGAGCCCAAATCCCCCACTGAACACGGTGTAGCTACAGGTGTACCCCTTTGGACCCCACATGGTCTCCTCCAAACACTGAGGAGATCTCCAAGGGTCCTGCCAGCTCTAGAGTTGTCCATAGTCATGAGGGTACTTCAAAAAGTTCATGGACAATGGAACTGATAGGGGCCGATGCTTTAGGTTAACTGATAAAGCCGCTGCCTGCAACACCAGCATCCCAGTGGGCGCTGGTTCATGTCCCAGCTGCTCTGCTTTCCATCCAGCTCCTTGATAGTGGCCTGGGGACGCAGCAGAGGGTGGCCCAGGTTCTCGGGGCCCTGCTACCCACATGGGAGACCCAGATGAAGCTCCTGGCAAACCAGGAAAACTGAGGTGTGGAAGAGAAGGCTGGGGGCACGTGTGAGGTTGAGCATGGGAAACGCAGAGTGACATCAACGGCATTTTCTGTTGAATTACGGAATCAGAGACCTCGGATTCGTGAAACGCGGGAATGCTGGGCTCTCACCGGTTACCCGTACAGCTCCCCACCCCCTTGTGCGCACCATACCAAGGAGGAAAGGTCTCCCTTGGCCTTCTCTCCCCTGGGCTCTCGTTCCAGCCTCTCCTCCTTTCAAAACCTCGCATGGCAGCAGAGTCCTCTTTCCAGATTACCAAGCAGACTCTGTCACTCTCCCCCCTTAAAACCCTTCATGGCTCCCCTGTGCCCTCAGGATAAAGTTCAAACTCCTGGACATCAGGTCACAGTCTCTGGACACTTCATTTCCCCACCAGCTCCATATCAGCTCACACTGCACTTGCTCTAGTTCGCCAAACAGGCTGCTTGCTTTCTCTCTCCCTAACCCCAGGGCCTTTGCTCTGGCTGTCCTCTCACTTGGAACGCAGTCTACACCAGCACCCTCTTTTCGGGGTGAAATGCCCTCTCCTCCTCTTTGCCCTGGGAAGTTGTTGTTGCTCACTTCCCTCCCAGCCCCCACGTCTGACCTCAGCCCCTGGGCTTATCCGCAAAGAATGCTCCCCGTGCCCAAGGGCTTGCCTCTGCGCCCATCGGCTCCTGAGCCACAGGAGGGCAGAAATGGGGGTGATCTCACTGGATCCCTAGCTGCCAGCACTGTGCCTGGCAGGGGAGAGTTGCTGAGAACAGATATGTGTTGATAAATGAAGCACAAGACGCTAGAATCATAGAACCACAGAGCTTTAGAATCATGGACTTGGGGAAACAGAGCCCCAAACCTCAGAATCAAAGACTCTGAGGATATTAGAAACACAGCAACTGGGAATCCCGGGAGCTTAGGCTCTCGGAACGGCTGGCATTGCTCGTGAGGTTGCAGCGGAAGTGCGAGGGTGGGGCCAAGATCGCCTGCGAGCTCTGACCGGGGCCGGGGAATCCACCTCCAGGCTGGTTCTCATGACTGGCAGGTGCCGGGAGGCCTCCGCCCCTCTCGGTGTGGTTCTCATCACTGGACTGTTTTCGTGTTCTCATGACACAGCTGCTGGCGCCCCTGGAGCAAGGGATCCAGGACAGCGAGGTGGAAGTCACAATGCCTTCCGTGATTCAGCCTCAAAGGCCACACCCACCATTTCCACACTATCCCAGCCCTGACGCACAGCAGCCCTGTCCAGTTTGGGAGGGGCCTCCTCAGGGGGCTGAATACCGAGGTACAGGGACCCCTGGGGGCCGTGCTGGAGGCTGCCCACTCCAGCAGCGTTGAACAGGACTGTGCTAATGGAGTTAACAGTCTAGAGAGCAGAGAGGGGAGGAAGACAATAAACTGATGAACAAATACGTTGTTAAGTGCCATAAAGAAAATCAAACAGGACAACGCATGAGAGCCGTGGCTGGCAAGCTACAGTCATGGCCAAATCCAGCCAGCTGTCTGCCCAGTGCAGAAAGCTCTGTGGGAACTCAGCCACGCCCATTCACTTTCCGGTTGCTCATGGCTACTTTGGAGGCCTGGAGTAGCCGCAGCAGAGCCCACAAAGGGACCCCCGCCAGGGAGGACTCTCCAAGAAGCAACATCTGGGCAGAGAGCTGAATGGCTAGAAGGAAGTGGCTTTGGGGAGAGCAGAGGAAAGAATGTTCCAGATAAAGGGAACATCACGGTAAAGACTGGGAAATGGGAACAGCTTTGGTGGATTAAGGACAGGGAAGAGTCCAAGGGGCTGGAACGGAGTGACCACAGGGAGACCACAGAGTAAGTGGTCAGGACCCAGGAAGTGGAGGGTCGTGGCCACCCCCCAAGGCAGCTATCCCCAACTCCTCATTTTTTTTTTAAGATTAATTAATTTATTTGAAAGGCAGAGTTACAGAGTGGGAGAGACAGAGAGAAAGGGAGACCCTCCTCCCACTGGTTCATTCCCCAAATGGCTGTAACAGTCGGAACTGGGCAGAGCTGAAGCCAGGAGCCTGGAACTCCATCCAGGTCTCCCACATGGGTGGCAGAGGCGTAAGCACCTGGGTCACCCTCTGCTGCCTTCCCAGGCACATTAGCAGGGAGCTGGATCGGAAGTGGAGCAGCTGGGACTCAAACCTGCTCCACCACAACACTGGCCCCAGCACTTGCTGGTCTCGACAAGACCCAGGCCATGACCTGCGGCCTCAAGTCTTGCTCAGGCCTCAGCAGTCTCTCTGACCCGGAAGTCTTTCCTCTGACCCACCTGGGGCCTCTTGCTGCCCCCGCCCTTCCAGCTTCCGGATCTGAGACCTCTGTGAAGTCGTGTGGGAGCACTGATTCTGAGCCCCAGACTCCAGACTCTGCCCAACCTGTGACCAAGAGTCAGGCAGCCTTCCTGGGTCTCTCCCAGCTGGCGAATAAGGTCGCAGTCAGTCTCGGCCCCAGGCCAGTGGACGAGAGCTGAGGCTGTACTGGACACCCAGGAAGAGCACGCACGGGCGGGAGAGGCCTTGGCCGCAGCGGGGATGCCACTGCTGAGGGGGGCAGTGGGAAACAGCGGGGCCTCAGCTCACTGGGCACAAGCCTTCCTGCACACCCGCCCCTGCTTGAGTCCTGAACAACAGGACAGTCCACGGGGTCCCAGAGCCCCCTGGGACAACAGAGTTGTTTGGCTGGGGGCAAGACCTCTGAGGAGGAAAGGCCTGCGGGCTAATCTTCCTCTACCCCAGCCTTGGATATGTAGAGAGAGCACAGGATCTGCTGCCATCATTTGTGCTCCATGGCCTCTGCTACCTCAGTTTTCTTGTCTGTGAAATGGGAAAGGCTGACCCAAGATGCTTCCAGCGAAAGAGGCCCTAGCACCTTATGCACCACGTGGAAAGAAAACACACTGCCAAGTACCCCAAGGACCTGGGGCTGCCACCTGCTGCCTCCCGGGTGTGCAGTGGCAGGGAGCTGCAATTCTGGAATTGGAAGTGCAGCCAAGACTTGCAATGCACCAGGCACTTGCATATGGGATAGGGGTGTCCGAGCAGGACTTTACCACTGAGCTAAATACTCCCTCCCTTTCTTGCTCTTTTCAGAAGACGACAAAGGGAAATTTCAGGAAACAACCATGCTCTGCCCGCAAATGGTCCTCAAGTTGTTTGCAAGGAAACACAAAGCAGTGGGCCAGCCAGGCCACTGGCAATGACAGCCACAAACAAGGAGGCTGTGGCCGTCACCTGATCAGACCGGCAGGGATTTGTGCAATGCCGTTGACTTAAAGACACATCCTGACTTCAGAGATTTTTCCTGATGGGAACAAGGGTGCGTCATGGAATTTTTAAATTTAGCAGTAACTGCTGTCCCTTGGGGTTTATAGGAGGGTGAAAGGTGAGCCTGAGACAGGCCCTGACCGCGGCCCCCCACGCGCTGGGCTCGGCAGGGCCACTCCCTCGGCGTTACTCAACCGTCTCCTGGCTCCTCGCAGCCCAGGGCATCACCCTTGTCCAGCTCAGGTTTATGGCGACAATCGCTGCCCCTGCCAGACATGATCTCAAAGCCATAAAGGCCTTTACAGTTTCACTCTCGCCCTGAGATAAGCCCACGCAGCCCTTCCCAAGGCCGGGGAGCAATCTCAGCGCCCCGGGGGGAGGGGCAGGGCACGGCTTGGGGCGGGGAAGAAATGGAACAAGTTTTATGGCCCCAACTTCTCTAAAAATACCACGTCCTCATATGCTCAGCGTGAGTGCCCTGGGGAAACTCAGCCCTGGAGCTCGGGGACATGCGTTCATCCACTCGCTTGCTCTCTCGTTCACTCGTTTGACAAACAGGCAACTGTGCCCAGGACATGCCAGCGTGGACTTTGTCACGCTGCCTCCGCCATGCTGAGTGTGGCCCCGGAAAAGTCTCTTCCCCTCCTCTAACAAGGCTGTCCATGCACTTACCCCACACTGCGCATAGCTGGCTTGCAGCAACAGAGCCCGTGTCCGTCCCTTTGGGCCGCCACCTTGCGTTTGCGTGGCTGGCTTTGCTTCCTCTTCCCAGGCGCTGTGGTTCTTGGGCCCGGAGTGAAGCCCTCACCTGGAACCTGTCTGCTGCCCGACTCCCTCGTAAGCGAGCTCTAATAACGCTCTGCCTCTTATTTTCCTTCCTTTTTTTAAATTCAAGAATAAATTCTGACTCTGGCTTTTTCATTCCACCTAGTGCATCTGAGAGATCATACAGCTTGCGCCAGTGGTCTGCTGCTTTGTGTGTGTGTGCGCAGTGGTTTGACTTCAAAAAAATATTTATTTATTTTCGAGGCAGAGAAATTGCTCCCATCAGCTGATTCATTCCCCAGATGCCCTCCATGGCCAGGGCCAGAGCTGAAGGTTGGGAGCTGGGAATGCAATCCAGGTCTCCCACGTGAGTGGCTGGAGCCCAGTTCCTTGAGCTGTCACCTGCCACCCCCACCCCCCACCCCCCACCCCCAGCTCGGGCTTAGGAGGGAGCTGGAATCAGGAGCTGGAGCCAGGAGCTACCACATGGGGCCTGGGCATCTGAGCTGCTCAGCCCATGCCTGCTGCCCTCATCGGACTTTTTTTTGACAGGCAGAGTAGATAGTGAGAGAGACAGAGAGAAAGGTGACCTTCCTTTTTGCCGTTGGTTCACTCTCCAATGGCTGCTGCGGCCTGCGCACTGCAACAAGCACATCGTGCTGATCTGAAGCCAAGAGCCAGGTGCTTCTCCTAGTCTCCCATGGGGTGCAGGGCCCAAGCACTTGGGCCATCCTCCTCTGCACTCCCAGGCCATAGCAGAGAGCTGGCCTGGAAGAGGGGCAACCGGGATAGAATCCGGCGCCCCAACCGGGACCAGAACCTGGTGTGCCGGCGCCGCAAGGCGGAGGATTAGCCTGTTGAGCCATGGCGCCGGCCCCCCATTGGACTTTAAAGCTTCCTTTTGGTGCTTCAGGCTTGGACTCTGTGTTATGAAAATCCTTTTTTAGATTGTGATGTGCAATAACTGTGCATACGTATCTGTGGATACTGCGCTGGGCTTTGTAGCTATAGCCCCACTTTTCCCCTGCGCTCCGTGGCAGGTTCTTGGCAGCCCTTATGTTCTGATCACCTCTCGCCACCACCTGTATTCATTTTCCATCGCTGACAATGACACCCACGTGTGATCTCACGGTTCTGCAGGCCAGAATCAGGCTCTGGTCTGACTGAGTTCTCTGCCCAGGGTGTTATCCAGTTGAAATCAAGACGTCAGTTGGGCTGTATTCCTACCCCCAGGTTCCAGGAAAGGATCCAAGCTCATTCGTGTCACCGGCTGGTTGTAGGACGGAGGCCCCCATTTCTTTGCTGCCTATTGGCCCTGGGGTTAGGGGTCGGTCTCAGCTTCTAGCAGCTGCCCTTGCTCCTTGCCTTGGGGCACCCCACATCCATCTTCAAAGCCCGCCCAAGACTCCCTCACATGGCCTCCTTCTCATACTTGTAATTTCATAGCCAGAAAGAGCCTAATCCCCTTTAAGGGCTCACCTGATTAGGTCCTGCCACTTGGGATAATCCTCCACTCTAAAAAAAAGTCAGCTGGTTTGGGACCTTAATTACATCTCTCAAATTGGACTGAAGAATCGAGGGCAGGTGTGTTTAGACCTGGGCCGGACTCTGGGGGACTTGCCTTAGAACTCTAGTGGCCGCACAGCCCCCGCTCAGAGAGCCATCGGCCCTTGCCGCGGCACCACACAGCTTCCTGTGGGCTCATCACCTTCCACTCCTGTCCTGCATCGATCCCTTCGCTCCCAGCAGGAGACGCTGAAGCCCATCGGATCCCCCTCCCTGTTCAGCAACGACTAATGAGCTGGGTTCCCTCGTTTTGCCGTTGCTCCTAAAATCAACCCCAAGCTCTCCCTCACGGCCTGGGAGGCGCTGCCTGGTCTCGCCTCTCCCCATCTCTCTGACTCGGACAAACGTTCACGGCGATGTAGGCACTTGCTGTGTGCTTGGCGAATGATGAGTGGATGAGCATCTTGGGAGTTGGTTCCTCCCCTAGTCCGCTGCTGCTGTCTTGGTGCAGACCTTGCACGGTGAGTCCTCGGTTGTCTGATCACGGGGGGAAGCCCCTCCATTCTGTCCTCCACGGGACAGAAGAGATTTCATTCTCTTTAAATCTATGTTTGCTTTATTTATTTGAAAGACATAGAGACAGAGACAGAGGTAGAGACAGAGGGAGCGTCCATCTTCTGATTCACTCCCCAAATGCCCACAACAACCAGGGCTGGACCAGGCTGGAGCTGGGAGTCAGGATTATAGTCCAGGTCTCCCCCATGGGTAATGGGAACCTAATTACTGGAGCCATCAGCACTGCCTCCCAGGGTACGCATTCGCAGGAACCTGGAGTCAGGAGCGTGCTGGGACTTGAACTTCGGCTCTGTAATATGGGGTGCAGGCATCCCAACTGCTGCTCCAAACTCCCACCTGGGGCGACTCTGCAAAGATCCAGACCTGCCCACAAATTCTCTGCTCTCCACCCTCCAGGGGCTTCCTTTTTCCCATGAAGACCTTCCAGGCACCTGTCTCCAGTATTTGGGGCCCTGTCACCTGTGCACAGACCAGCCCCTTAAAGAAAGAACAGAACCTTCCCTGGAGCAACTCTCCCTGGCTGGAGGTTAAGAATATCAGCTCCCTTTCACTTTAGTTTTTAATCACCTCATATTTACAGTAAGTATTATTGGGCTCCTGTTTACACCTGTGACCTAAAGTGTGACAAGAATGCATATCAACTGGTTAAAAAAAAATTAAGTGGGGCAGGTGTTTAACACAGGGCTAAGATGCCACCTGGGGAACCCACATCCCATAATGAAGTACCTGAGTTTGAGTCCCAGCTCCTCTTCTGATGCCAGCTTCCTGCTAATGCGCACCTGAGAGACAGCAGGTACTTTGGTCCCTGTCACCCATGTGGGAGACCCAGATAAATGCCAGGCTTCTGAGTCTAGCCTGGCCCGGTCCTCGCTCTTGCAGGCATGAGGCGAGCAAACCAGTGCATGGAAGATCTTTTTGTCTACCTTTTTCCCTCTTGTCTCTCTGCCTTTGAAATAAAAACAAGTAAGTAAGAAGATACCATTAAAAAGGCTTTAATCCCTGCAAGGTGCAGTGGTCCTTAGGCACAGAGGGTTCTGGGAGGCGTCGCGATGGCTGAAGGTTGGGAGACGCTGGCCTCCATCCCCAACCCAGCACTAAGCAGGCTCCAGCTTAGTGCTCCTGTCCTCCACCTTGAACCTGCTTCTGCCTTCCTTGCCTCATTCTTTATAATTGTTATTATTTTCATTTCTTTAAAAGTCAGGGAGACAGAGACAGAACTCCCATCTGCTGGTTCTCTCCCCCAAAGGCTGGGCCAGGCTGAAGCCAGGAGCCCAGAACTCTACCCAGCTCCCCCATGTGGGTGACAGGACCCAAGGACTTCAGCTGTCACCGGATGCCTCTCAGGAAGCTGGACTTGAACCCAGGTACTCAGGTATGGGATGTGGCACCTTAACCGCTGCCCCAAAACCCGGCCCTTTCTGCTTCACTCTTGCCTCTGAGTGCGCTCCTCCCAAGTGCACACCACGCCGTTCCCCAGACCTCGGCTCGGCACACTTTCCGTCCTTGCTAGCTCGCGGGCCGTCGCTCACTCCTTGGTCTGTGACTTTCCCCTCCAGCTGTGGCCCACGGCTGCAGGGGGAAGCATCTGGGGTGTGGCTTCTTTGTAATCCCACAGTGCCTCCTCCTGGGGCTTTGCCCACGCATTCATCAAATGATGACCTTTCCACTGTCCCCTTTGCCTCCGAGTCAGGCCGAGGGGCTTCGGTTTGCTGTCTCTCCAGCTAGGTCCTCCTGGAAGCCGCTTTCTGCTTCTGAGCCATTTCCTCCTTGTGAAACAGAACAAGAAGGACTGCCCTGGAGGCCTGTGGGGGATTCAGTTGTGTCCAGCACAGTTTGGCCAAGAGGAAGAGTCATCAGTGCTGTCCTTGGAGCTGCATCGTCTCCCAGCAGCGGCAGGGGATCCTAAGGTCGTGTCCTGGAATTTACATGTGATGCACCCGGGCGATGGGCTTCTGCAGAGGAGGGAGCAGGGCAGTGTCACCAGTGTGGGGTGGGACAGGTCAGTCACACTGTGTGGGACCCTGGGTCCTGTCTACTTCGAGTCCCTACTCTGAACCCTGGGGCTCCGCTGGGGATGATGGAATGAGAAGCTTCGAGTAGCACGACTTGGGCAGCAAACTTAGCAGAGGAGTGAAAAGAAGGTGCCTGCCTCGAAGTCCCAATTCCTTTTTTTTTTTTTTTTTTTTAGGATTTATTGATTTATTTGAAAGTTGGAGTTACACAGAGAGAGAAGGAAAGGCAGAGAGAGAGAGAGGGAGGGAGGGAGAGAGAGAGAGACAGAGAGAGAGAGAGAAAGAGAAAGAGAAAGGACAGAGGGAGAGAGAGGTCTTCCATCTGCTGGTTCACTCCCCAGATGGCCTCAATGGCCGGAGCTGTGCCGATCCGAAGCCAGGAGCCAGGAGCTTCCTCCGGGTCTCCCATGCAGGTGCAGGGGCCCAAGGACTTGGGCCATCTTCTACTGCTATCCCAGGCCATAGCAGAGAGCTGGATCAGAAGAGGAGCAGCCGGGACTCAAACCAGCACCCATATGGGATGCCAGCGCTTCAGGCCAGGGTTTTAGCCCGCTGCGCCACAGCGCCACCCACCCCCCCTTTTTAAGATTTATTCTATTTATTTGAAAGTCAGAGTGATGAGAGAGAAGAGGGGGGAGAGGAAGAGAGAGGGAGAGAGATCTTCCATCCGTTTGTTCTCTACCCAAATGATCACAGTGTTGGCCAGGGCTGGTCCAGACTGAAACCAGGAACCAGAAACTCCATCCGGGTCTCCCACATGGGTGGCAGGGGTTCAAGTACTTGGGCCATTTTCCACTGCTTTCCCAGGCACAAAAGCAAGGAGCTGGATCGGAAGCAGAGCAGCAGCGACTTGAACAG